>NC_045615.1:109722427-110034650 GCF_009829155.1 Mustela erminea
ACACACTCATTTGCTGTGCACTTGGTCAATGCCACACTTTTGTAACTCACACATCAGCTGCTCAGCGTGGTCTCCCTGACTGTCCTCGGACAGCGCTGGATCTTGGCAAGGATGTGACACCAGTGCTTTATGCACGACATACTGAGACAAGTGTGAGCTCCTGGATCCATGGGTTCAAAAGACAAGACAGCTGCTTACTCACTATGAGCTACTAGTAACTTGACTGGCTGCTGCCAAAACTCCATGAGCCTCTGTTTCTTCATTTGCAAATATGGAAACAAAATATTCTAACAAAATAATGCTATATTATTGCAGCATTATGTCAAAAATTCCTGACACACAGTGTGTCCTCACAAAAATCATACTCTCCCGCCTCCTTATCTCTGTTTCATCATCCTTCTATCATCAGAGCTTGAAATCCTGTTCTAATCGTGGTAGACCTACTCTGGGAGAAAGTACCTAATAAAATAATTCATGCTTAAGTAGGACTTACTACAAGGTTATCCAAACAGAGGAAGTTTTCATTTTCAGGGACAAATTCCGGGGGGACAATGTGTTACCCAAGGCAGCTGGGATCAGTTATTGGCATGTAAGAAATAAAGGCATGCTATCAGCAGTGACAAATTTTGCTTGCATAGAAGGCCAAGCTTTGGGGGAAGGGGTGATATCTTTCTAGGATAAATATGTATTATTAAAGAAACATAGAATTTATGAGGCTCTCTTCCTCGACGGGGTGATCATTTTTTTCTTCTTTTGATATTCAGATCATTTTTAGCATGTAGTTCCTATTTAATGTACCTATCTTATTTCACCGTTAATGACTTTGAAATCAGAGAAAATGTTAGGCAATCGGACACCACAGATCTTATTTCAACTAAAAAATAGGAAGTAGTGGGAGCATATTGGTCCAATTTAAATAGTTACAACCCATCATTCATTTCATGTTTGTTTTGGAGTAGACAGAGGCTTTGACATCAGAAAGTACTAGATGCACACCCTAACTCTACTTTTTACTTATTTTGGAACTTTGAGAAAACCAAGTAAATTCCCCAAGTTCCCGTTTCCTCATCTGTAAGATGAGGATAGTATTAACCTTCTGCAGGATTGCTGGGTAAATATATGAATGATATTGTATGTGTAGATTGCCTGGTATTATACATGGCATGTAGTAGGATGGTAGCAAATAATAGCTCTAAAGATAAAAAGATTGCAACCCAAAAATGCAGAACCCCACCACTAGTAGTCATCATAACGTGCTCTCTGAGACCCAGGGATCCAAGGAGGTGTCACAGGGGCTCTGCTGGAAAGAATTTGGCCTCTATATAGACCATGTGATCTCCACCCATTTTCTCGATTCGACCAGAGCAGCTTCAGTTTCATCCTTTCAAAGTATTGGACTTCTGATTGAGTTTTTTGGAGAAATGTTTCCTATGCTAAAAGCAAATATACACAATTTTGGAAATCAATGCACTACACAAGTTTTAAAAATCATAAATAACAATTAACTCACTAGGAGGGTATGCTCATTTCTAAAACTATAGTCCATGAAGATAATTAACAATTTATTTCAACCTTTTTGAGATATTAATAACCACTTCCTTCTTTGGGAATTTAATACAGAAGGCCACCATTTATTGAGTTCCAACTATGTCCTAGGCAGTGGGCTGTGTGCTTTCTGTTTATTCTAATTTAAGATAGTATTTTCTTTATTATTTTTTAAATGATTTTTTTTAATTAAAAAAAATTTTTTTCAGAGAGAGAGGAAATGTGTGAGTAGAAGAGGGGGAGGGGCAGAGAAGGAGTTGAGAGAATCTTAAGCAGGTTCCATGCACAGCATGGAACCCAGTGGGGGGACTCAATTGCAAGACCTTGAGATTATGACTTGAGCCAAAATCAAGAGTCTGATGCTTAACTGAATGAGCCACCCAGGTGCTCCAGTAATATTTTCTTTGAACGAGCCAAATACCAGTATAAGGAGTTTTAGTAAGGGCACCATGTGTGCAAGGGCACTACTTAAGAAAGATGCTATTGATGTCCACCATTTTCTTTTTTTCAAAGGTCTCAGAAGCACTGTAGGATAATTATTGATAATTGGGTGAAGACCTCCAGCTCAGACTCCACTAGCAGAATCCATGGGTAATTTTAGGCATTTAGACACCTTGTCCTAAACCTCTTCAATTGAGTGGTCTTCAGAGCTTCCTTCCTGGCATCTTAGCCATGAGTGTTGTGCACTTGGAAATGGGGGAAGACTTTCTAGAACAAACCACTCCTCTAGAACATCCTTAGCATTGGAATTAATTCACCAAGGTTTTCAAAGGGGTTGCATGGAGATTAAGCTACACAATTCTCTCCAGGGAGTTAGTATGACAGAAGCCACCTGCAGAGAAACTTTCACAAAAGGGAGGTGACTGCAGTCATCCAGTGACAGTTGAAATGTTTTGACAGTAGAGGACAAGGATATTTGGATGCTATAATCCTTTTTTTTTTTTTTTTTAAAGAAGGGGGATTATTAGATGTTTAAATAAATATTAGCCCAGTTAAATGTCATGCTTTTATCTTATCTAATCTATTTGTTTTGTGTTTATGAACCACAAACCCAAGACAGATGGAGGTTCTACTGGAATAGAATTCCATAATAAGAGGGCATAGATGGAGTCCTTCTGACGAGGTACTCAATTGGAGGATCTGTAAAGTCAGGTTAAATTGTATTTTCTGTTTACCGTGACAGAGCAAACCAGTTGAGGACACTTCGTGCCTTCGAACTGTCATGGGGCCTACAAAAGGGAAAACTGCAACAAGCCTTGGGCTCCTCCTTTGTAAGCCCAAACCAAGAAATCAGCCTTATCCAGAGCATATCACATTGCAAGAGAGGAATCCTTAAAACTGAATCTGAGTTGACTGTGAAAATTAAATGACTTCCTTGAATGGAAGACCAGAGGAAAATTTGGTCACTCTTGTGCTCCCTCAAGGTAGTTTTTTTTTACCCATGGCCTTCTCCCAAGCCCTATTCAGCCTCCCTGCTTCCTGCCCCCATCATGGAAGTTAAAGGAAACTAAAGGCCTTGTGATTTATTCAACATGCAAAAATCAGCAAATGGAATAGAGGCGCCTAAGGGGGGGGGGAATATGAATATATATATATATATATATATATATATATATATATATATATATGTATGTATTTCTTGTCTGGAAATTGTAAAAAAAAAAAAGACATGGTTTATAAAGGAGAATTAATATTTTCTTTTTTCAGAGAAATTCTGTGCATTCCTCTTAATCAATACAATTAATGTAGCTTTTATCTAAAGTTGGCCCTTTTTTTTAAAGCTGCCTTTCACTTGGAATCCAAAATCAAAAGGGTCCCCAATTAAGAAAACATTTTCTGTTGTGCTGAATTCATGTTACCGTACTGTGAGCTCTGACATTTTGTTTCTGTGGTAACCAAAATCAGCTGATTAGTTGGCATGGCAACAGAAAAGATGTAATCCCAGCAGACACACTCTAATCAATGCCCCCAGCACAGATGGTCTCCGGAGGATCAACAAGAAAGAGGCTGGCAGGCATTCAGCGGATCACGTGCTAGCTTGAGACTAGGCCAGGAACAAGAGAACTAAAAAAGAACATTTCTCAAACTAACCGGTAGCTTTTTAACCCTTTTCTTTCTCTGACTAATTGTAAAGCAATGCTGACCATGCTGTTGTAGAATACAAATGATTTTCATAGACCTGTTATGAAAGAAAATGTGCTTTTTAGGTAGAAGTGTTTACTTAGTTTTCTTGGTGTTTATGCATGAAATACTGCTTTCAAATTAACAATCGCATAAAGCTCATTGTATTTTATGTGGAAATACTGCATATGTAAATGCATATGTATACATATAGGAAAGCAATATGGTCATTGATATTATACTAATTCAACGGGAGCTGGGATAAGGGTAGAAATGGATAAATCCTGGACTATAATGTTGCAGACAGGCTAAGAAAGGAATGATGTCAACGACCTGAATGAGCATTCATATAGGAAAAATGGCTGAGGCATTTCAGGGTACTTTCCTAGAGTCATAAATAATTGTGTAATAAATTAATTGAGACCAGAGAAAACACAAAGCCATGTTTACAGAGTGATAAGAGTGTTTGGTAATGGCTGTAACTATGACATTAGTTTGTAAAATCTAAAAGTAGCCCTATGTGTACCCCAGGGAGGCTCCTCTCAGCATCTGTCAGTATTCACACCCTCAAATGTAATTCAAGGGTCTTGGATTCTGAAAACCTTGGTGATTGCTCTTCAGATTATTAAACCTTGTTTTCAATTTTATTCAAAATTGAATACAGAAAAGAAAGGCTTCATAATGTGTGTTTTAAAACTCTAATTACATATTTATCCATAATCTATAGTGTTCCTAGGATCAGGAAATTGCAAAATGTGCACTATACTCCTGAGGAATATTAAATATTATCGTTGATTAGGACTGCGGCTGATATTTGATTCACCAGTTGACCAAATTTTCATAAAAGCAACTCAGAACCACTGGGTCAAACGCTATTTGGGGAATTAGAGTGTATTGATAGTCTAAATTAGAACAATGTGATGTGCCTGTACATAATGTGCTAAAATAATTCCATGTACAGTGGGGCTCCCCTTTAAAAATAAAGCAACAGCTTCCAGACTACATTTTTCTTTGTGCTACTGAAAGGTCATTAGCTCACTGTTTTATACTAAATACTCACATTATTTTATTACACGAAGGTGGATTATTTTTAATTAATATAAGAACAAAAGAAAAATTGGAAGGATTCTTCGGGTAGTATCATAATCACCAAGGTTGCAGGGGGGGAGAAAAAAAAGTGAAAAGAAAAAAATGAATGCTTTAGAACTTTCTAAAAATAAATGTGCATAATTAGCATCTGGACTAAGTCCACATAGCTAAGCTGCATTTCCGAGAAAGTGATATTTTTCATCACACTATGGAAATATTCATTACAAGAGTTGGGAGATGTACTGCCATGGAGTAGAGGGAGAGGTGACCTAAATAACTGAAGTTTGGGGTGAAAGATCTGAGTTCAGGAGGAGGTTGTTCTGGTCTTCCCCATGGCCATCTGAGAGGGAAGCATTCCTGGGTGAGGAAAAACTGCAACCAAGGGAAACCTTAGCTTCTTAATTTGAGTGAAAAAAGGCACTTCATCAGAAGAATGGGATTTTTAAAAAAATTTAAAACCCATCCTGAATATTTATCATTTTATCTTCAGAGCAGTTGACTATGCTCATTTACAAAAAAGTTGTGGCCTGAAATGAAAGAAACTGAAAAAATATAAAGGACTATCTTTTATTATACATTTTACATGTATATAAAATGTTACACATGTTATTTTAAAATTAGTTATTATTACATAATTTAATATTATATAATTTAATATTTTATTATTACATAATAAAATATTGTATTAGTATGTTTATATAAAATATTTTATGCTTTATAAAAGGGATGCTGCAAAAATGCATTTTTATTTTCAATGGCTGTAGGCTTTGGAAGTAGCTTCTTCGTTATAGCCATTTTATTTAATTCTCATGGATTTCTTTTTTCCCGTAAAGCATAAGGAATTGGCATGTTTTTCTTGATTACCTAAACATAATGCTAAGCCTAGACAAAAGCAAAACAAACAAATAAAAACCGAATAATGAGCTAGCAGAGAAATCTTTTCTCTGGGTCTCTAACTTCCTAACTTTTGAAATAGGTGGTATTATTCAACTGAGATACAAGATTATGTAAATATTTTACATCTCCAAAATGAAGTGAGACATGTGCAGATTAAACCATCACCCAGGTGATCATTCCTTTCCATGTAACAAAACTCTCTTCCCAGCATGAATATCTACATACAGTGGGAATGAATATTCTTTGTGCTTAATTGGCAAACTTCCTTTCCATTCAACTGTTAAAAAGGAAGAAAGAGAAAAACCCAACTTCTGCCCCACATTTAAAATGTCTATTGACAAAATTAAGATACCATGAAATCAATGACATTTGATGATTTGCTTTTGCATTTTTTCACCATTTCCTTTGCCTTTTTTTTTTTTTTTTTTTTTTAGTATGTTCTCTTGAGCAACCAGGAAGATGAAGCTGCACCAACAAGATCAATGGATACTTTAAATGATAAACATTTTATTTTTATACGTGTGTATACAAAACTGTGCATAAGTAACAAACGTATCTTCAGTCTTGTAATTTGGGCTTTTGCAATTAACCCTGATAATTCAAGTTCTCAACTATAAAGAGAGGATTGTCGTGTGTATTTTCAACTAAAAGAGATAGCTGCTGTCATTAATATTACAGATTCGTTTCACACTGAGTCTTCATCACAATGCACTAACTAGTGTTCATTCAAGTAAACTTCTGTTTGTCAGATTCTCTGGCTACGTATTTGTTCTTACTAATTTTGCTATTTGGAAGAGGACATAAAGGAATTGTCTGTAGTGTTCCAGACAGGTCTTTGCCTGGAAGGAGTATTCCTCCATGTCGATTATCTGTGGATGGGAAGGGTCATAGGTGTAGAAAGTATAGAAGACATTTTCTTGCACTTCACATCCTTCAAATTGTGCCTCAAAGATCATGTTACCCAGTCCTCCACCCAACACCCTCCCCTGTGTTTCTCATTTTCTCACAACCAACTTCTGACTCTACTGTGCTCACTTGCTGACTGACCAACCACAGAACTTCTCAGAATTTGGGGAAACAAATTTTAAACTCTGAATTCCCTAGTTACATATTTTTATGTTTTTATGCTCCTTAAAGGTTGCAATTAGTTGAGTTGTAGTTGCCTTTTTTCCCATTATTAACATTTGAACTTAGCTTTAAAAAGTATTTAATTTTAAGAGAAACAAAACACAAATACTGACCACACAACAATGGGAGAATGTTCTTTTAGATGTAGAAGATTATTTGTTTAGCAACCTGTGTCTCTTAATTTTGCGGGTCTATCATATTTGCACTGCATCACATGCACACATCTTAGAACAATGTTCACCAAGCATCTAGCCATGTCACAAACAAAAGAGATTATCTCATAGCACTGACAGTGTCTGAGATATAAGAAATCAGCTCAAAGTTCCAGGAGAAAAGCATAATTATTGTCCTTCTGTATACCCACAGAAGCACAAGCCATGTTGCTGAGTATGTCCTGTACCTTGGTAAACATGGGCTTCCCATGCTGGGTGACCATAGCACACTGGTCGCAGTCCACTGTGATGGATGAGTTGTGGTATGACTCTTTCGAGTGTTTGAGGATGTAATACAGGTCGGTCACCCCTCCTTCAAACACAGTGCTAAAGTAACGAGGGATAAGGGTCCTGCCAATAGCTGGGAAAGAAACACAGAGAAATAAACCATTAACAAAAGAATCCAGTGGTCCCACTCAACCCACACCATTGCCAGACTTCTAACTGGATACAAATCATTTCAAGAAACCAATCATACAAGGAGGTAAATTTCTTTCTTTTGTAAACAGCCATGACCCTTCTGAGTTGCAGTTAGTGAAATAAAATCCCCAACTGTTCAGTAAAAATTTGTACATTCGTCTCTACAGATTTTGTATTAATTGAAAGTTAATAATGTAAGGGTTGGTACTTTAAAACTAACAGGAACAACAACCACAGCATCAAAAATAACAGGAACAAAAGCAATGACCACTTTGAATCTCCTAAGTATCCTCTAAATGAAGATATTTTTTTAAAAAATAAAACACATCCATGGGCGCCTGGGTGGCTCAGTGGGTTAAGCCGCTGCCTTCGGCTCAGGTCATGATCTCAGGGTCCTGGGATCGAGTCCCGCATCGGGCTCTCTGCTCAGCAGGGAGCCTGCTTCCTCCTCTCTCTCTCTCTGCCTGCCTCTCTGCCTGCTTGTGATCTCTCTCTGTCAAAATAAATAAATAAATAAATAAATAAATAAATAAATAAAACACATCCAATCGAATCGGATTTTGCAGTGAATTGTTTATAAGCCAATCATCCAATCATGTATTATTAGTAATAGTAGTCATAATGTAAATTTTGATAATGTAATGCTTTGCAGTGTATTAAGTATTTTGGGATTCTTTCACTGAATCTTCAGAACAACTTCAAGGTAGTGGGGAACTGGAAACCAAAAGGATTATTATGTCAAAAAAAGGTCATTAGGACTGTATCAAAGTCACATGACTTATAATAAGTAGATAATTAAGGTCTCTACCTCCAAATCTGCAAACATTTACTCTTTTCAACACTGTCTCCAACTGCTTTAATGATTGAGAACCCGCATATACAAAAAGGTTCATACCTGCGTAAATACTGATTATTCTATTTGCTTCTGGAGCTGGATATCTTTCTAGAACAAAAGACCAATTTTAAGATAATTTGATACCTTCTACTTGGTCTAAATTGGTCTCTTTGATTCCATGTGTCCTGCCCTGCCCCATTTTAGTTTGCATGATTGGTAAGTAGCTGGGTCTCTCTGATATATGATGCTTAGAAACACCTAACAAGCCCTTGCTTTAGCAGAGATTTTAAATCCTCTTAAACTGAAAATCCCAACTCATAATATCAGGAATTTTGCCTATGTGCAGATTTTGAGGCAAAGTACTAAAGCACTCTCAAGCGATGCAAGGTTTTTAATAAATCTCTTACATTCACTATATAATGCCTCCTGAAAGACAAAAATAATATTTAAGATAAATAAATTACCAAAGAGAGCTTTAGTAGGAAAGATCATACAATCTTCACTTGAATGTTTTAAAATGTTTAATTTCATTTTAAAAGAATCAATGTTAATCCATTCCATATGGATCTATATCTCTTTTGTACATGGATTTGGGGGAAAAAAAAAAAAACTATAAAAAGAATATCCTGCCAAACGGTTTTCTGAAGTAATCTCTAAAGAATCCTGCTGTGGATGACTGGTCTCTGAATAATTTATATAGTTGTTATTGCTTTGTATTTATTGCAGTAAAATCAATCAACAAGTGTGTATTAAATATTCCAGGATTTTTGGCAATTCCATTCTAAATAATCCTCACACATACATTTTCCAAACACTGCTTAATCCTCAACAGCGCATGTTCATTTGCTAAATATGAAATTCAAACAAGAGTGATTTGAGTCCACCATGTCTTTAAACATACACACAGCTGAAATTATAAGGAAAACTTTGTTAATGCGAAAAACCTTATTGTACTTTGCTAAACAGATAAAATTAATTTAATGCATTTCAAATAGTCTAACCTAAAACTAATTTCCATAAAACAGCTCTAGTAATTTGACATTTGGGGATCTGTACTGGGGAGAATAAATACAAACCATAAAAATGTAGATGAAAATATTTCACTACAATATCCAAGGAATTGTCACATTAAAAAGGTTACTGCAAATAAACACCACTGGATTAGCCACATTATAGCTTATTCATCATGAATCCTGCACCATTTCAATTCCTTTGTAGTAATACCTACTATATATTATCATCATTTTCATTCACAGAATAAAAAAAAATTGAATAGGGATAAAGGTTGCAACTTCTTAACTTTAAACCTCAATTTTTAATTACCTCTCGAACTCCAGAAAATGTAAAAACTATATAGTAAATATACTTAGAGGGAAATGTAGCTTTGCTTTATTTAGTATTTTCTAGCACTCTTGAAACTGATTGTTAGGGATTCCTGAGGTTTGTGTTCAGCCCCCTTTCTTTATGGGAACAATATATTTCCCCCATGGTCTTGTGTGGACCATCATTCACAAAACTCCATTATCCACTCTGGTAGACTGCTACCAGTGGTCCCAATGAACCAGGACAATTGCATTCACACCTTTGTGGATGTAGTCTCCTCTCCTCAAATCTGGACTGGGCTCTTGATCCATTTTAATCAATAGAATGGGACACAAGTGATCTTGTGTCAGTTCTGGGCTAAATCTTAAAAAGGCTTAGTGGGGCGCCTGGGTGGCTCAATCATTGAGCATCTTCCTTAGGCTTAGATCATGATCCCAGGGTCCTGGGATTGAGCCCTGCATCTGGCTTCCTGCTCCGCAGGAAGCCTGCTTCTCCTTCTCCCACTCCCCCTCTTTGTGCTCCCTCTCTCGCTGTGTCTCTATCAAATAAACAAATAAAATCTTAAAAAAGCAAAAAACAAAACAAAACAAAAAACGGCATAGAGAAGCTTCTACTTTGCACCCGGGTGAGAAGTCAGTGACTATGTACGAAGTTCAACTACTCTAAGACTGCTGTACTGTGAGAAGCCCAACCAACTGAGGCAGTCACATGAAGACTTGAGTCTTTGGGCTGACAACCCCGGTGAGCCACCAGCAAACAGCCAGCGCCAACCTGCATGAGTGAGGTCATCTTGGAAGGGAATCCTTAAACTCCAATTAGCTGCCTCAGGCTGGTATCACGTGAAGTGGATATAAGCTGTCCCCTATAGTTTTGCCCAAATTGTAGAACAACGAGTAAATAAATTAAATGTTTGTACTTTTAGCTTATAAGTTTTTAATGTAACAATGGAAAATCACAGCACCTCTCAACCTCCTAAGCTATAAAGATGGGCAAATTAGAATCCTCTCCTGAAAGACAAAGAGGGCAGTCTTGCCACTAAAAATATGTATTATAGAAACACAGAAACTTGCATAGAAAGGAAAGCAGATTAGAGAGACAGAAAGTCTTTGTGGACTGTTTTGGTACCTCTTAGGACTGAAACCCAGTTCCATCCTTGGAGGTCCTGCTTCTGTGAGACGTGTACCTCTTGCTTCTTTTGCTTAAGTGAGTTTGTGTTAGCTTTCTGTCATTTGTAAACAGATGAACCCTGTTTAATGCTGTCCCACTGCACTGGAGCATGGATGCGGTAACAAACGCTAATGTAAAAGAAAAAGGAAGTGATGAGAAAAAATTAACTATAAGAGAGAGCTGAGTCTTTTTGTGCAACATCCTGTGTCAGTAGCTGTATTCATCTTCTATACCTGCTGTAACAAATTACTACAAACTTAATGGCTTAAACTCTCTTTATTGATTATCTCATAGTTCCTGACAATCTGACGTGGGTCTTGCTGAGCTAAAATCAAGGTGTCAGTAGGGCTGTGTTCTTTTCTAAAGGCTCTAGGGGAGAACATGTTTTCTTGTTTTTTTTTTTTTTTTCCGAAGATCTAGGAGCTGGCTGCTTTCCTTGGCTATGTCACTTTCCTACATCATCCACCAGCAATAGTGGTTGGAGTTTTCCTTGTCTGCCTCCCCCTTCCACTTTTTAGGACCCTTGTGATTGCATTGGACCCACCCAAATAATCCGGATAATCTACCATCCCAAGTTAACATATTCACAGTTGCCACGGATTAGTACTGGATGTCTTTGGGCACCATTATTCCACAGAGTTTTTGTTCTACAAGGGAGTATATACAAAATATAACACACACATGACAAGCAGTATATAGATAATGTGCAGTGAAAGGGACAAATAACCAGAAGAAAAAACATCACTTGTGCTTGAGGAAATCACTCTATAACTCATTCATTGATTTCTTCTATAAACATTCACTGAGTTCAGAGTAGGCGTAAAGCTCCTTGGTAGGTGCCAGAATCAGAAAAATAGATTTTTGTCCCTGTCTTTCACTTACTTCTAACAAGAGAGTTAGCAAATATGTAAGTATCTATAATACAATGTAATAATAGTTTAAAAAAACCCAAATTTGTGATTTTTGAACTCTTTGCCAGTTTCTTCTGAATTCCGATTTCAATGTACATCTTTATTATTTTTGAAGCACTGAGAAGATTAAAATGTCCTTTTAATTTAGTAAATCATGCAGCCGCACTGCACAGCCTAATAGACATGACTTTAAATCAGTGAATGCTTCAGAGTTAGATATGGTGGTCCCATAACTCATCAGGCACACCAATTCTGAATCTATTCAAATTTTATAGTCATATTCATATGCTACACTTACACTTTACATTTATACTTCAATTCTTGGAATTAAAAATAATTTAAATATTGATATACCTAAATCGACATTGTACTCCCATGGAAAGGATTACATCTTCAAGTATTCTTGTATAGAGATTAAGACTACAGTAGATTATAAAAGAAATTCAATTTTTCTTACACATTTAGGTCAAAGTTCCAAAAGTTGGGAAGAAGAAATATGGTGAGCATGATACTACAAGAAGATTTTCTATGAGTGAAATATAGGAAGGTTTGATACAACATATATAATTTAACTATACTCTTACAAAAGACAAGAAAATGACAGATTAAATTATTCAGGAGCCTGAAATGTGTATAAAGAAAGTCTAAATAATACTCTACATTGTAGGTAAACATTTAGAGATAGCTAAAAATTTACTCATAGTTAATTTAGATATTAAGCTCTAAATTCCAGTTCCTTGAGAGGTTTTTATTGTTGTTCTGTTTTGTTCCCAACCTTTGACCCCATTCTCCAGAAGTTTTTGCTATTGGAGTTGATAGGCTGCTGGTTCTGGGGAGCAGTATCTAACTCACATCTTTTCTCATAAGTGATACTGTGGATGTTAGGATATCTACAGGATTCTTGAAGATAGTAGCTAATTTCCCCCCATTTAGAAACCAAATGGTACAAACTGAGAACTCTTAACCATTGAGAAGTTATAAACTACTGTGCATCTGTTGTTTTGAGAGTTTCATCCCTATTAATCATCATGATACGCTTTTTTTAAACTCTTAAGAATGTATATAGGTAGTGCACATGAAAGAGGTTATCAGTAGAAATAATCATATGGGAAAATGTTCAAACCAGAAATCAAAGGACCAAATAAAATAATAATGAAAAGATTAAAAAAAAAACCTGATGAGGTTATGGTGAAACATATATACTTGAACACTTATAGGCAAATCAACATAGCAATTACTTCTCATCTTGAGACTCTTTAATTCTTTGATAGCTTGTTAGGTGTAAATACCTTTGCCAAACTGCAGTTATAATGTGCAGATACTAAGTGCTCTGAAGTTCTCCAAGTCCTGTGAGAAAATACTGTCTAATGTTAAGACTTTCTGATTTGGGGAGATCATTTACTATTCTAAATGCCTGTAATTTTTATCTTTCAAAGACAATTCACTTAAAAAAAAAAAAAAAGGAAAAGGGTTGAGGACAGTAATTAAAATGTGGAATAAGAGGATGTATTAGTATTAGTGTCACTTATGCTTGACAATTACTTAACTAATGATTTTTTTCCTCTTTGGAAAGAGAAAACCATACAACCACACATTTGTGTTTTTATTTTATTTTTTTTTTTTTAAAGATTTTATTTATTTATTTGACAGAGAGAGAAATCACAAGTAGGTGGAGAGTCAGGCAGAGAGAGAGAGAGAAGCAGGCTCCCGCTGAGCAAAGAGCCCGATGCGGGGCTCGATCCCAGGACACTGAGATCATGACCTGAGCCGAAGGCAGCGGCTTAATCCACTGAGCCACCCAGGCGCCCCTCATTTGTGTTTTTAATTAGGCAAAGTTTAACTATAATAAAATCATCAATTACTATAGTTTTTAAAACTTTTTTTGTAAATGTGATAAGGACAAATTGCTTATCTGAATCTACGTAGTTTCATATAGTTGTTTTAAGGCTGCAGTACCTCAGAAATCCATATGGAAATACAACTGAGATAAATAATAAACACAGAGATTCATTAAAAATAAACTTACGTGTATTCAGAAATCAGTGAATACATTATGCTAACATGTAAATGGAGATGCTCCTAGTAATGAATTAAACAATACTGGTGATTTCATTTATAGTAAAGAACCATTATAAATAGCCAAAACAAAGGAAATAAATCAGCTTGAAATTAAATAGGGGTGATAGAGGTTCAAAGCAAATTCCTTTGTTTTGAAGGGAAAGCAAGTCAAACTTTACTTTCATAAGTTGACATTTGAAATCTTTTATTAACATATCTTTTAATGCCAACACCTTTTACTTCTTTTCTCAACCAAAGCAATTTGATTTAAATATCTTCTTTCTGATTACCTCTCTTATTATTTCAAAGATTCATTCATGTAATAGATGCTTACTAAGTACCAACTATGGGCCAGACATTGTTCTAGGGGCTGGACACTAACAGCAGGTAAGTGAAGAAGCAGAAAAGACTTGGTGTGAGGGCGGGCAAGCTGGTTTAGATGGGCTGGACTGGAAGGCTGTAGTGAGGACATGTTAATGGAGATGGCTCTGTGATTCCATAGGGCCATGTGAAGATCAGGGAACAAAATGGTCCAGGCTTGGGCAGCAGCACAAGAGCAAAAGCCCTAGGACAGGAATGAGTTTGGGTTAAATAAGCTTGGTGTGTCATAGCATCAGAAAGAAGGCAGTGTGGCAGGTGCACAGTCAGGAGAATGAGATAACAGATGAGCTCAGAAAAAAAGAGGCAGGACCAGATCATGTGGAACTTTCTAGGCCATGGCAAATGGCTTGCAATTTATTCTTAGTGCAATGAGATCTCACTAGAAAGTTTTAGCCAAGGATAAGATCTGATGAACATATTCTGTTTTCTTTTTAAAATATATTTTATTTGTTTATTTGAGAAGAGAGAGAGTGCACAAGCAGAAGCAGGGGAAGGGACCGAGGGAAATGGACAAGCAGACTCCACTGCTGAGCTAGGAGACTCTCGCAGGTCTCAGTCCCAGGACACTGAGATCATGACATGAGCCAAAGTCAGACGCTTAACCCACTGAGCCATGCAGACTCCCTATATTCTGTTTTTCTTAAATGTATTATTCACCTGCCAACAAAATCCCAAAACTCCATAAAAAATACGTGATCCTCTTAGAAATCTAAATGGTGTTTTTTTTCTCCCATTTTCTACCTACCAAACATTTTAATAACTGGACTAACACTTTAGTGGACCACCTTGTGTAGATGTTAGAGATATAATGATGACCATGGTAGACCCCATCTTGCTCTTAAGGAGCATCTGATCAAATTGTAGAAACTTACAGGTAAGCCTCATTTCATCTCATTTAATTAAGCAACTATTTCAGCATATTCAGGTAATATTGGGTTCTGATTCTGTCAGCCATACCACAGGGTATTTCTCTCAGATGTGTGATTTTCATTGTGGGCAGAACCCTTTTATTCCTTTATCCAAAGCATAGAGCAGGACCTGTGGTCCAGCCAAGGAGTCAACTTCCTTTGGGCCATGCTCTAGTTACTAATGCCCTATGGGTACAAGGTCAATAATGTGATAGAGTCAAGATCTAAGCTAAAGGATGAATACACATCAATCAGGCAAAGGGGGCCAAGGGAATAGCATGCACTAAGGAGCATCACACATTTACTATGATTTAGACCACTGCCTGGACGAGATATTATATATTTGTACCTTAGACACTCTTGTCTGGATGAGCTCCTTTACATAGACTTGTCTCACTTTTCCCAAGGCAGTACACTATTCTTTTAGTTATCCAAACTTCAGCATGCAGTTTACATCTGATAGATTTTTTCTGTCCTCTGTATATTTTTATTTCAACACTTTCATAGCAATATTATCTTCTTCAAGACCAACCTTATGAAAATTTTGTCAAATTCTCCCTTCTCCCTGACTCCAAGGTTGGAAAGAGGTTAATTTAAATTCAATTTGATTTACTAAGAAAAAGTTGGCATCTTTAAAATACCCAGTCTTCCCACAAAGGAACATGAAATGTTTATCCATTTAAGTCTATATCTCTACCACAAAATAATTCTATAGTTTGGTATATACAAATAGCTAACATTTCTTGTTAAGATAATTCTTAAATCTTTTAGTTTTACTGAATGGATAATGCAACCTTTTCATTATATTTCTATTTGCAACACACACACTTATTAGAATGGTCTTATTAATTTTAATAGTTTTTTAGAAGAATTTTGCAAGTTTTCTAGGTGAAGAAATCTCTCATTCCCAAATATGGACAGTTTTGTTCCCTTCTTTTTTTCCCCAATAGATTTATATCATTACTTTCTAATCTTTTTTTTTTTTAAGATTTTATTTATTTATTTGACACAGAGAGAGAGAGATCACAAGTAGGCAGAGAGGCAGGCAGAGAGAGAGGGAAACAGGCTCCCTGTCGAGCAAAGAACCTGATGCGGGGCTCGATCCCGGGACCCTGAGATCATGACCTGAGCCGAAGGCAGACGCTTCAACCACTGAGCCACCCAGGTGCCCCTACTTTCTAATTTTAATGCAATGGTTAGAAGAGAATTTCTAAGATGTATTAAATAGTGAATGAAGTAGTAGATTTTCTTTTTTTTTTCTCCTGAATTTTTTAGGAAACACCTCTAGGATTAGTGGAAGTACTATACACTGATTTGAGATCTGATCACATTACTTATAATGGAAAAAAAATCAAATTATTCTTCCAATCTTTGTTTTTATGATTTTCTTCTTTTTTATACTGATGGATGTTTAATTTGATCAAATGCTTTCTCAGCTACTACTGAACTGGTGGTCTAATTTCCCTCAGAAAGCTATCTATTAATATATTTTCAGTTATTGAATGATGTTTTTACTCAGTATAAAGCTTGCTCTCTTGTGCACACATACCCACATATATTTTTGTATTAACTTTTGCATAAATTCAACTTATGGATTCACTCATTCCTTTAACAAATATCCATGCAAATGGTGCTTTCTATAAGGCATTATCTTGTAGCTATAAAATTGGAATGTTAGAGCCATGAAGACCTCAAGTGTAGTCCAGTGATTCCCAGTAGCATTTTTTAATTCCAATGGGCTTCTGAATATTTTAAAATGTACCCTTAGATAGTTCCATATTTCAAAAATACCATTAAAACAAAGACTATGCCTAGCATGTTTCTTTGATTTGAGTAGGAATCAACTCAACTCATGGTGATACTGATTAGCTCCTGATTAGTGATTATGAATAGCACTTAATGTATGTGGAAAAAATATAATACAAAATACTAACAATTATTTAATAAAGGTAATTAGGTTATCCATAATTATATTCCATACCCTCATTTTACTGCAGAGGAATGTGATAGGGAGAGAGGTAAAGCCACATAGCTACATGAGCCAGGGTGGGGTAAAGTAGAATGCTTATTGTAATCAACCAACACTGGTTTTATTTTTATGCCTGAGTTTAATTTTTATCAATTTTCAAATTACATAAGTGATACACATGCAAAAATTAACACATCACTGTTGCAGAAACTCACTGTTTACTAGATCTGCTACGTTTGTCTAGGCATAGAGCCAGTCTTTGCTTTCTAAACTCCCTTTCTGTTGGGTGATGCCTAGTAATCAATGTCCAATGGATATTTTCATTGTTATAATTCTTTTCAACCAAGTAGACATCGAGAGGGAAAATTTAACGTCCAGACATAACAAGTAAAATCATTCTGTGTGTAATTGGCACACTCTTCCCCACCTCTGACGATCAGATGCTGCAAACTCAGCAAGGGATCCATGCAACCTCCTGGATAGACAAGCCAGAAGATGAGAGGAGCTATGGGTCCCTGAATTGCTACCAGAAAGACAGCTGCTACATATTGGGAAGACCCATCTGGGTTTTTCTATTGCGTTAAGCCACTGAAATTTCAAGATTTATTTGTCTAAGTTGCTAGGGTTAACTAATACAATTGCTAATAAGTCCAAAGTTTCCGTGAGCAGCCTGTACCCATCAATGTCAGTGCCTTCACTCCTTCCTAGGTTACCTTTGTTATTAGTATGTTACGTAGCCTTCTAGATTTTTAAATCATACACTTATCTCTATATATATGTTCCCATAGAAAAGACATCATTTTTTGTGAGTGCTTTTTGTCATGTTTTACATAGAAGCTATCATAATAAATGCATCCATAAGGAACTTGTTGTTTCTCATTCAGTGATATATATTTTTGAGCTCTAACGTTAATTCATTGATTTTAAACACTGCATTGTATTCCAGAGTACAACTCTTTCCCAGGTTATTTAGACATTCGCTTGGTGAGAGACACAGGGATTATTTTTTCAACCCTTTTTAAAAGGGTAGATGATGGAAAGGGAAAAAGATATACATACATATATGTGTGTATATATAATCACATACAGATATACATATATATATACATATATTCATATATGTTCATATTTCATTTAACCAGCTACCAGCAATCACCCTTCTAAGTGCTGTGACCAGTTGACCCTGATAGTAATACATGTTTTACTCACAACTTCACCAGCACTGATTATTGTGAAGTTTTACCTTTTTTTTTTTTTTTTGCCATTCAGGTTACAAAGCATGTCCCTTACAAATGGACAGCGGCAGTCCTCAAGTCCTCAAAACTTTATCCACACGTCGATGGTAAAATTAAGTAGTTTATCCAGTTCGTGTGGTTATTACTCTGGATGAATCATCCACATCTGATGTTTTCAGATGGCTTGCAGTTGTTTTTGTTTGTTTGTTTGTTTTTAATTTTTCACTCCAAACCCATTCATTTAGCTAAAGGAAAAAATTGGCTCCAGGAAAGAGAAGTGAGAAAGATTCCATTCTTTGATTTTTTAAAGGTGCCAAACGTCAACAATTCTTATGAAATTATTTCAACATGATTTATTGGGCTTTCTCAAACTTAAACCCACAGGGACACCACAAGTCCTTCCATTTTTGTGTTTTAATATCAGCACAATTCAGTGAAGTTAGAGAAATGTTGCCAGAGAAATAGACAAATGTGTGTGATTCCAAACTTAATAGAAAGCAGAGCTTGGCAACCTTTAGCAACAAATGCCAAGAGATGATTTCTTCCCTGTAGAGAGAAGCAGACTTGGGTAGAATGGGGCCTTCCCCCTGGGCTGGATATTGCACAAGATGTTCTCTCTAAGGTGTTAAGTGGTCACCAAAATAGAAGCTAATAAAATATAACCTTTTAGAGTGGATTTGTGAAGTCAAGGGAAAGGTTTGCAGAATTAAAATAACAAATTGGCTGTCTTCACCACCTTTCTCTTACTCCACTTCAATCCCACCTACTTCCACAATGTTTCCTGCATTGGGCTTCTCAAAACCTTTGCCCCTGAAGCATCCTCTGCCTCACAGGTCCTAGACTCCCCTTTGCTGCTTCATCCTATGTCCTACGCCTCCTCCTGCCTCGTCTCCAGCACCGTGTCTTCTGGCTGAGCAAGCAATTACAAACTTGGATGCCACAGTGAAACTTCTGGATTTATCTACTGGCTGTGCTGTGTTATTCACTGGGTGACCTTGGACAAATGATTTATGCTCTTTTACATCCTAGTTTCTTCATGTGTCAAACGAGAATAGACAAGTCACTAGTTCAGTGAGCTGCTAAAAGTACTCATAACACAATCGTGTGTGTTCTGGGTTGAGCACAGAGTCCAGCTCTGCTAAGCATGACTAAGTCATCACCCCACACCACTTTTCTCAGCATAGTCCATGAGAGTTACCTCGCTGCACTGGAATCCTCAATGCATTGTCTTTCCTCCAGTGACTGCAGTTCCCTGAAGGCAGGGAACACTCCCTGATCATTTCAGTACCACAGCACATTCATGATGTAAATAGCTACTTAAGAGATGTTTGGCACATGGAGGAATGTGGACTTGGCATGTCTATTGAGACAGTCTGCCAAACTCAAGCTGGTTCTGTGCACATGAGGGTTTCTAATGCAGAGGCAAAGCCACTTTCAGAGTTTAGGGCCAGAGAATCAAAATCACAAGAAGGAGAAAATAAGGTTTTAGGGCCCCGTATCTGGAGTGTTCACATCTGAATGCTCAAATCCTGATAATTAAAGAGTAGAGACTAATCATTTTGAAAGATCTGTTTTGGGATTAAGGTTAATTTTGTGTTTTGCAGGTGAAAAAAAAGGCGTCCTATCTGAGGAGACTAGTTAGTTTGAAGGGGCTTCTCCCTTATTTTGTGTGTACAATTCATAAACATTTGAAGTTAATAAAAAAAATAGATGCTTTTCTAAAAAAAGAGAGAGAAGGGAAGGAAGGGAGAAAGGAAGAAAGAGAGAGAAAGAAAGAAAAAAGAAAGAAAGAAAGAAAGAAAGAAAGAAAGAAAGAAAGAAAGGAAGGAAGGAAGAGAAAGGCTGACTCCATAGGCACACCAAGTCAGCATTCCAGGGGCACTTTACAGGGAAGTAAAAATCCTTGGAAATGAGAAGTAGTAAAAGAGGGTCAGCTTCACATTCCACAGAAGTCCACCAGGGGCTGTGCCTCTGACCCTCAGATTGTGTCTACAAGAAAAGGAACAACCATTCTGACAGTGAATTAAATGTTCCATAGTCTTTGTGGCAGCAGGACTTAACAGCCAAAACGCACCCACCCAAGTTTGATAAAACCGCGTGGGCGCCAGCTGTTGGAGTTTCACATGCTGTGTGCAGATTTTCAGAAAAGTGTAGGACTCAAGCAAGAGAAGGAAGCCCCTGGGCATTCTGTGGGTTCTGGAATGGGTCTGGTTTGCCCAAGACTTGGCACCAGCCTAGTTCCCAGTGCTTACCCACACTGGTCACGTTCCTCATGGGCCAAACAACATCAAGAACTCCCATCCCAATCCACCACTGTGTGACAGTCCCTTCCCTGAAACTCCCTTTATCTCCTTTCAATGAGAGGGCTGTGGCTCCATTACCTAAGATGAAATGACACTTATGTCCTCTGTCTGCACTCCATTGCCTTTGGGAGGAAAGGTGACCCTCTTTCCGGGAGATAAGTAGCGGCCGTCTTATCTACTGGACCATGTGCCCCAGAGGCGGGATCCCTGCATCTGCACAGGCATGGCTCTGGCTTCTCTCTGGCTCTCTACTTTCTCTTCTGTCACTATTAAGAACTGATAAAAAGGTCCAGGCATCCTTCTGGTTTTGCTCTTCCCAGACCTTACCAGGCCTGTCCTCCTCCCAGGAGAGGACCAGGGGTCAAGAGCGTAGAGCTGGAGCCACTCCCACCTGGACCTGAATCTGAGCTCTGTCCCATAGCCACTGTGGGACTTTGGGCAAGTAGCTTAATTACTCTGGTCTCAGGTTTCTCTTTCGTCAAATGAGGATGAAAACAGTGTCAGACTCAGGGAGGTCATACAGAGCACCTAGAGTCATCCACAAAATGCTCTCACCTCTGGCTAAGCTCCATCCCAATACCCTAATTAATTTTTCTTCATAATAATCACCATTACTCATGTGATGTTATTTTGGTATGTCACCTGCTCCTTCGCAAGAATTTAAGCTCAAAGAAGTGAGCTTGCTTACTTCTGGCTATATTCTCGGAACCAAGAGTGATGTGAAGGATGTAGTAGGCACTTAGCAAATAGTTATTGGCAGACTGGGCTTTGCATGGGTGCACATCAAGCCTTGGATAGTAGTTATTTTATTAGTTTATCCTCATTATTATTATTAACTTGCCATAAGAATCAAATATCATGGAACATACCTTTGTATTGAGTGCATGCTCAATACATAGTGAATAAAATCTAGAAAGAGAAGAAGCAAGCATGGGAGACAGAGGACCAATAGAAGGAAGGAAAGAAGGGCAGGCCTGGTCCCAAACAGAGGTGCAGGGAGAAGAGCCAACTTCATGTACGGGGAGTTATTGAGGGGAAAATGGTGGGCAGTGTTGGGAAGGGAGGAGATGGGTCAGGGCTACAGGATTCCTTGGCCAAGCTCCTATGCATGAGTGCAGCTGCTGGGTCAGGGGACAAGGCCACCAGAAATCATTCAGTGAGCAACTTGCTTCCACATTGGAGCTGTGTGGTAGTTGCTCTTGGGATTTGGAGGCATCTCCTACGTCAGAGATGGTGCCTTTGCTATTTCCCACGGCTGGGAAATCAGGAATACAGACCTTTCTGCCTGCTTAAGTCAAAGACTTCCTTGTAAATGAGGTGACTCTGCTCTCTTCCACTTCCTTACTCACTAGGTGGTTAGAGAGGAATCAACCTGGAGTAGTGCAAGAAACACAGGCTTTAGAATCAGAAAAACAGGGCCGAATCCCACTTCTGCTGTTACAGAAGTCATGTTTTAGTTAATGAGAATGGATCCACTTGTCCTTTTTATCTATAACCTCCCGCCCCCATATAACTATGCATGTATTATGTACCCAGGTGGCTGGCCACATGCTAGTTCCATGGGGATAATAATCATTTCTTTCTAGATGACCTTGAGGATACACTGACCTTGAGAAAAAGTACACTGAGTGTCAATCAAACTCCTAGGACACAGCTCTGCTCAATAGATGACCAGCTGAGGATGCACAGTTAAGGTATTGCATGCACCAAGTAACAATAACTGCTTACTGAGGTGGAGAACAAAGATTAAAATACAGACACCACATCAAGGATCATGGAAATCTTGTCTACATTCCACCATCTATACACCAAAAACCAAGATGATTCTAAACATTTTCAAAAAGGAATTTGCAAGATGGCGGCTAGAAGATGTACAGATGTTAGCACATGGTCCACATACCATGCTGTCTTCCTTTCCAGCAAAGCCAGGACTAATTCCACTTACTAGTCCAAGATTCCAAACATTAAAAACAGCAGGGCAAGTTAACCTCGGTACATTGCACCCGCCTTTCTCTTACTGTCTTCTCAAACCTTTGGAATTTTTATGTATTCTTTTTGTTTGCATTTGGATGACTGCTAGTACATACCTGGGCACTTTAACATTTCTTCAAAATGTTTCTCCCTCCATTTCGCTCTCCCATCCCTCTTTTTCCTTGCCCCCAGGGCCTTTGTTATCAGAATTTCACCCCCTCCTCAGAGGGAACATTTTAGCAGCATAGGTTTATGGCTACCGTAAAGAAGAAAGTTTGAAAGGCAAAGCCGGAGACGTGATCCCCAGCTTTATAACAAACTCCTGTCAAAACATAACAAACCACGGCCAGACATGAGCCGCAGTGACAGAATGCAAGACCATAAAGATGATGGAGATCAGACGGGACAGGCACTTTATAGAAACAAACACCTTCCTTGCAAACAGATAGAGCGAGCCTAGCACTGAAAACCCTTCCTGAGGAAAAAAAAAAAAATGGTCGGAAGAAATAAGGACAAAAACATAAAATTCAAATGACAACCCAGCCCAAGGAGATAAACCCAAGGCAGACAAAGAATCCAATTTTACTAAATCAAGCCGACATCGCCTCCTGACTTTAATTGACCTCAGTAAGCTGGATCCTGAACAAACATAAAATTAAGAAGTGTGTAGCATCCAGTGGAGAAATGGGCCATCAGTTTGGAGGTGTTTGAAATTTCACTTTCTCAGGACACCCTTGGTTCTGTATAGGAAATGTGAAATCATCCATTTCACTGGTAGTAGCCAGAGTGACTGGCAGGAGGTCAGAGATTCCGTTTCCTAAGAGCACCACATGGATGATTCCAGATCTGAGGTCTGGATCCTGCAAAATATCCCAACAACTATTCAGGTTTCTATGGTGTTGTCATTATTGGGAAAAAGTAAGCACAGGAAGAGGAAATGGGACTAATGTATATAGCTTATCAAGATGCCAAGGAAAACTTTGTGTTCTACTACACTGGAAGCATGACAAATAAAGGAAGCCTCACACTGGTCTCTATTTTCTGGAGCCCCTTACTTACTAAGGGTCGTACGTTTTGAAAACTCTCCCATGATCTCTTTGGCTTTCTTTTGCCGGACTTTCTTTCTGATTCTTCTTCCTTCCTTTCTTTCTTTCTGGATAACTTCTACCCTTCTTCAACTCCCAACTTGGGAAGTACTTCCTCTCAGGAGCCTTCTCTGATCTCCACAGGGCATGCTGGTTAGGTATATCTCCTGCAAATTCCATGGACAACTTACACTTCTCTGTTATAGGATTTATCACATTACAGTTGTTCTCAACAGACTACACTTGGGAGCATGTGGGGCTAAAGTTCCCCAGGTCTTATTCCCAAAAGCATCCTCTTTGGTAGGACTGGGATTAGGCTGAGGTCTGGAAGTTGTAACAAGTACCCCAGGTGCTTTAAATGTCAGTGATTCCCAGACCATATTCAGAGACACTCTGCCTGAATTGAATTATCTCTTTGTCCTCTTAGCATGTTGGTTCCATGAGAAGAGATGCTATATGTACCCATAGGACTTATGAGCGCACCCAGCACCAATATCCACCCCCATATACATGTATGTTTGTATATGGGTGTGCATATATGTTTAAGTATATACATACATGTGCACACTCATACAGTTCAATGAATGTGACATGATGTTGTGTTTGTATATTCTAGTTTGTTCTGTTCAACAGGTTTGAAAATGACCATGGCATAAAGTACTGGAGTGCAGTCTCTCATCAGCTCTGGTTATCATGGACTCACCGATAATGGGTTACCAAGAGAATGGATGGGGCAAAAACTCCCACTTACTGTTACTAACAACTAGGTAACATGCTAGTCACCTCGATGCTGCCAGAAACTCTGTCAGCTTTACCCAGCCAATTACTCCAAAATGTAGACTCTGACCAAGCAAGCTCGGTACCAAGTGGGAGCCTCCACTTGTGGCACTTCCTCCAAGAGGGCAGACACTTTAATTTCTAACAACCAAGACCGCAGTGGACCCGAGTGGCTAGATAATTGTTGGAAACAGACCTGAAAGGTGAAGTCTCTTTTCTAACATCCCCAAACTGTTCTATTTCTGAGACTACCCACACTCCACTTAACATGTTAAAATACAATTGAGTGCTGAGCTTTACCCAAGGTTCATTATAGTGGGGACTTTGCATGATGAATTTGTTGGAGATGAGGGATTTGCAGTAATCCAAGAAGGTAATTCCCAGAGCCACCAGGCCATTGTGAGCATGTATGAATTGATAACCAGGGTGATCATTCGTGCAATTTCAGGCTGTGGAGATATGAACAATATCTCGCTAGTGGATAATATCAGTTGTCAAGCATATGTTTTATAACCCCCAGAACTCCCTCTTGTTTTTGCAAGCCGCTGGTGGATATCTTTGATTTTTTTTTCCTGGCTGCATAGAACTTTGAGAAGATTTTATTCTTTTTTTTCCTCCTCCTTTTGCCAGAGAAGTTAATCACAGAGAAAATTTAAAAAGACAAAAAAATCAAGATAGGAGATAAAAATATTATGAATAAGCATTTCATCAGCACTTTAAATACCACTGAAGTGATTTTAAATGCACGTTTGAATATCTATAGCCAATGTGGGGAGGATCTTTTCTACATCAGATGCACCACTTTATCTTCCTGAAGAATTGTCGGGGTTGGGATGTAATTGTCTGCTCCCTCTCTCCAGCTTCTAGTTGTCTAAAAGTTTCATGAGGCAAGGGATCACATCTTTCTCAATCACCTCCACAGCTCGAATTCCAAAGCAGTGCCACATGATTAATATATCCGTTCATCACATTGTGTCTCCAACAGTTGGAAGACAGGGCTGGTCAGGTAGACTGGGATTAGGAGCCAAACCAGGCAGGTATGATCCAGGAGAAGGGATGAGCCCAGAGGCAGAAGGTACAGGCAAGAGAAATCAGACAAGAAGGAAGGAAGTTCTGAACTATAAGAATTAGAAGACTCAGGCCATTTAGAAGAGGTTAAAATAAAATATGAAGAACATAAGCAGGGAGTAGATAAAAAGTGTGTTCCATGGACAGCCACATGCAGAAATATGAAATTGGACCATTTCCTCACACCACACACAAAAATAGACTCAAAATGGATGAAGGACCCTAATGTGAGAAAGGAATCCATCAAAATCCTTGAGGAGAACACAGGCAGCAACCTCTTTGACCTCAGCCACAGCAACTTCTTCTAGGGACATCGCCAAAGGCAAGGGAAGCAAGGGCAAAAATGAACGATTGGGACTTCATCAAGATCGAAAGCTTTTGCACAGCAAAGGGAACAGTTAACAAAACCAAAAGACAACTGACAGAATGGGAGAAGATATTTGCAAATGACATATCAGATAAAGGGTTAATATCCAAAATCTATAAAAAGCTTAGCAAACTCAACACCCAAAAACAAATAATCCAATCAAGAAATGGGCAGAGGACGTGAACAGACACTTCTGCAAAGAAGACATCCAGATGGCCAACAGACACATGAAAAAGTGCTTCACATCACTTGGCATCAGGGAAATGCAAATCAAAACCACAATGAGATACCACCTCACACCAGTCAGAATGGCTAAAATTAACAAGTCAGGAAATGATAGATGCTGGCAAGGATGCAGAGTAAGGGGAACCCTCCTACACTGTTGGTGGGAATGCAAGCTGGTGCAACCACTCTGGAAAACAGCATGGAGGTTCCTCAAAAAGTTGAAAATAGAGCTACCCTATGACCCAGCAATTGCACTACTGGGTATTTACCCTAAAGATACAAACGTAGTGATCCGAAGGGGCACGTGCACCCAAATGTTTATAGCAGCAATGTCCACAATAGCCAAACTATGGAAAGAACCTAGATTCCATCAACAGATGAATGGATAAAGAAGATCTGGTATATATATATATATACAATGGAATACTCTGTAGCCATCAAAAGAAATGAAATCTTGCCATTTGCGACAATGTGGATGGAACTAGAGGGTATTATCCTTAGAGAAATAAGTCAATCAGAGAAAGACAACTATCATATGATCTCCCTGATATGAGGAAGTGGAGATGCACCGTCGGGGGTTTGGGAGATAGGAAAAGAATAAATGAAACAAGATGGGATTGAAGGGAGACAAACCATAAGAGACTCTTACTGTCACAAAACAAACTGAGGGTTGCTGGGGGGAGGGGGGTTGGGAGAAGGGGGGTGGGGTTATGGACATTGGAGAGGGTATGTGATACGGTGAGTGCTGTGAAGTGTGTAAACCTGGCGATACACAGACCTGTACCCCTGGGGCTAATTATATGTTTATAAAAGAAATTAAAAATTTATTTAAAAAAAAAAAAAAAAAGAAGTGTGTTCCAGGGGCGCCTGGGTGGCTCAGTGGGTTAAAGCCTCTGCCTTCGGTTCAGGTCATGATCCCAGAGTCCTGGGATCCAGCCCTGTATCCGGCTCTCTGCTCAGCAGGGAGCCTGCTTTCCCCTTTCTCTCTCTCTGCCTACTTGTGATCTCTGTCTGTCAAATACATAAATAAAATGTTTAAAAAAAGAAGAAGAAGAAGAAGAAGAAGAAGTGTGTTCCAAATAAACAGAGAACTGGTGTTGCCAGGGAATATTTTTTCCAGACTCTTGAGGGTTCTCCCTCATGGAGGGATCCCAATAAGGCAATGCTCCTCACCTCTCTCCCTCTTCATTCACTCTGCCTAGGGGAAGCAGGGTGGTGAGAAATCTTATAGTAGTTTCAACTTCTAAAGGAGAAATCGGCCATGTATAGCCCAGCCCATCCTTTTCCTTTTCTTATGTGTATAAGCCCTACAAGGAATGCGTGTTCTGCTCAGATTCTCCAAGGGCACACCCTGTCCTAAACGGTGAGCAGGCAACACTAATGACTGGGTAGGTGGGTCTACATGTTCACAGACTTAATATTAGAAAAGCCATAGATAGCTATAGATATAAGCCATGTTCTCCAATAACTGTTTATACCAGAATTATGGATGGTATCCTTTAGATATGCCATCTCTTTTGTCTATTTCCCAATTGGTTCAGACCTTAAATGTTTAAAAAAAAAAAAAGTCACTTATTGTAATCTCAAATCACTGACAAACATTTGGAAAGTAGTAAACAAATTCCAACCCAATTCAATTTCACAAATTCTTTTCACTCACCTCATATGTGTACAGCACAGTGTTGCATTTAGAGAGATTACAGCAGCCCAGAGACAAAGTTTCAGGCCAGGGTACCTCTATTATGTTCTAGACTCAAGACAGAAGAGTAGGTCTCTGATGTCATGATAAATGATTTAGCGACAAATGACACTGTCTGGTGTCCAGGTTCAGATATCCAAACTCCTTAGTGGACCTGGGATTTCTGCAGCCCCAAATGCATCTTGTAACATGAGCTCCTTGAGAGCAAAAACTCATGTCTGAGTCTTAGTCTTGGTTCCAGTCCGTACAACAAGTCTTGGCCAAGAGCATCATCATGGGGTGATTGGCTAGCTGAATGGACAGAGAAGTCTTGCTGGATATCGGAAGATGTGTGTTGAGAAGAAAATAAAATCACCTCCACTTCAAACGATAATAGAATTTCGCTTCCAAATAAATTATGTAAATTTAGGAAGGTATTTTCAAAATTAATATAGTGGGATTTTTTTCCCAGATTAAGAACCATATTTCAACAGTACAAGTGCAGGTGCTTTGAAGTAAAGACAGACAGTGTCCGCTAGGCAGGTGGATAATGAATCTATCTAAAGAGCTCCTGCCTCTTCTTACTATGGGTCTTTTCTTTTGGTCATACAGCCAGGAAATAATCGGTGGAACAGTGAAACTAGCTTTTTGACAGGGAAGGCTACTTTGATTTTCTAGATAAATGGGCCAGGACCAGTTGGAGAACCAACAGTGAATGCTTATTTAGACTCAGAGAAACCACAGATTGGATTATACATTTCAAGGGGGAACAAATAAAGATAAAAACAAAAAGTACAAATGTCTGGCACACAGGAGGCATTCAATGAGTATTGGTTGAATGACATACATGAAATAGCCATATGTTTAAAAAGGAAAGCCAGGATGGGTACAAATCACACATCACTGACATGAGGCAGTGCTTCAAGTTACGCTGATGGCTTTTGTATGATTCTCCCTCTGCACCAGAGCCTCTGGGTCTCCAGGAGGCCTTAGGGATTAAAGATAAAATATCAAAAAGAACAATAGCTATTGGCTAACTTCATATGGCAGTTTTGAATGAAAGCTTTAGAGTTCATCTTTTACTCTGCAGACACAAATTATTAAGGGGTTTGAGCAAGGCAGGAGCGGATCTGGATTTAAATATGTCTCAGTTTCCAATTTCTATGACTTTTTTTTTTTTTTTTTTTTGGTAACAGCCCAGTATGACTTAGTTTTCTCTGTTAATATTTGTATAAAATTACTGAGGAGCTAAGAGGGAATTTTATGGATCTGGGGTGGGGTGAAAGCATGTGTTAATGGGGAAAACATGCAAATGTCTATGTGCAGAAAGTCATTTGTGTAATTTCAGTGAAAACCTCTACTAAAACAATGTCATAAAAAAGCTTTGTCCTAATGTCTGGCATTCTTTCTAATGGCCTAATTCTGATGAACTTATCACTCTATCGAAGCCTCATTTTATCATGTTTATTTTTCTGTAAATACGTCTAGCTACTTCTAAAGAACTCCAAAAGATTATCACTGCTCCATTCCAAAGCCAAATCCATGACGAGGATGTCAGTTGCAAGAGGGAAGGCCTTTGTCTTTTTGATAGTTCCTCAATCTCCAGCACCCAGCCAGCATCCTGGATACAGCAGCCTTCAATAACTATGTGTTGAATAAATAAATAAATGGTGATTGCTATGAATTTAGTAAAATTACACTCACTGAGAATAACTGGATGAAAGTAAGGAGGAAGAGAGGTCCTGCAAAATAACCAGAAAGGACAAAATGTTCTGCAGAGAAATGCTATTTTATTGCTTTCAAACGTGTTCTTTACAATCAATGACTGTCAAGTGCTACCAATTTAAGTGATACTGGGGAGACACTTGAATAAACCAATATGGCCACACTATAATGATCATATGGCATACATGCCTCGAAGCAACTTAAAGTACTTGAAATATATACATAGATGTAGTTTAAAGAGTATCACACCCACATCCCCAACCCCTATCTCCTCTGCTATCTCCAGACTTACCATTATTCATTCATAAAGCAAACTGGTTTTGGCCACATGGAGAAAAGAATTTCCTAAGCCAAATTGTCATGATTTTGAATTTCAGGTGTCCAAATATAAGAGATTTTATTACGACTGGTAATACGATAGTAGTAATAGCCTCTCACTGCTGTTACAATGAACTCTGCCTATTTCAGAAGGTACCAGTACAACCACTATAACTACTACTGACAATGATGCTAACAGCTAGCTACATGTAAGTTCTTATCATGTATCAGTCATTAAATTAAGTTTTTCACCTGTACTATCTCCTCCAATACTCTCAATAACTTGAGAGAGTATTACTGTTATCCAAATTTTATAGATGCAGACACTGAGGCTCAGATGGGTCAAGGTCACACATCTAGAACACCTGACTCCAAAACCAATCGATCAATCAGTCAATCAATAATCTATCTTTTGCTCTCTCCTTATATGGTGCAGGACAATTATGGGTCTCTGGCAGTCTTCTTTAACTTTGTGTATGGTAGAATCCCCACTACACAGTATGGTGTCAGCCATGCCGTAGACGAACAATGAAAGGTGAACAACACTAGATTGATGTATTATGTGAATAAAATCCACAAAAATGCAATTGGTTACTTAAAAAATAAAGAAATAATTTCTTTCATTGGAGAACATTTCAAAGAGAATAGAATAGTGTCTGTTTGGGATGTGTTAAATATACAGGGACCTTAAAGATCATCTAGTCTAACCATCAGCCAAAAGTACCCAGCCAAGGTCAATGTCTCTGAAACCTCTTGAATATGCTTTGCAAGCATCTTTCTTGCTTTGGTTGGTCCCTGCTTACCTCTTCCACCATACTGTTTGCTATTTGACTGCCTCTCTGTTTCTCTTCACTCTTCTCTGTTTGTGTCCCTACTGCTCACTGCTTATCACAGACAGACGCACACTCTTGGATCTAACCGCCCAGAACTTTTGACAGCTTCTTGAACCTCATAGATTTACTTTACTCCACATCTTAGTTCATGAGGTTCCACCTGCTTGGAACACCACTACCTTCCTCTGGTTAACTTATCCTTTAAGAACCACCTCCAGGAAATTTGGGGCAAATGTCTCTTAGCAGTGTTTCTGCTATTCTTTTTGCTATCCAGCAACAGAGCATCTCTTATGCTGGACTGAACTGTGTATTTGATCCCCATGAGGCTCTAAACTTTCTAAAGGTAGGACGACAACCCTCTGTTTTACTGCTGTAGCCCCACACTACCAGGCACTGAGTAGACTGGATGTCTATCTGGTGGATGAATAAGGTACACCCAGAGGCAAGGATTTCTGATGCCCACTAGGTTCTCATCCATGAATATAACAACTTCTCAATTGGAAAAAAGACAAAAGCAATAAAGTTTCTGTTCAGACAGTTTTCTGAATACTATGGGTTGTTTTCATATGGGAGCCACCCTGAAAACTCACAAACTGTTCACTACAGTTCCAAAGTCTGCTAGTTTCTGTGGCTTCTTTCAGCAAAGAGAAGTACTTCTGGATCCAGGCATACTCTTTCCCCTGTGGTAACATCCTTTATTGTGACAGATGCCGCAAAGCCTCTTCAGAAGGCAAGTCCTCCTGCTTCCCACAAAGTTTACATGCACCCCTAATTCTCTGCTGCCTCATTTGTACAAATGAGGGAGATGAAGCTTAAAGGTAAGTGACCTGTCCTAAGTCACAAAGCAGCCAGAATATCTTGTGTTCTATTATCCCCATCCACTATTCCAAACCACTTCATTCTAGTTGGAATACATATCAGTTCCCAGACTTCCTAGAGCAGATGAAATTGGACCTTCGTTACCAATCTAAACGGTAGGTTTCATTTGCTGCCTCTTATTCTTTCTCTCACTGCTTGGCAGTAGAGCAAGCCTAGAGATTATCATACTCACTCTAAGTGTAGTGCCCTGGGAGACGTGTCGTCAGGAAGCCTCAGGTATGAAATTGGTCATGAGTGAGCAGCATATGTTGACAACTTTGAAAAGACCTAATTCCTAAATCCTATGGACTCTACACCACAATCCCTCTTGAAAACTAACCAGGTCCTTAGAAAAGTCAGGTAAGTACAACTTGTATCCTTTCCCAGTGGTCAGTGCTCTGGCCAAATCTTCACATTATTGCAAACCACCACAAACGTGTTTTCATTGACTAGCTATGTGAGCTTGTGCAAGTGGCTTATCTTCATTGTGTCTCATTTTGTCATCTATAAAATGGAATGACAATAGTCCCTACTTCAAATGGCTGTTGTGAATTTTTAGACAAGATAGCTTATGTAATGTCCTCCTTAGAGTCCCTCTCAGGGAAGGTCAGCTAACCTTGTCTTTAACACACATGAGAATGAGGAGAAAACTTCTGCTTTCTTCTCCGAAGGGATGCTAACACCTGAATGGAAATGCTGCAGTGAACAAATGCCTTTGGATGCCATAAAGGGAGGCCTGGGCTGTAGAGAGGATTTTCTTTGTCTTTTTTTCTTTAAGATCTTTCTCTCTTTCTTTCTTTTAGAGGCTGAGAAAGAGAGAGAGCGGGTAGAGAGAGAGGGACAAGCAGACTCCATGCTGAGCACAGAGCCTAATGAGGGGCTCAATGCCACGATCCTGTCATTACAACCTGAGCTGAAATCAAGAGTCAGGCACTTAACCAACTGCACCACCCAGGTGACCCTAGACAGGATTTTCCAAGCACTGTATGAGGCTGAGCACAGAGGGCTGCATCATAGCCATATTAAATGTTGCTGCTGGTTCTATTTAAAGAAATCCCCCTAGGGAAGCTATATAAAAAAATCACCCACTCTTCAACCTCTTCCCTGTTGGCTGTGTATGCATGCATAGTCAGAACTTCTTGGCAGTGAGACACAATCCATGAGTCACACTCAGAGACCAGTGACTAAAGAATTATTCACTTCGGTGTCATGCCTACCGCATCATAATTCCACTTTGCACTCCCTACTTTATGTGCTGGAAGCTTCTGGAAAGTAACTCATTATCGAGAGTACTAGAAACATATGTGATGCTTTTTGCTGTCATCCATACTGCTGAGGCAGTGTGCTTCTATTCTCCTCCAGCTTGGTAGAAAATGAATAGTGAATGTTGAAAGCATTAGATTCACCCCCTCAGTCTACCTTTCCATACAAACGACTACTCCTCTAGGTGCTCATGAGAACCCCCACCTCCAGCAGGAAGGAAAGAAAAACTAACATTTATCATCATCATCATCATCATGATTATTTTTGACTGCCGTTTGTTAAGTGTCAGATACTTTACAATGACTGTCTCAAATTTGTAGGTGAAGAAATCAAGGCTTAGAACAATTAGATTATTTGGCCAAGTTCACACACTGCGAAGTGACAGAGAAGTGGGATTCCTAGTGTTTTAGGCAGCTTCTAAGATGATTCCCAAATATCTTTGCTTTCTATCATTCTTCCTTTGTGTAATCCCTTACCCTTGGGTATGGGATAGATTTAATGACTTGCTTCTAACAATGACATAGAATGTTGTAGAGTTGATGGGTTATCACTCTCGGGATTTGGTCACAAAAAGACCATGTCTTCCAACATGGTTGCCCTGTCTTACTTGCTATACCCTCAGGGACGCCAGTTACCATGCTGTGAGGGGGTACTACGGAATGAATATTTCTGGTTTGCAGACACCAAGGACCTAAATCTGCTAACAGTCTCAGGAGTGAGCAAACAGTTGGGTCTTGAGATGAATGCAATCCCAGCTGACATCCTGATTACAGCCTTGTGAGAGACACTGACCCAGAGGCACCCAGTAAAGATATACCAGATTCCTAAACCACAGAAACTGTGGGATAATAAATGTTTGTTTTTTAAAACTGTCACATTTTGGGGTAACTTGTTACATAACGCTATTTTACTAATACATCGACTCCGTTTGGTTGTCTATAGCCTGGTGTTAGGCTCTTTCTACATGTCACAATAACCTTGGGATACTCACCTTTACTTTATAATGCTACAAGTCAGTGATCTGGGGACCTCACTCTCAATGATGATGCACAATGGGATATAATGCAGCAAGACTTGGGGCTGGGAAGTTGAGAAGAGCAAAAATAAGTTGGTTACAAAATTCCAAAGATTGACCTTTCCACTCTCCACCATTGCTGAGCTCTGAGGGGAAGGTCAAGAATTGAGAAATGCTGAGTCTACAAAGTACTGGAGCCCAGGAGTCTCCATTTCATTGCTCTTAGTGTGGCGTATGGGATGTGCTGCGTGATCTGGCCAATACAACCTGACTAATAATAACAAGCATCCCATATTCCCATAGGCCTCAGTGCTTTACCTACACAGCACCTTCCACCAGGACTGCTATCATCTCCCACTAACCTTTCTTCCTTCCTTCCCACATCCATAATCTTTGTGGTGAACTCCTACATAAACTTCAAAACCCAGTTCAAAGACCATTTCCTTCAGTAAGTCCTTACTGACATCTGGTGATCTGTCCCATCCCAGAATTCCAGGTTGGGTTAGAAGAGTCATCTATGGCCTCCCATAAAAGCAAATATTTCTTCTAATGTAATATGCATTACACTATTATAATTTCCTGTATGTATATCTTTCTTCCCTATTAACTGAAGGCCTAGCGGGCAGAGCCTATGGCATGCATGTCTGTATCCCAAATGCACGCTGGAGGGGGTAAAAAATATTTTTGAAATGAATAAATAAATGTGAGGGGAGACCATGGAAGACAAAGAACCCCATGCAGGAAGACTGAATCCTTTGCCCCTAAGATGTAGCCACACAAAGAGGCTTTATGCCCTGGCCCTTTCAGTGAGTTAATACACATTCCACTGAGGGGTGGGAGAACCTGCCTTCTGAAGCCTGCCCTGACCACCCAGCCACTCAGGCAGGGAGGGCCAAGAAGCTCAAGTGAAACGAACCAGCCATTTACGAGTTGATCTGCTCCCTCCAATAGTGTGTACACCACTAAGGAAACACATCCTGATCTGCACACAGGTAATAAAACCCCAAGAAGATGAGAAAGGTTCCTGAAAGGGACAGAAAGTCCCTGAGCTTTGGGTTAAAGCTTTGGGATAGGAAAGGAAAAGCAGGCTCCGTTTCCAGTGTTTTGGGTTTAATGAAATTGGATGATGTTTCTTGCCAGCACCTCTTCCCCTGACTTCTAAACCCTCATAAACTCTGTGAATCAGAAACATACGGGTTGCATGCCTCTGACTCAACTCATCAAAATGTTGTTTTTAAGGATTATGTGAGTTCCAGAGAGCCCTTAAAAACTGGCATTCCTTTATCTCATGCCTCTAAAGGTCCAAATAGTTCCCCAGACATGGGAGGTGCCATATGACTTAGAATCTCTCCAGAATTTCACCATACCTTTGGCTCCTGCAGGAGCCCTGGCCCAAAGTACTTGACTCTACCCAAACTGATAGCCAGTGAGTTTGCCTCAGATCAGTTTGCCATGCTCTGTCTTCTTAATGATTTTAGGACAAAAAAAAAAAAAAAAAAAAATTCTTCGGAAGGGCTTTCTCAAATTTCTTACTTGATAAAATCCTACTCATCCTTTAATAAGCCTAATCTTTTTTACCACCCCCCCACCATTAGCGAAAACTTGTTTTTTAAATGTGGTTAGCCATGTCTTCATCCTTTATTTATTTAAAAGATTTTGTTTATTTGACAGACGGAATCACAAGCCGGCAGAGAGGCAGTAGAGAGAGAGGGGGAAGCAGGCTCCCCGCTGCGTGGAGAGCCTGATGTGGGGCTTGATCCCAGGATCCTGAGATCATGACTTGAGCCAAAGGCAGAGGCTTTAAACCACTGAGTCACCCAGGTGCCCCCCTTTTAAACAGTTATCACTTATAGGGAAATTAGGGATGGATTTCAGCTCCTGGATTCAGTACAAACGATTGGGAATTAGGGCCTGAGTGCTTTGTTAGGAAAGATTCCGGAGCTAGTACATGGATGCCTTGTATTAGCATCAATTAAAAGAGAATCAAGATTGATTTCTAACTTCTGCTGTGTTTGGACACAGGTGGGAGGAGTGATGGGATGCATGCTATGTGTTTGCTGTCCATGGATTGTGCTAGAAGGCAGTCAGGCCCATACCTTAGGGGCTATTGAAAGGTATATGGGGAAGTTTATATCTATACGAAGCCATCATGTCATTGATGCTTTTGATTTCTTGTGTTGGGGGGAAGGAAGTGGAAGAAATCCATTCTGTCTTCTTTTTTATGCCTTCACTTGACTCTTGCATTGGATTGCCATTGGTAGCAATCTCTCTCTCTTTTATTTGCTGTTTTTAATCTCCCCCATTAATTAGAGAATCGGGTAACCAAGACTTCTGAAAATGTGTACAAAGAATAAATACAGTTTCAAATCAGGGCTCACAGACACCAGTATGAGTGAAATATAAGAGCTTTGATGCATGGGATCTATCATTTGGGGTGGGGAGTGGTCTTTGGTCATTTTCTTAATTTTAGTTTCTCAGATATGTTCCATACAAGCAGAGGCTCTGAGAATGGTCCTTAAAGACTGGAAGAAGCACGATCATATAGGTGGTTAGCCATCTAGAACTTTCGCAGGGTTAAGGATTATTTTATATATGGGCAGATGCAACATAAAATACCATCACAAATTACTAAAGCCACAGCAGAATTACATGGAGGGTCAAATTTTGAAAGTCATGGTCATCCCCATTTCACAGATGAGAACACTGAGGCCCAGGGAGCTACAGTTGGCAGCTTAGGGGCATGTCCAAGGCCAAGCCAAGATCCTAGTTTGCCTGTGTCCATGGGGAATGTCACACCAATGTAGAAAAGGCTATATCCTTCTATGCTGCCTCAGCCTGCCTACACTTGTTCCTCTTCTCCTAAAGTCATCAGACCATAGAAATTGGGACCCCAGGGTGCCCAGAGATCACACTTCACAGCCCCAAGGCTGAAGGCAGCAGGCATTGATATTGGTCTGCGGGAGTCTACAGTAATGTTGTGTTTCTGATAGGGCTCTGATTATTTAGGAAGTAAGCTGATCCCCAGACAGTAAGATTCTATAATTTACCTGAAGATCCTTCCTGCTGTATGACAACTTCTATTTATGTACTTTGTTTTCATCTCTGCATCTTTATTCTTTGAGGTTAATAAGAAGAATCATTTTATTACAGTAAATCCGCTTACATTTGGACAAGGGAATGCAGGGGGGAGGGGAGAGGGGAGGCAGTCTGAGTTGGTGAGAAAGCTAAACCATATAATGATTTTACAGTGATGACATGTTTTTTAAATTTATAATTTATCTGCCAGCTAAAACAAGGAGAACAAAAAGCTCCAAAGCAGCTTGGTGTATTAGAGCTCATATACGTCAAAGCAGTTCAAACACGATTTGCACAAAGGAGAGCTTAGAAGCCATTTAGAAGGAAAAGCAATATAATTGCCCTAAGACTTTCGGAAGCACTATCTGTGCAGCATTCAAGTTTACTCTTCAATTTGCACTCCCTGATAACAAAGAATTTCCAGATAGGAGTCCGGTTGGATCTGCTTTAATTGAAATCGGAAACTCCCATCTGATCGCAAGCAATTTAGGTGCTAAGAGTCCTCAAAACTGTTTTGCTGTAGAAAAAACAGAAGCTCATACTGTCTTGTCGTAGTAAATCATTGGCTTTGGAAACACGTTCCTCAGCCTAGCCCAGCCCAGCTCAGGTAAAATATTCAGAGTCTACATTTGTGGAGGCTAAATGGATGAGGTTTTAGTCACAAAACCTGGGTTGTTTTTCTCAACCTCACATAAAGAATCCCAATTCTTTGTGAGAAAGGTTTGAATGCTCTAAGGAAATCTTTTCTGGGGCTGACAGTTTTGGTGGTGGTGGTGTTTGTCTGCATCCCCTTTCCTTATAGAGAGAGTGGCTTTTCAAAGAGGGCCGGTACTCACCTAAGCAAGCGTGTGGGAGCTTAAACGTTTACACTGTGACTACGGAGTTAAGGATGCTTTATTCATGAATTCCACAAATATTTCTGGAGTCTCTACTCTGTGGCAAGTGTGGCTCTGGCTACATGATCAAGGGAAGGTCCTCATCTGTCCTGGTGGAGTTTACAATCTACTCAACAATGAGCAGACGACTGCACACATGAATGTATAGTAACAAACTGTGATAGAAAGAAGCCTGGATGCTCAGTGAGAGTATAATGGGTGGGGGGTGCTTAGTTAAAACAGGGGCATTAGCACAGGCTGTGGAAGGACGTCTGGGAATAAGACAGTGGGGACACGGGCATAAGAATGAATTATTCTTCAGTGTCTTAGAGTTAGTAGCCAACGCAGATGTTGACATAAAAATTGAACTAGCCAGGCCCTCTGTCAAAAGTCAAATTGGAATATAGAGGAATATAATTATTCCTTAATATAACATAATATAATATAATATAATATATCTATATAATATATTATTCCTCTATATAATATATATATATATATTATATCCTCTATATATAATATAATTCCTCTATATATAATTATCTTATATACAATAAGATAAACACAGAGCCAGCTGAGCCCGTTGGGCTCTAGAGCCAGTACCAGGTTCAAATCCTGACTCTGCTACTTACCGGCTACATACCTTGGGCAAGTGAGTCACCAATCTCTGCTTCCTTTCGTCTTTTTAAAATGGAATGTTTGCAGCATTCACCTCATTGAATTACAGGGTTCTAAGGATTCCATAATTAATATGCATGAAATGTTTAAAATAGTCCGGTGTGTGTGTGTGTGTGTGTGCGCGCGCGTGCTTGCAACTATATATGAAGTTTGTAAGCTCCAGGGAAGGAGTAGTTACATATCTAGCCCTAACCTCACTGAGGGAAAGGGCTTTATGACCCAAGCATCATGAGAGAGCAAAGGAGGGAACAATGGCTTCTGCTAGAAAATGTATTTTATAAAGGCTCAGCATTGCAGAAAGAAACACATTAGACCAAGCTGAGGGCTATGTTCTTTGATTTAACATCTTTCACTTTCATTTGCTTCATCTGTGTAATGGGTGTGACAACTGCTGGATTGCTGTAGCCAAAGGACCCTACCACAAGAGAGTTTTCTGTGCAGCAGCACGAGGGGGCCTGGAGGAAGTGCTTCACAACTATTTGCTGAATGAACACACAGAGTGAGAGGACAGCTCAAGAAGTCACGTTGCCCAGCTCAGTAAGATACAGATCAGGCTTGCTCAGAGGGCAGGGAATCCCTGGAAAGAATACTGTAAACAAAACTTAAAGAATTTTCAAAATGAAAAGGAAATGGGCAGAACTTAAGTGCTATCCAATGTGTCCATCTTTTCCTCTATATTCCAGTTGACTTTTGCTGTGCCTATTCTGCCAATCCTTTCCACACTGTACTTACAGAAAGTTGGCATCTTCTTTCATTTATTCACTCATTGGGCAAACATTTATCCAATGAATTACTTAGAACTGCCAGGCAGTTTCTAGGGCATAAAGGTAGGCACCGTACATCCCTTGCATGCAATTTTATCATCTGGTACCCAACAGAAATAGGGAAAGATTGTTACAATAAGATAAACACAGTGCTCTGTGATAGAAGTGAGCACAAGATCTTATGGGAGCAGAAGACCATCTTCCATTTGGAATTTGCAAAATAATGTTTAAATGCTTTATTCCCTCGCGATGCAAAAGACAACAGTAAACTCAGGCTCAGATTCTTCAACTTTGAATAAAGTTTCAGAGAAGAGTTTGAGAGCTTTGAAAAAAACGGATAACGTTTGCAGAAGGAGGAAAACAAACTAAATAAGAATTATAATCCTCACTTGGTTTCACATTTCTCCTCCTGAATAATTACATGTAGAATTAATTCTAGACAAAGTGTTTCTAACATTGTCTGGGGGAAAAAAAAACCTCACAAATTTCTGTTGCCATGTGAAATAATTTAAAGGTTAAAAAGCTAATTGTGCTAAATTGGGTCTATAGAAATTTGGCATGGGCATGACTTGGCTTCAGAGAGAGCCATAAAACAAAACCCAAAGATAGGTATAACACTCTAAACACATACCTGGCAAAAACAAATCTTTTAACGAGAAAAGGATAGCAATTACGATGAACGCAAGTAAGTACAGGAGAAGCTGGAACCAAAGAATTTTTTTTCAAATGTTGAATGTAGCTCCCATTTCACTTAAATTTATTCCTTCAACAAATATGTAACCAGAGACCTAGCCATGCAAGGAACAAGCAGGAGACGGAGACGCAGGGGAGCAGATGGGACTCAGCCTTCAAGGCACTCACAGTCATGCAAAACAGCCAGGGAAGACAAAGATGACAAACCTCATCCATTACCCATCTACTTCCAAAGGATTTCAGAGTAGTCTCACTTTGTCAGGGTAGTTACTCCCCCAATTTTCATCCATCCAACTACCCATCCATCACCCATTCATCCATTATTTGTTAAGCAACTACTATGTACCACCCTGTTAATTATATTTTGTAGCATCCCAGACTTCTTTTTCTTTTTCTTTTCTTTTCTTTCTTTTTTCTTTTCTTCTCTCTCTCTCTCTTTTTTTTTTTTTAAGAGCTGGAGAGACGGGGTAGGGGAGGGGCAGAGGAAGAGAGAGAATCTTAAGCAGGCTCCACACCCAGTGTGGAGCCCCATGTGGGGCTTGATCTCACAACCCTGAGATCATGACCTGAGCTGAAATCAAGAGCTGAACATTTAACCAACTGAGTCACCCAGGCACCCTGCAGACTTATCTTTTCTAGTACTTCTCTTAAGTCGAATGTACTACCTATGAGTCTTATTACCCCTTTATTCTGTAAGGAATACAAGGTACTTTGTGGGTCTGCAAATAATGATTTGTAGAATAAACAAATAGGGGAACTAATAGACTAGTAGAGCAAGAGAGGGGTAAATGGAGAACAGTAATATAGCCTGGGAAGTAAAGTAACAGAAACTCTCTAAATAGTTGATGGATTATACAAGTTTAATGAAATATAAGACCATCTAAGTGTGTTGGGCAGTTAGAGACGCTTCAGAGATGGTCCTGACTTTCAGGAGCAGAAATACATCACTAGGACACTATTAGAGATGTATACTCATGCCCTCCTACCTTTGTTTCCCAGATCTATGAGATAAAGGAAACTAATAGTAACAGTTACTACTTTTGACCATTTATTACTGCCAACTAGGTATTATTAAAACCACTTGCTACTTGTAAACTAATTTATTCCTCACAACAGAGTCTGTGCCCTGAGTATTACTATTATCCCCGATCTACATATAAGAACACTGACTGACAGAGAGCTGTGGTCACCTGGCCCAGATCTTACAGTTGGTAATTGACAGACACAGGATTCAAACCCAGATTGTCTCTCTCCAAATTTTTCTCTGGAAAGGACAAATTCTATTCTAAAGGACTTCTAACAAACTTTTTATTTAATTTCTTGTATCTAACATAGGATTCATATTTGGAACTGGTCCTTATTAGGAAATAATGTCTTTTTTAGTTCAAATTCAACCATGATTTCTCAATGACACTTCTCACTTACGCTGAGCCCATTTTCACTTGAGGCTCAGAACTCTTGTCTTTGTGACGCAGTAAAGCAAAATGATGTTCCACTCTTCTCCTGGCAGATTTGGCAAGGCTTTAATTCTCAACATCAAGCAGTAACAGAGTGTGTGCACATGTGCCTGTGTGTACATGAGTGTGCACTCGTCTTGAATTTGGGTTTGTCTCAGGGAATTGGAGGTGGAGAAGGGGGCAATGATATTTCTCTGATGCATGAACAGCATTTTAAGGGAAAGAAACAGGAAGGGCATTGCAAAAGAAGCATACTTCATTTCGGGAGATGACATACTTCATTTCGGGAAATAGGAAGTTGGTATCTGAGGAGTATCTACAGTGGCTTACCTTTTAGTTTCAATGAAAGGAGCAGAAAATGAGCCTATGCAGAAGACATAGTATTCAATAAGAAAGGAAGAAAATATAAGGTTTATAGTGTGACAGCCCAGGGTCATGGGGTAACTGTGTTGGGAAAGCAGGTGGTTTAAACCAAAAGGACATGCACAATCACATAGAAAAGTCAGAGAAGTGGGGACAGGGAATAGGGCAGGCCTTAATATGAAATTATATTAACAAAGAAAAATAAATAACAACAAAAACGAAAACACCCTACAATTACTCAGAGTGATCAAAGAAGTAAAATAGAATGACTTTGTGTAATGAAATTTCAGAACTAGTAGCCAAAGAAAAATAGACATTCTGGCATGGAGTAGAGAGTTGAAACACAGCATGACTTCCAAAGCTGGTCTCATCTCCAGGAAATCATTGCCTTAGAACAGAGAATCTCTTAGAGGGGAAATCAAAGCAGTTTCAGATAGCATAGGAGAGGGCAAAGGGGTCATGCCTACAATATCAGGCCAACTCGGAGTCTGAACTTCCTACTGTGATTATTATGACAATGTACTACATAGTAATTATAGGAATATGCTACAGGAAAATAATGCTTTAAAAAAGAAAAGGAAAAAAGAACACAGAAAATAAAAGCATAGTTACCCACTTCTAAGGAAAAAAAAAAAAAAAAAAACAGGAAATGTCCCATAAAAGTTTCATGTATAGAACAACTTGACAAGAGCATAAATTCAACAAATCAAAAACTTAAGAGACAGGATGAAAAAAATACTAGAAGGAGATAAATTAAAAAGTAAAAAGTAAATCTAATAAAATACACTAAGGAATAAAATAGTATCATTGCTAAACTAATAATAATCCATTAAGAGTTATTTTTCATGATCTCAGATTCAAGGTCTATTTCCTCCTCACTGCCAATGACTCTCTTTCAGGTGGCCATGACCAATCATGAAAGTTGAGAGATGGTTCTTATAAGGAAACCCATGGATCTTTATTCCATATTGTCACAATGTGTTCAATTATTGCCCCACCTAGACCGTGTTTTCCTGAAATCTTTCTATTCATTACATCCCCATGATTGAGTGCAAACACTTAGAGAGTTAGTGAGTAGATGTTGAATAAACAGACAGGTAATTAGTATCAAGACTAATGCCTTGCTTTCATGAAGGCTTACGATGGACTAAAAGGTAAAAACGGGGGCGGGGGATGCAGGTGAGAGAACTTTCTCTTATTTTTCCTGGGGAATGAAAAAAAAAAAAAAAAGTCCTCCTACCTGAATCGGAGAGTTGTTTAAGATGCCAGATCATCCCTTTGGTGCCAGGGGAGTCACTTCAATGGGAATACCTTTTGTATCATGGACATCATAGATGTGTGTATTCATTACAATTGTTCCGGTAGATGGCAGTAGGCTGTCTTGGTCTACACAATCAGTGTATTGTAACAACTTTCTTACAGATAGGGATAAAAGTATCTTGAGGGAGAGGCACTTTTTCCTAATTCCTATGGAGAATCCATATGTGCTAATTACAACAATGCCCAGGCATAGATTCAGACAAAACTATGTTCAAATTCTCATTCCACTGGTTACTTAGCTTTATGATCTTGGAAAAGTAACATTACTGCTTCGAGATTCAGATTCCTGATTTAAAAACAGGTTGACAAATTTCCTTCTCATAGAGGTATCAAGAAGTTGTTAAAATAGCGCAAGAAAAATATTTAGCATGGCTAATTGTCACAAAATAAGAACCTAAATGTTACTTGATATCATTATTATTACTATTAGCATTATTCTTGTTGTGAAATGGTGCTAAAACCTTGATGCCTTTGCATTTTCCTTAATCAAAATCATCATGAAGCTCGTGGCTGAAAATATAGTAATTATTTCAAGCTAATAAGACATTTTATATTTTGAGCATTTTAAAATATTTTGCATTTGTGTATGGACATTTTTAAATAACTTCTACATTTTGGTCTTTGGTGGAGAGTAATTAGTGATCTCAAAATAAAGCAGTCTAGTAATTCAATGCATCTCACAAATAAAGTATAAAGAATACACTTATTGTATTATAGTGCATTGTTTCATTTACTGACTTTTTCTTACAGAAAAATAATGTTTTAGTGCAATGGCAAAAACAGCACTTTCACTTCTTCTTCCTGTTTCTTTGGTGTCTCTTAAACAACAAACAACTTCTCCAAGTGTTGCTTTTTGAGTAATTGTTGTTTGTCAATGTTTTGTCAACTTGTCAATTGCTCGCACACAGTTTATGAACACTCTCGTAGCACGGCTGTCTACGGTCTGATGAAGAAGCCCATCCCTTTGGAATGCCATCGAATATGACAGCTCCGCTTGAGTAAGTACTGTTTACATCTAAGAAGAGAGAGAAAGAGTTCACGGGAGATTTGTTGCCGCCATTTTGGCAAAACCTGATTTTGACAGAATTTCCTTGAATACGGAATGCCTACCAATGTAGAGACAGAAATGAATGGCGTCTGGGCTTCAATAGTTCATTCCAAGCTCTAGGTGTTTCCTTAAGGAACGGCTGATCTAATTCCATTAGCTCCTACCTCCAGCAAGATAACCCATTTTTCACTAAAACCTCATCATTAGCTATTTCACACAAGCCAGTTTCTATCTTAGACTTTCTGATAAGACTCCTCTCTTTCATAACTTCACCTTTTCGATCCCAATAATTGTCTCATGTTAACTCTCTCTTTTCTGTTCGCCTTTCATATCAGATATGCAGGTCAATTAACTTTCTGTACATCCTTGCTTTTTACTTCTTCCTTTCCCGCCATCACACTGTTACCATTCTATCTACCTTCTGGTAATTCCATTGGCTCCCAGTTGCCCAAGGATGTAAAGACCCAAAAACAAGCACTTAATTTGGAAAAAGAAAAATCCTTACTAATGTTGAAATAAAACAACTTCCTGCTCCATACGTCACCTGTGTTCTATTTAAGCTCTGGCAAAAGGGGAGAAACAGGGACAACTGAAGTCTGTTGATTAAGTACAAAATCTTGTAGGCAGTAGGTTAAATTCCAATAATTCAGACTGCAGCAATTCAAAACCTAAGTGAATTTACATGGCAGTTCAGGCTTTTTCTTTTTCTTTTTCTTTTTTATAATAACGGTGATGAAAAAAGAAAAGATCCGTAAGGCAGATTCAAAGTATAAGCCATATTGTAGGAGGAATGCTTTACCTACTTAAAAATAAACAACAAAAAAAGCTAGGATAAATGAATAAAAATAATTTTAAAAAGAAGATTCTGGGGCACCTGGGTGGCTCAGTGGGTTAAGCCGGTGCCTTTGGCTCAGGTCATGATCTCAGGGTCCTGGGATCAAGTCCCGCATCAGGCGCTCTGCTCAGCAGGGGCCTGCTTCCCTCTCTCTCTCTCTCTCTGCCTGCCTCTCCATCTACTTGTGATCTCTCCCTGTCAAATGAATAAATAAAATCTTTAAAAAAAAGAAAAAGAAGATTCTGGTTAAGAGAGGAAGATTCAGAACCAACAGAAGCAGGACTTTTTCTCTCCAGAAACATCTGGGGGCTGTGGCTGATCTGTGTGCTTTGGAGTCAGAAAACCCCAAGCTTAAATCTCTGACCTGCCATTTCATAGCGGTGACTTTGGCCTTGATCTTCCTAAGTCTGTTGCCTTGTTTGTATAATGGGATGATAACAGCATCTACTTCAAGGGTTGTCTTGAAAATAAGTAGAATGTAAGTAATTATTAGGAGAGCCTCCTGGGGTGGCTTACTGAGGACCAAGTTGCCTCAGGAAGAGGGTATCATCCACTCTGGATCCAGGGTTTCTTTCAGCACTTTATAATGATTCAACAGACAAAATAAGATGTCCCTTAAGGCTCTTTTTACCCCCAAATTTCATTGTGCTATGAAGTAACCAAGCATTTAGGAGTCCTTGAGCATTGAAATGGAGCATGTAAAATCAGTGGGCTAATTACAAACACCCTCATCTTTTCACGAAAGCCTATGTCCAAAGAATGGCATCTAAGTTACTATAACTTTCTCACATTTTAAATTTTTTAAATATGCTATAATTCACTTTTTAAATTTTATTTTATTTTTTCAGTGTTCCAAGATTCCTTGTTTATGCACCACATCCAGTGTTCCATGTAATACGTGCCTATAATTTAAAAATCTCTCCTCCTTTTCTATTTCCCTGCTTACCATTTTGATTTAGAAAAACTCAGTTTTATATGGTAAATTGCATACTGACTGTGGATCACTCTTCATCCTCAGATCATTCTTCCCAAAATTTTACTTCATCCTTATAAGAGGATTATATAAACACACACTTTGCTATGTGACACAGCAGAACTTTCTAGAAAAAAATAGGGAGAGCAAACTTCCATATTTCATTGACTTTTGGGCTTAGCTGTGTGACTTGTTTTGGTCAAGGCAGTGTTGGTGGCTTGATATGGCCTCCTATGTCTCCGTCTTCTGTCATAATAAAAATATGAACTGAATGGCCATTAGCCCCTGAATGAATTTGACCTACAGGATACAGCAAAACTCTATCAATCCTAGCAGAAGCCATCAGAGTTACAGCTGACTTGTAGACCTAAGAGCAAGAAATAAATATTTGTCATTGTATGCCCTGAGATTTTGGATTGTCATGAAGCACCATCACAATAATGGCTCACCCATTCCCTGGACTATCAAGTGAAAAAAAAAGACTGAATTTGAGCTATATCTCCTTCCTCTGCTTCTCTTCTCCAGTTCACATGATCACAAAAAATAGAAGAGATATCAGGCATTAAGAAAAAAAAAGGGGGGGTAAATGGTGCAATCACTTTAGAAAAGTATTTCAAATGGCTAAAAATAGAATCACCATAGGGGAGCCTGGGTGGCTCAGTCGGTTCAAGCGGCCAACTCTTGATTTCAGCTCAGGCCATGATGTCAGGGTTGTGAAATTGAGCCCCACATTGGGCTCCAGCCAGTGTGTAGCCTGCTTACGATTCTCTCTCCTCTCTCTCCCTCTGCCCCTCCCCTTCCTTCTACTCCCGCTTGCACACATGCTCTCGCTCTCTTAAAAAAAAAAAAAAAAATAGAATCACCATGTAATTCAATATACCACTACTATCATCTATACAAAAGAAATGGAAACATAGGTCTACACACAAACTTGTACATGGTTATTCATAACAGTGTTACTCATAATAGTCAAAAGTGGAAACGACCCAAATATCCATCAATTGGGGAGTAGATCAGTAAAATGAGGCATATCCACATAATAGAATAATATTTGGTCATTAAAAGGAATATAGCATGGATACATAATATAACATAGGCAAACCTTGAAGACATCATGCTCAGTGAAAGAAGTCAGTTATAAAAGCCCACATACAGTGTAATTCCATGTATGAAATATTCAGAATAGACAGAGAAATAGAGACCGAAGTAGATGAGTGGTCATCAGGACCTGGGGAAGGAAGTGAGGTAAGTGACTGTTAATGGGAATGGGCTTTCTTTCGGTGAAAAAATATTATTCTAAAAATAGATTGTGGTTATGGTGGTATAGATCAAGTAATATAATAAAAACCAAAGAATGGTGTACTTGAAATAAGTGAATTGTAATATATGTGAGTTATATGTCAATACAGGTGATATATAAGAAAAACTGACAAACTAAAAGAAAAGAGAAAAATCCCTCCTAAATAGTGCACAGTAAGAGATGCACCACCCCTGGGACTTGATCTCCTTTTTGCCCAGCAGTGGGTCCCGGGCTCCGTCTGTCTCTGTATCTCCCCTGCTCAGGGTCCCCAGGATAGAGCCCACAATCCTAGAAAGGCAAGCAAGCTTCCCCCCTCAGACTCTGTGCTTCAACGGGACAACCCAGTCATTCCATTCCAATTGTCCCAGGATCTTTGCTCATGCCAAACCTTCTTTCAGATACCCACCCGAGTGAATTCTGATTCAGAAACATTGTGCTCAGACCCTCTCTGTGAGTTCTTGTTGGTTCTTAGACCCACCCTGAGAAAGGGGGAATGCAGTCAATGTTCAGTATATTTGCAGCCAGAGTCAGTACCCCTACAGGCTTACTCAGATTTGTCCTACCCTAACCCTACCCTCTCAACATATTTCTATTGTATTATTTCTCTCACAGTAACCTCTTATTGCTCACTAGTCTATTTTCTTTAGTCAAAGATAAATTCCTTAAGTTGCTTTACTTTTTGTTTAGTGCCTGATTTAATAAATGTAACTTTATTATTTAAAGTTTTCTCTTATGGAAGTATAATTGACATATAATATTACAGAGTTTCAAGTGTATGCCATGGTGATTCAACAGCTATATACATTGCAAAATGCTTACCACAATAAGTGTGGTCACCATCTGCCGCCACATAAATCATTACAATATTATTGACTCTATTCCCTATGCTGTACTCTTCATCCCCGTGACTTATTTATTTCCAGTTACAGGGAAGTAACTGTCTCTTGTATCCTTAGCCCTTATATAGCATCATAGCACATAGCAAGCAAGCATTCAATATACGTCTGGAATTAAAGCAGCTGATCTCAGCTGCGGACACACAGTAACTTTAAAAGGGATTGTTCTTGTCTTATACCTGAAGGAGTGGAAAGACAGAGAGCATGAGGTAACTTGCCGGAGCCCCAGAGCTACTGAGTGTTACAACCGGGACTGGAGCTCAGAGCGGCAACCTCAGATTCCAGTTCTTTACATCCCTCATCAGCAATGAAGACATTTCAGCTAGATCTGATGAGAATTCCACAGTACATGCAAGTGCCTTTCAGCTATTCAAACCACAGACTTTTCTGGGAGGAAAAACATAGTCTAAGGTATGTGCTCTTAGCAAGCAGGCACTGTTTGTTCATCCATCTTTGTCCCTCCCTGTCTCCTCTTTCTCAGTTCCCCAGTCGGATGAACCTTCTTGCCAACTCGTACCAGGAAAATCTTTACAACCTATTGCATGCTCATCCTTTGCAGTGATTAATGGCCCCAGCTCCCTTTCACATGTCCGCAGGTCAAGTGAGAGAGCTGCTCTGGAGTCTGGTAAACACCATTCAATTCTTTCCACCTTGACAGTAAAGCTTATAAGCTGATTTGCAGAATCTTAGGAATAAAGTATATATACCATACAAGCCCAATATTTTAATGCAAAAAGACTGTATCATATTTAATCGCTTTCAACTTAACTCCTTTTTTTCTTCTTTAAAACTTCTCTATTTTTTTAAACTGAAAACTCCCAATCACTCTAGTTGTTTTTTTTTTTTTGAACCCAGCCATGGCTGGAGCAATTTCATTTATATTTATAGCTAAATTCCAACTGCATATACTCCGCACATGATTAATTCACAGATGAAGGGCTCTGAAGTTTGAATGCTCCGAGTAAGTACAAAGCAGGGCAGAGTTTAGAAATGGTAGCTGAAGCCAATAATTTGAATTTATTAAAAAAAAAATTAGAAATCACAGACAGTCTCTGGTTTAAAAATTTATGATCCCTTAGAAAACTACTTTTTTATGTAGAAAAGGAAAATATTAATCCTATGTTAACTAGGTGGTGGCAAGAAGCCAAATCGCAGCTTCAAACTTCATTTCTTTATAACTTCGCTTGGCAAATCCCTAGTAGGATGTTACCCAGAACCCTCTAACCAATATTTGGCCTCCAGGATAAGCTGAAGTAAGACTTGCAGGTCTAGCTAGGTTTATCTTGGGAATGAAATACTTCCATTCCTCATGATGAAGTATAAGTTTATCCAAAATGTTCCCTATAAAATATATGACCAAAGTCTAATTGCTCCAATGTGTTATAAACTTTTCACTTTCCTTAGATTTCTGAACACACAGGCAGATTGGCACAGGTTTAAAAAGAAAAAAGAAAAGTTGAACAGATTTCTCTTATTCAAAGAACTGCAAAACCATAACATATCTTCTACATTGGGGTAGAGTAAGTTAGTCTAAAGGATGTTTTCCTTTATACTTCCTTCATTATGTGTGCATTCAGACCTACCAGGAACCACGAGAGTGGCTGTAGATCCAGACTGCCTGGATCCCAGATCTACCACTCACCAGCTCTTAACCTCTATGCCTCTGTTTCCTCACCTATAAAATGGGCTGCCGATAATTGTGCCTACTGCACAAGTATAGACAAAGCGCTTCAGATATAGAAGCATATAGAAAGCAGGAAATCAATATTAACATTATCATCATTATTATTATTATCAGAACTTAGAGACTAGCACAAATTACTGAAAATTAAACTAATAATGAAAGGCATTCTATCAATTACCTCAGAAGTGTGGGCTGTTTGGAACAATATGTTAAGGAATTTATAAAGCTGGTGACTGCCACAGAGAAAACAATCTGTTTTAAAGAATATTCATCTTTTCCATTTACCCCGTAAATGCAGTGGTGGGTAGTGGTAGTGGTGGGGAATTTCTCTCAATTCTGCCCCCAAGTGTGGCCCATGTCTTGGATCTTTTCCACATTGCTCATTAGCACAGAAGAAAGCACACTCCCCTTGAAAGAAAGCTTTTCTGCTATTCGGTCAAGCAAAGGAGTGGTTAGAAGCACAGTCCATGCAATTGACATGCCTAGTTTCCAATCCTGGTACCACCACTTCCAAGCTGTGTTACCCTGGGCAAGTTCATTGACCTCTCTGTGCCAGATGTCTTCATCTGTAAAATGGAGATAATGACAGAACTTGAGAGCTCTGTAAGGGCTCAGTGAGTTAATACATGCAAAGTACTTGGAACTGGGCCGGTAACACAGTAAATTCTAAACAGCGCATTTGCTACTATTACGATACACATTCTCCATGTCCTGTCAGTTTGCTTATTGTAATTTTTCATCAGTCCAGCAAATTCTTTCATTCCTTGAGGGTTCACTGGTTGCACTGAGGTTCATGTTGTGTGTTGAGATTACAAAGAATCTAAATTCAGGACAATTTCTCTAAGATAGATGTCCAAAGGGAGAACCATTGTCCCATTTCTTCCCTGTAGTCATCTATACACTTTAAAAACAACAGGCATTGGAACGCAACTTACACCATTTAATACTTGAAAGAGATTTGTGTCTGTGTTTTAAAATACCAGCCCCGCAATATGTAGCAACAGTTGGTATCTTCAATTGGACTGTGACATCTCTTCAACTGAACCCATTGAAAGGCACTCCCAAGATTATCAGAGCCATCTCAAATGTGGCTCCTTCTGATATTTTTCATTCCTGTGCTCCCACAGCATTGTCATGTAAATGCTTGCTCTCCTTTCTTCTAGAAGAGACGACAACACTTTCCTCTCAAGTTCCATACCGAAGTGTAAAAGCCCTTCTAGAATAATAGTGTCCCCATTCCCAGCATGTCTGGGTTATCCCATTCACAAGCAATTAAGTTTTTGCCAACCTTTCTCTCGCGTTCTTCCTGTGTGCCTTCATCCCCAGAGTGTCATACATTCATTTTGTCACCACAGCAGAAATAAAATCAACTTTTGCCTGGAGACTCTGAAAGGACTTTTCTCTCAAAACTATGTAAATAGTTTTGAGGAAGATCTGCATTTTGTCCTCAGTTCTACTTCAAGGATCTGTCATTTATTCATGAGTGTGTCCAGGCACTTGTCTGATGGTGATCATATAAGGTGAGGGTCAGATGTGACGGCAACTAAGTAAGTAAGACAGGACTCATGAGGACTTTGTTGCTACTCCACCGTTGGGCTAATCAAGTATGTATTTTAAGTACAATTCTTTGCTTTTACTTAAGTCATTAGTGGCCATGAATAAATTAAAATACTTTAGACTTTCCATAATTATTTTCACATGCCCCTCCAGAAGGCAAATTCCAGCCAGTATTCCCCCTGAGAACAGTGGTCTGGGGAGGAGCTCTCTGTTTTAGAGTTCGCTCATGAGCCCCAGGCTGAGCGGCTTTACTCCCTCAGCTGACCCTCTTGGAGCGTGGGGTTGTTTTCCAATTGCCTTTGCAAAAAATGTCTAGACCTATAATATAATATGAAAGCTGGAAGATATTTACCCCAAGGAATGGGATTTAGAATAAGGATGCGGTCTTCCCTTGGCTTTGCCATAACCGGATCTGACCGTGGCCTTGTGTTTTCTTTCTCTTTGCCAAGGGATCCAGATTATTCCCCCAATGGACTCAGTCACTCAATCCTGACCAAAGAATATCAGCAAAACACATGGTTTTATTTTGCTAGAGATGGTAAGCCAGAGTCAAAAAGATGTCATTAGGACACTTGCTCCCGAGAAACCTCCTCATTAGCCATAAAATCCAAAGACTGCTACCAAGGCTGTATTTTCTTTTTTCAAGTAAAAAGAGTAATTTATTTTGCATGTTAGCAACACATACCCAAAGCACCTGAAATTAATGAACCTTAAAGAAATAAAATATCTTCTTCAGAATTTTAAAAGCCACTTAAACAGATTGGTTTATTCCAGGACCAAGAACTAGAATGTCAAGTGTGAGTCCAAAGAGGATGCTTTGTTGCTGAATAGGAAACCCTGAACAATTCTGAACACAGGAGATGCCCACCCTGACATGTTTTTTAATTGCCTTGGTCCTGTTGGAGAGTTCTACCCCACCTTGGAGGCTGAGGGTGGAGCCAGTCTACAGAGGCACAGATCTGGAAGGAGACGCTGAGATGTTGGACACCTCAGGAGTGTCAACCGTTGCCTGTCTGTGGACACAGGGAAACAAGAGACTGCTTTAATGAAGCCATATCCATACTACAGCAGGTGTGAAGCAGCAAGTATCAGGAACTCCCACATTTCAAGGGAAGGGGGTTACTTCAGTGGCACTGGATTATATTCAATCGTTCACGCAGCTCCCCCGAGGACACGGTTTTTATTTTTAGAGGAGCCTCCATTTGCTGACTGTCGTGAAGGGAACACTCAGGAGGAGCTATTAGCAGTCACTTGTTTCAGTAAACACTGAATGTAACATATGCCTCTCAAGTAATGTGTATCCAAACATACAATTTACAAATAATTAACATCATGTTAATTAGTCACATTAATTTATGCCACTTTGTGGAATTATTTCCTCAGAGTGTTTAGGAACGCTGCCAGAAGCTTGAGCCAAACAGTGTGAAAATGTGCTTGAAGTTGACTGTTGTGAGTGGCTGGGAAACACAGCCTGAGAGAGTTGTTGCCGGGTCCCTCACGGAGGGAACGCGCCCCACCTCCCAGCGGCCCCACCCCACATGCCAGGTGCATAGGGCCTTTCCTGTCTCACACTGTGTTTAGAGGTCTGCTGATCGCAGCTAGGTACCCTCTGTCCCTGCCACCAAACATATACTGCCAGGTACACATAGGTGGGGTGGGGCAGGAGAACCGTGATGAGTCTTACATGCAGTGAAACTGTGGGGGCAACTGGTGGTTAGTGATAAAAATAGACTAGAATAGGGTTGGATAGAATAGAATAGAATAGAATAGAATAGAATAGAACTAAAGTAAACTAAAACTAAAAGTATTTCCTGTCAAGAAAGCTCCTTGAAGGTCAAAAGGCAAAAGTAAAGTGTTAAGTTACCAAGTCAAAAGGGATCTGCAAAAGTGCTCCTCTGTCTCTGAAGTGTTGGCCCCTTCCCAAGACTGAACCCGCCCTCTTCTCTAAGTGCTTAACAGCGGGACAACAGGATGGCTAACTCCAGCTGAGCCACTGAGGAATACAAAGAAAGATACTTAGAGAAAAACAGATTTAGCAGACTTTGCAAACACAGTTCAAGTTCCGTAAGAAGAACAATACCAAACAACACAATTAAGTCAAGGTAAAAGTGCCCACGAGGTGCTTGGGCTCATTTCAGTGGCTGAGTCTTTTTGGGAGCAAGACAGCTCTATCACGTAGCTGGCAGGCCATGATTTGGGAGCCTGGGATATAGGCCATGATCACTCCTTCTCAGGTCCAGTCTCTGTCAGCAAGTCATTTAACTGGGGTAACTAGTTTGATAAAAAGAGATGAAATTCAGAGTCCTTTTCTGAACTTTGTGATATAAATTCTGGAAAGCCCCAGACAAGCCATGCAATCCCTTCCCCACTCTGTTTTGGGTGAATTTTTCCAAATTAATTATAGATTGGAAGACTAAAAAGCTATAATCAACTTATACTCTCAAATATTAGTGCAAAGAACTTGCCTGAAATTTAAGCAGACAAGCATTTGAGTATAAAGATGCTGACCAACATAAGGAAACTGTGGGAAATACAAGGAGCAGAAAGCTATGAATCTCTCCTGAGTGTCTGTATACTAGTGAAAACAAGATTAGAATTGGTTATCAACATGATTCCTTATCAACATGATTCCTCCAAATCCCTATCTCATCTATTTATTTGCAGAATAGGTCACTATAAGCTGCTCTACTCCAGCCAAATCACACAAAATTTAGATTAAGCCAAGGGACAAAAAGATGAAGCATATAAAGGGGCAATGGGGAGACACTGTGAGATATCTACACTCAGCATCATCCCTGTCCTCATGGAGTTTAATAACACAGCAAGAGAGGCAGGTGTGTGCATGACAAAACAATATGAAATGCGATAGAAATGCCAATAAAGTATCGTATAAATGTCAAAAAAAGAGACTTGAAATGTTATTGCAGGACCCAAAGGAAGCCATGATCCATTCAAAAAGTTTGGGAAACTTAGCCCAGAGAAAATTCCTTTCTTGATATCTGTTCCTAGCTATCTAAAGAGGAAAAATTCTGAGCTTTATTTCCATGTGGATACACAGATACATATAAGGAGAGGGTATTTCTTTTCCCCCATAAGAAACCTTTGATTCATTGAAATGAGAATCACATTTAGCCTATAACTTCCCCAAAAGTCGTGGTTAATAACAATATATTTTAAGTGTTGCTTTTTAAATTTTATTTAGGACCTATTTGATTCATTTTAACTTTGATTCAATTTGGTTCTCTTTAATATTTATCCAATAATGTTTCAGAATCCCAAAGATGTGAATACATGAAAGCTCTTCCCTAATGTCCAGGAAACCATTGAGAATATAAAAGCAGCAAAAAAATCATCCTAGGGTTTAAGGACGTTCTGAAACTTCAAAGAGATTCGAATGAAATCTGCACCTATTTTGCCCAATCTGAAATTGCACTCGGCAGGAGAAGCACTTCTCCCCATGCAGAAATGTGAAAATGCATTTGAAAAAATAGATCCATATTTTAATTAAAAGGGGCCATTCTGAGCCCAGCATGTGCAAGCGTAGCATTAATATTTGTGACACTAGCCATGGGGGACAGGGGGGCAAAGAGGGTCTTGAAACAGCAGCAGGAAGTCAAAGTTGATCCTTCTTGAAATCCAGAGTCTCACAGACATTAAGGGGTCTGTTCTTGCTTCAAAGTACTACCCAAAGACAAGGCACATTGATGGCAGGTCTGGAGACCCATTAGGGGGGCTATGGCAGTATCAAAGTTGAAGCGGGCTAGTGCTTCTGGAGAAGAAAATGCTTGGGATATAGGTAAGTGCAGGGCGGTATGTGTGAGACACCCAGCAGTGACTCCACCTATCACACAAACACATGATTAAGTGTCAATCCCCAGTTACACAAATTTTAAAATGAGTACAATTTGCTCCACAGACTTGAGAAACATCACTGTCTACTGTACACCAATGGCATTTATTGGCTTTGTTTGTTTGATGGAGAATGACAATGGCTGAATAGCCCCATATTTGGCGTTTAACAAAAACGCACATATTCAGCAAACTTGTGACAGCCACTCCTTAAAGCCATAATATAGACACTGGCCATGATGGTTGGTAGCCAGTCCCGGCATGCTCAGTGTTGCTGAGTTTATGGACATGTATATTTAAAATGTAACAGCTTCAAAAAAAATCACGTTCCTATCAAGTTCATGTGCATGAGTCAATTTTTTGATGTCGGACAGATCATTTCTCTCTTTTAAAGAAAGTATTCATTGTTCTGGAAGGAAAACGTCCTTTAGAAATGTAATCTGGTTCCTAAGAGCTTGGTTTCATACTGCCTTGACTTGTGTGTTAACTGAATGCCATAAGTACACCCTAGTTTTTCAGTTTTGAGTACCACGAGATGGAAAGAGCAGGGTGTTAGCAAGACAGTACGGCAGTTAGAACCTCTTCTTTGCTCTGGGAGGCACAAGGCAGGAGAGGTGAGGGCAAGGTCACCCAGCTCTGAAACCCACTGGAACGCCACTATCCAATATGGCAGCCATCAGCTACAGGTGGTCGGTGAGCAGACTGAGGAACTGAATTTCAGTTGAGTTAATTTTAATTGATGTGAAGTTAAATTTTAAAATGGAAGCAGTGTGAAGTACTTTTCCACCAAACACGCTTATGATGTTGCCAAGGATTATATTTCTGCTTAACTATTGCATCACCTAAGATGATAGTATCGTTTTGTAGTGAGAGGGTCAGGTACAAGTGTTGTTTCTGCTACTAGACGTAAACACCAGACAACGTGTGTTAATCCCTCTCAGTGGACTGATTCTGCTGGAATGATTTTTATCTTTGCACCACATTAACATTATAGTGTGTTTATTTAAGTATTTTATGCAGGCAGCACAAGTTATAGGGATACTTCCATAGCTCACAATTTGGAATCAAGTAAATTTAAGTAAATTTTCTGGTGAAAACAAGGAAGTATAGATAGATTTTGAAATGTAAAAAGATATCACTTGTGCAAAATAGAGAGGCAGACAACACATCAGTTCTCCAACCAGAAAAAAAAAAAAAACCACAAGAAAAAAAATGGTTAGACAAGGAGTATCACAACTTTCAGGAAGCGTGTCAATCGCAATTTACTGCAGCAGAACAAAACAAAGTTGTTTGATGCATAAAAGAAATGTAAAGGTAATAAAATGAACACTACAAATAGATATTTTTTTGGTAAACATATAGTAAATTGGAAGGTTTTTTCCTCGACTTTCAAACCCAAATGTTGCTATTTGTGGGTTCCTCAAATGTAGTTAGTAGAAAAGTTAGTTGTACATGTGGCTAGCATTATACATCCATTAGATAGTATTATGGTGTCAGTAGATGATGCTTAAACTTCAAAATCTGTCCCAAGCCTGCTTCCACGCTACCCTCAGCCTATGGACATTGCCCACCACCCCTCGCTTGCTCTAAGCAACCACCTCTCTGGGCTCCTGGCTTCACTTTTCCCTCCCATTAACTCATAGTGTAAATAGCAGCCAACAGGATCTTCTAAAGATTGAAATCAGATCTCTTATTTCTGCTATACTTATAAAACATGGAAAGTCTGCATCAAGGCCTATGGGCCCCATATAAACCAGCCACTGTTGCCATTTCTAATCACTGTTCTCCACACACCCCCAACCACCCTGGCCTTCCTTCTAGTTCTTGGAAAGTCTGCACTTTGTTCGCATCTCAGGGCCTTTGGACTCTGTGCCCTGTGTCTGAAAGACTCCTTCCCCAGCTCTGTCCATATTTGATGATTAAATACATAAATGGATGTGGGGAAGGGGGAGGGTCACTTGGATTGGACGTTGGAATTTCATCCATCCATTCAATGTTTTTCCATTCATCCATTTATTTTAGCGAACGAACATTACTTAGCCTCCTATTGCCAGGCACTAGGCTAGGAGTTGAGAAACCAGATGTTTTAAAAAACGCCCCTTTAGAAGAAATAAGAGATAAAATGGTTTCTATTTGTGTTTTCCATCCTTCCAGGTTTTAGGAAGATGGAACTTATCTACAGGGAAGTCACTGCAATAATTTTATGCTATCAGCCGATGGAAAATAAACAAAGACAAAACAAAAGCGAGGCCTGGACTGGATGATGTCCTAAGCAGAACATAAAAAGTTAATGATGTTACGAGTCTCCACCCGGGTTGGAAACAGAAAACAGAAACTCCAATCCAGAAGAGGTCAGCAGAGCAGGTTGCTCTTGGGCACGGGCCATATCTTATTAAGTTTTGCATCCTCGGTGCCAGATCTGCAGGAGGAATTCAATAAATTCCTGCTAGATTGAAATCATCACTTACAATAAGCCCTTAATAAGACTGTGAATTCCTTACAGGCAAGGTCTAGGGCAGTAGGTGTCTGCATCCACGTGGCCTCCCCTCGACCGGAGTCTCCCTCATTGTTGATATGCATTGTGGCTAACACCTTAAGTCCCAAGCTTATCAGGCATATACATAAATGTGTGAAGCAGGTCAGATTGTGTGCGGCATCAGAGAGGGATGGAGACTGGGGGTCTGGGGGGGCAGATGTGCCCCATCTACAGGGGCCCTGTGTTGTCAGATCTTTGGATTTTTTATTCAAAATCCAACAATTTAGATTCTCACTTGAAATCTCCAATTTTTAAACATTGGCAATTCACTCAGAGTGTTTGAAAGTCCTTTGCAGATAAACACATATGCAGGCCACTTTTGACCCACAGTCACAGCGAGACCTTGGTGTTAAGAAAAGTGAACTGATAGAAACACTTTTGAAGCATCAATCATGTAGTAGGCACTGTACTATCCATTCCACTTATATTCCGCATCTCCTTGTATTCTCCAACCTTCCAGGGTAGTGTGCCTCATTAGCTCCATTTCTTGGAGAGAACAATAGAACATAGAAGGGATAAGTGGTTCACCCAAGGTTACAACCAGGAAGCTGGTGTGGCAGGGTCTGAAAGTGAAAGCCATTGATCTTCCCAATGTATTGGGCTGCCTTCTAATTACAGATGTAAGACCAGTTCTTAAACAGAGAGAGAGAGAGGAAAAAAAAAAAAGCCAATAGGTCTCTTACTAACAGGTCTACCAAATGGGCCTGAATTTTAGGATGGGGTCACCTTTGAAGCAACAATTCTGTCCAAAGACAGAATGTCCAGTCTCTGCTTTACTTTCTGCAACGGTGTAGAAACCAGGCCTGCTTTTAAATATGCAAGCTGCATGTATGAAGAGGTCTGAGATACCCTTGGCAGTTTGATCTTTCTGTCTTTGGCTTACAAAAGGCTCATTTTGCAGACATGTGTTTTTGCTTAGAAATGCACAGAGGTGGATAAATCACTGGATCAGCGGCCCCAGAGCCAGCTCCATTAACTTTCTTGGCATGATCTCACCACTTAAGTCAACATGACTTAAGAGTTTATATAACATTTTATTAGGCTTTAATTCCATACTTTTCCTGAATTTCAATGTTCATCTGTCGGGTACAAAATAAATGTTACCCATGACTTAAGGACCAAAGTTTGTTAACTTTAATTTATTTTTAATTAATTTATTTGGCTAATTCAAGTTTCAAGTAGGAAGGAGAGAGTTATGAATACTTAGGAAGGAAAAATCATATATATATATATATATAGTATATGTTTTATATATATAATCATATAACAAACTCCAATGTAATCAGCCTTCTGAGAAAGATAAGTGGAAATAAGTTCAAAGTTCAATACAAAAAAGAAAATAGAATCATTTAACTGTGATTATGAGTCATGTGACCCTGGTGATTATTTCTGACTTTGTCTCCCAACTCCTGACCTCTTTTTCTGTAACCCTTTCCAGCCTTACAGTACCTATGTAGCTCAGTGTTCTAATTAGAAATAAATAAATAAATAAATAAATAAAGTAAGTAAGTAGGTAAGTAAGTAATATGATCAGAACTCAGTTCATTGAAAAGTCATAGTTTGGACAAAATCACTGGATTTCAACAAGGGACAATTTTGCTTCCCAAGGGACAATTAGTGATGTCTGGAGACATTTCTGGTTGTCATGACTTGGGGGAGTCATATTGGCATTGGGTGGGTAGATACAGTCTATAATACATAAAGTATGATGTGAGAAATGCCCTGAAGAGATTACACAGTCATCTTTCATCTCAGCAGTAAAAGAAGGTGCATATTTCTCTGGTTTCTCTGAAGCAAAGATCTTATTTTTAGTTGTATATTGGTAATGCCTCCCACAGATGTAGAGAAGGCGCAAAATTTGAGAAGGCTGTACCCCAGACCCAATTGTGCACGTAGTCTCAGATAAGGACTTTAACTCATTGGCACTCAACTTCCTTGCTTATAAATGAAGCTGAAGATGATGATGAAACCTGCTCATCTGATCTCACAGGATACTGAAAGACTGGAGAGATAATGCCTATCAGGTATTATCAGACATCAACACCACCGTCATCATCACCAACATTATCCAGGAGTCTTAAAGATGTCCATATGGAAGTAGCATAGTTTCCATTTTCATTAATTCATGTTTTTCCACTCATTTATTCAGCAAACATTTCCTATGCACCTGCTACAGAGCAGGTATCCTGCTAGGGTCTGGGGTTATATATATGAGTGAGATATCAAAACCTTATCCCCTTACTGCATCAATTCCTATTATCTGTCTTGTTATAATTGCTGGATAGAACAAGAGAAACAAATATGGGTATAGAGGATACAGACAAGTCCTGGGTTTCTTATTTCAGAGTCCCCTTCCTAACCAGTGATCCTCAAAGAAGGACCCAAGTGAGATTACAAATGGCTGGAGACATAAATCATCTGGAGTTTGGCCAGTCAGATCCGTCACAGGTTTATCCCATTCCAGAAGCACTAGGACAACCAGTGTCCTACATAGGAATGTAGGAGAATATGTTCACAAGCAAGCAGGCCTCCCAGGGATTCAAATTTAATTCCCTTGAGGATTTGTAAATAAACTTCTGATTTTAAAGCCAAATTACATCCTGTCCTTTCCAAACTTCCTTCCAGTGCGCAGGAAGAGCTGCTCCCGTCTACTTCCCCGCACTCACAGTCCCCCCATCACAAAGCTTTACACACCATTCCTCGCTTCACGCGTAGTGTGTTGTGCGCATGCGTATTTGCATATTTACCATATAGGTCTCCACCGCTACACAATGACATCAAGGAACAAAAGAAAAAGACTGAACAGTCCTGGACAAACAGCCTCTCATATGTCAGGTACCATCACCACAGCAATGGTTTTCAACTCCGAAATACAACAGAACTTCAGGGGAAGTTTTCTAGGAATACGGAAGCTGCCTGGCACAGCGGTCAAGAAATGGACAGAATGGGGTCAAGCACCAGCTTCCACTTACTAGATCCATACGTTAACCTCTCCAGGTGGCAGTTCCCTGCTCTTTGATGGGGAAGATAAACTTACCTACCTCATAGGGTTCTTCTGGGATTATACGGGGTAATGTATGCAAAATAGAACAGTACCTCCACCTATTAAATGTTTGCTGTAGTTGCTGCTGATCTTATTGTCACCATCGTCGTCCTCCTCATCATCACAGAGGCCTTTGGCACAAGCCCAAATGCATCCCATCAGTTTGAAGGAATTAGGACCCAGATCTCAGTGTTTTAAAGTGCTCCCCCAAGGTTGAAAACCACTGACTTAGCATGCAGTAGGCACGCCATCGTGATTGGGGAATGAAATGATCGATGAAGTGATCGATTGAATGAAATGAAGACCATATACCACAGAAGTCCTACAGAGCAGAGAGTGAATCCGGAAAGAATGGAGCCAGGGGGATCTCTTGCCAGTATGAAGCCAGGCTCTGTAGGACATTGGCCAAAGAGTTCATGGAATCATCTTCTCTGGGAACTTTAATTAATGGGGTAGGTAACGTTAATTCTTGGAAGGTTTCCACACAGATTCTAGCCTGGACCCTAAGGAACCCTTGATGAACTCTTGGTCCCCTTCCAGCTTTGCAATTATTTATTTCTCCTTTCTATAAGACACAGGTAGAAGGGGAGTAGAAAACTCTGGATCAATTCTATGCAAACTCTCTCTGCAAATATCTTTCTGTTTACATTTTGCCCTCCAGTGGTTTGGTTGTCAACCCACTCAAGCCATTTTTCACAACTATGCCCAATACACTTTGAACAATGGCCATTCACCACATCCCACCTAGTCCTGGGAATTAGCATCTTATTAGTCTCTGCCCCAAACACAGGAGATGCTCAGTAATCATTTGTTGAAAGATGGAAATAACCCCAATGGAGCTTGTCCTGATGGCAGGTCAACAATAAGTATTGGATGGAGACTTCTGAAGTCTCTTCCTGCCTATTCCTGCTTTTAGTAAGTCCCACCATCTCTGACACAAAGTCTTGCATAAATTAATATGTGATGAAAATATGTCACCTGATCATAACAAATAGCAAGGACCATTTTAAAATGATACTTTATCTTACGGAGTTTTATTTTTCATAAATAAGAGGATGATCTGGAACATTATAATAATAAACAGAAAAGAGGGTCCCCTCCCTCTATTAACTTGCTGGACCCTGGAAGAGAAAGTAAACTACTCCAAGCATTTGCTTCCTGGAGTCAAAGAATAAATAAATAAATAAATAAATAAATAAAGGTTTTCTTCCAGGGAACTAAAAGTGCTTCTTTTTGTATACTTTCTTTGGTTCTCACAATTTCCCTTAAAAACATTTCTGACTCTCCTCGCTGAGCCACAGCGGTGTTAAAAGGTTTGCTCTGAAGTGAATTACAAGTCAAAATGAAAGAAGGAAGCATTACAGAACTTTGATGGTATGCTGATAAGTGGTTAACAACTGGCTCTCTGGAAACAAAAAAAGCTCCAGGTTTGTAGGGCTCGCCAATTTCTGTGGTGTAAATACTCCCACCACAGAAGCTTTCAAGCTCTGCGCTGGACATAACTGAGAACAGAGTTGGGAAGAGTGGCTGCTGTGCACTGATGACAGCTGGCCCCAGGATGCTGCTGCCCGACTTCCCAGCCCAGCATTCCTCCCACAGACGTCAGGGGGTGGTGACTCCCTCCACCTCTGTGCTACCTCCATGGCATGGACAAATAGAGGTTTTGAAGCTGTTATATTTCAAAGCACAGCGCATGTTTCCATGAAGCCCTTTGAAGGCAAGATGGCAGCACTTTGCTTTTCTGGTGTTCAGCATCACGTGGTTAGTCAGTACAAACAGCTGCTTCTGAGGATCATTCACACATATTTGCAATTCAAGATCCTTTTGAATGAAACTTGTCATGCCAGAAAAAAGTCCTCATTATCATGCTTACTTGGATATTTTCGGATAGACGATCTAAACTTCTGAAACTGTCAGGTTGATAAGAGCCGATTCTCAGGCACCTCCGGGGAGCAAAATCTTTCCTTAAGGACGACACATTTTCCCCGAGTGACAGCTACCACCACGGAAAGGCATTCAGAGCAATGGCCCTTGTATTAACACAGACTGATGTGAACGAGTCACAGTTTCCTCCAGCACTCTTGGCACACAGGTAGGGGTTGGAGGGGCAAAGCACTGTTAAGTGGTGATGAAAGTGGGAGAGAAAATAGGATGGAGAAGATGAGGAACATAAAGTTGGGGCAGGATGGCAAGGGTACTGGGACGTTTGAAGGTGTTAGGAACACAGATATGGAGAGCTGGATGGAACCAAGACCTCCATTGTTGGACAGCAACTCAGAAAAAGCATTTTTGAGTTTATTTCTTCTGTTACCAATGAGGGTTGTTTTTTATTTTAAAAATCAAGAAAGACCACCCAGTACTTTGTCACTTTCATAGATGTGATTTTTAAAAATCCCGGCTATTTAAGTGTGCATTCCTTCCATTCTTATTCTTAATGGATGCAGAACAGACACACACTTGTACTTTTGCATGATTCCAGAAACTTCTGACTAGCTTCTCCACAGAGATTCCCCATGTACTGTGCTGTGTCCTCCTCCTTTTCAGTAGATGAAAGTTAAAACAGTGGGAATGCCTTCATGAAAAGAATAATCTATGCAGCCAGAGGAGGGGCTTCCTTTTCCCAATTTGTGAAGTACATTTCTGGCAGTTGGAAGTCACAGAGCACTGGAGGCTGACTCTCACCGGAGAAGGTTAGAGAGAGTCAGGGATGGGAGCGTAAGCCCTGAGGAGGGACAACTGGGAGGCCAGCCAAGAGATCTGCTGGGCTGAGTGGTGCCCACATCCAAGAGGCTGTGGGGGCAAGTGTCATGTGCATGCTTCCAATGAGTCATACGTGCAAAGAGAATGAGTGCAGGTCCAGTAAAGATGTTCTGCAGGCATTGGCTGAACGTCAGTTCTCAGAGTCTGTGGCATCATCCTGAGTCAAGGGGATTGCCAGAGAGAGAGGGGACCAATGGGGAACACACAAGAACCTCCAAAGCCCCCATGAGGGAACAAATCTACTTTCATCATTAGCTAGGCCTAGGCAGGGTCTCCTCTTTAAACATTTGCCAGACCCAGATAACACAAAGCCACGTAGCCAAGCAAACTATCTCAGCATGCCCACCTCACCAACCTCAAACCCTGAAAAAGAACAAAACAGTAGATGTATGCCGTGGGAAGGAAAGAGGTGACCAGAAAAGAGTAGAAAGCAACACACTGCTTCCCTTCCACACATGCCTTCCAGTTTGAATCAGGTCTGCAGAGGAGAGAAGAGCTAACTCAAGTTCAAGCTTTGTCTGTTACTTAATATTAGATATTCTAGTTACTAAATTGAGACCACATCTGAATCTCACAGTGGCAGAATCCAACTTGAGAATGAGCAGAAAAGATGTGGCTAGCACTCTCCAGGGACACGGGAGAAAAACCCATGTTATGGGTAGAATAGTAGCCCCCCTCAAAAGACATCTACCTGGTACCTGGAAATGTGACCTTATATGGGGGGAAGGGTGTTTCAGTTGGAATCAAGTTAAGGATCTTGATTTGAGATCATCCTGGATTTGGATGGGCCCCAAATCAAATGACAAAAAAGAAGGGAAAGAAGAGGCAAGAACAGAAAATACACACAGGACATGGGGAAGAAGGCCACGCAGACACAGAGGCAGACTTTGGAGGGATGTGTCTCCAAACCAGGGGATGCCAAGCGCTCTGGCAGCCACCAGAAGCTCAGGCAGAGGCATGGGACAGGCTGTCCCCCAGATAGCTCCCAGCCCTGCAGACACCTTGATTCCAGACTTTTGGCCTCCAGAATTATGAAAGAGTAACTTTCTGTAGTGTGAAGCAAGTAGGTTCGTGGCAATTTGGGATAGCAGCCACAGGAAACAGATACGACCCAATATAAATGGGAAGAGATGCTGGGAACACAAAACAAGGTCATGTTCTATCATCACCCACAGGACAAGCGTGGGTCGTAGACAAACCATGGGGTTTTAATTTTCCCTGCTCTGGTTCACGCAGGGCAGTAACTGACATGAAGCCTCACCAAGCCCGCCTGTTGTTCCCAGATGCTGCTTAAGGCAGAATCAGGGGGCAAAGTGGCAGCACCAAGAAGGAAGACGTGTCGGTGCCTGGAGCCGTCCTCCAGTTTGTAAGCCCATGGAAGGTCAAAGGTCAGAGAGTCATGCCTCTCCCCCCGACCCTCCTCCTTCTACTTTGGAAGGCAAGCAGGTGGACATAGCACACCAAATCGGGGCAGACAAAGGCAGCCTCTTGCTGCCAGCCCGCGCTACTGCTCAGTTGGTTCTCTGGGTCTTGCTTCGTGTTCAAAGACAATTGAGGTTCCACAGGTTTGCACCGTGGCAATGTCTCCTGAAGCTTGGGTTTTGTGCTATCTGTGGCTTCACTCCAGTTACCTACTGTTAGGTGACAGTTTTATGGAGAGACAGGCTGTTAGAGAGAAAATCCACCATATTTTGCAAAATCTAAGAAATGGAAAGACTCGGGGGGTTTTAAACAGCAACAAATTGGACATCTGCCAGTCTGAAAACAGCGCTGTAATCTCTCCCCCTTGACTCAATTTTGACAGAACAGGCGGCAGTTTGTTTCCTGACAGAGCCTCATTGTGTTTTAAAAAATGGGGGGAAAGGCAAAGAAAAAGACCTTATTCTGTCCACATTGGTGGCCTAGGGACTTGCCTTTTGAGAGGAGTTGAGGGTGGGCCTATGCAGAAGGTGGTCTGCCCCCTGAGCCCTGTGTCCGTCTGTTGAATTAAGATCACCATTGTGGGGTGAGAATATCAAAGATCACCCCCATCCCATTTCAATTTTGTTCGTAGGGGAGTAAAGTGAAGCACAGAGTGACATGCAGAATGACACACAGAGACAGGGGGAGGACCTGTGTCACAACCCAGAGCTCTTCCGGTTCTAGGCCTGGCCCTGCTGAGTGTTTTCAAGGTGACCTTGGGCAGTGGCCTACAGAGCTAAGAAGAGGCATTCATGTGGCACCATAGGGTCTCCCAACTGGCTGACCAATGTGGGAGGGCAAGGACCTTAGCATTTCTTGAGCACCCGCAGGGGACAAGGCCTGGGCTCCCTGCTTCACACTGTCCTCCCGACAAGCCTTCAGGTAACAAGCATGTTAGCCTTCCCGTTTTCAGGGCTCAGGGCACTGGAGTCAAGAGGAGGAATGATATTTCCCAGTCGAACTGAGCTCTCCATTCTCCATTGTGTGCTCCTTCTGCTACATCTGCCCCCGCAGAGTCAAAGAAGACAGGACTCAAAGGATAGACAGGGGCTTCGGAACCAGGCAGAACTGGGTTTCAGACTAGACCTGACCTCGAGCAACTCACAGAGCCTTGTTTCCCTCTTCTGTATGGCTAACTCATGGATGGCAAACGGGTTTCCTCTTGGGGAACAAGTGTCTAGAGGGAGGGATTGAGAAGGATTCAGAGGCCAAGGGAGGCCTGGAGGAAAAGACTGCTGGGATCAATTAGCAGAGCCTGCCTGGCTGCAGCGGAGGGAGTAGAAGGGCCCATCCCGCACACAGCTATCCCTGACTGGCCTTGGACTTTCCTTCCTATGGGCACTTTGTTGTTGCAAGAACCCGCTGCAGGTCACTGCTTATCTTTAACCAGCCACCTCCCTCTCACCGTGGACCTCTGCTGACCTTCTGTACCATCCGGCCTCTTAAAGGACAATAGTCCCAAACACTGGTAGAGGAAAAGAGTAATTCAGTTCTTACTGAGGCTCATCTATTCAGATATTCAGGAAGATAAATGTAGAAGTTGCCACAGCGCCCACGAGGCGTCATCTTTTCTCCCTTTGCTTTTCTAAAAGTGCCGGAGATAGGGCATGGGTGGTTTCGTTGGTTAAGCATCTACCTTCCACTCAAGTCATGATCCCAAAGTCCTGGGATGAAGACCCACGTTGGGCTCGCTGCTTAGTGGGGAGTGTGCTTCTCCCTCTCCTCCCCACTCATGCTCTCTCTCTCGGTGTCTCTGTCTCTCCTTAATAAATAAATAAAATCTTTAAAAAACAAAAATAAAATAAAAAGTGTCTGAGATTTGAGGATATTGGAACCTTATCATTCCCTGACTTCTTGCCCTTCTTTATTTACCTCTGTTTCTCACCTTTTCACCCACCCTTCAAGGTTTTTGCGCTTTGTGAAACATTTTGAGGCCATCAAAACATTACTCCTTCCTATTCCTTGCATCTGAGTCCGTCATATGCTACCATACGATACGTCTTGTGTTTGTGGTTATTTCAGGCTTCCTGCATATGGGTTTATGTAAATGGTGGAGCAGAAGGATCTTTGTACTCAGAAAGATTTGGGCATGAATCTTGCCCTTTTTTAAATTTATGAGCTCGGCAACAGAGGATGTGTCTCATAGCCTCTGTGAGTTTGTTCTCCTCACCTGTAAATGCAGTAATATGTATGCCACACTGGGTTCTGCCGATGATTAAGCAAAATTACGATGCAACGACCTTTTGCTCGTCACCTAGCACAGAGTAGGTGCTTAAAAATGGTATGTGGTAACAATGCATCTGCATCAGGGGGTGGTTCCATAACACTTTGAAAATTGCAAAAACAACACAAAAACATGGTAATAAAAATCATTTCAGGGCCAGGTTCACGTGTGATGTCAACAGAAGAGGAAAATGGTCAAGGCAAAGAAGATTTAACTCATTACAGTACCCACTAAAGTACTCCTGAGTAGCCTGTGGAGAATCATTTTTTTAAAAAATATTTTTATTTACTTATTTGACAGACAGAGAGATCACAAGCAGGCAGAGAGGCAGGCAGAGAGAGAGGGGGGGAAGCAGGCTCCCTGCTGAGCAGAGAGCCCAATACGGGACTCGATCCCAGGACCCTGGGATCATGACCTGAACTGAAGGCAGCGGCTTAACCCACTGAGCCACCCAGGCGCCCCTGTGGAGAATCATTTTTGCTGGGATGGAAAGGCACAGAAAACCTGGATCCTGGTTCTGGGATGCAGGGATGAAATTGGCTCTGCTGGAAACCTCATGGCTGGGATGAGTCTGAGCAAATGGCTCTGGACAACCCACTCAATTTGTAAGAAAGGACACACTGAGATTCAGAATGCTGACTCGTCAATGTTGTGCCATGATCGTCATGAGAGCCAGCACTGAGCCTGAGATCTCAGCCTGGCTCTGTCTTTCTTGGTCCCAGACCTGCTTCTGAGCACCTTCTTGCCACCTGTGGTTCTCTGGGGTCCATGAGACCCAAGCCATGTATCCATGTCTACTATTTTCCAGCTTCTCTCTGATCACCTTTGCAAGGATATAATCAGACATTGCCCCTTGTGAGCCTGGATCCTTAAAAACAAACCAATCAACCACTATGCAAAAGGTTTTATGGATGATATATTTGTGTTCCCTTCCAGATTCAGGTGTTGAAATCTTAACCCCCAATGTAATGGTATTAGGAGGTGGGGGCCTTTGGGAGGTGGTTCGTCATGAGAGTGGAGCCCTCATGAATGAGATTTGTGCCTTCAGAAGGGGATGAGGAGACCACAGGGCCCCTTCAGCCATGTGAGGACACAGGGAGAAGGAGGCTATCTGTAACCAGGAAGCGGCTCTCGCCAGACACCAGATCTGCCACCACCTTGATCTCAGACTTCCAGCCTCCAGAACTGTGAGAGATAAATTTCTTTTCCACGACTGTTGTTTATGAGCCACCCAGTCTCTGCTAGTTTGTTACAGCAGCCTGGACTGAGACAGATGCACATAGGGATTTAGTTAAGGTAATTCTCAATTATGGTTACAAATGCTAAACCATTATAAGGCTGTATGAAGAAAGAAATGATAGATAACAGAAGAGAATTTTAAAAATACTCTTTATGTGCGAAGAGCTTCAAACGGACCCTGACACACACCAAGTTACCAATTTAATGTTAGGAATAATCATAGTAACCACAATCATAGAAATCCTTTTCTTCCTTATCACTGTCCCCCTCCCCATCACCACCACACCCCTCCAACACTGCCACCCTCCTCATCACTGCCTCCTGTCCCAGACCAGGATATCATGTATAACACTATTTTTCAAGCCCAAGTCGGGATCCATTAGTGTTCATGAAATCAAATTATGGAGTCAAGGCCAGAAAGTTGAAAAATGAAATGGAGTAGAACAAATATGACAGAGTAGAATAGAAAGCCATCAAGATACATTTCACATAATAAAAGGATAGTTTCATGATTTTTTTTTCATATATATGTATGCATTCATGTATTGGATCACATTTAACTATGTTTATGACTGAGTCATAGTCAACATGGCTTGAAAAACAATGTTGGGCAAAGTCTGGTGCCAGAAAGACCCAGACCCTGGAAGGACACATTGTTGCCTCAGACAGTGTCTGCTCCCTCCTGCCTGAGGGGCTTGTCCTGAGGCAACTCCTTTCATCCTCTGGCCTGACCTCTGGCCTCAGGAACAACAAACCACCAAGCAAATCATTCTTTCCCACGACAGATTTCGGGCCCTTCCAATTCTTTTCTCTCAAGCTTGGCACCTTCCCTTCTTTTATATTCCCTTCCTCTGATGGCATTTCTGGACCCCATTTTCCTGTTCAGGTGCTACCAGGACCACTACTGTGTTTTAATGTGCCTTCTGCATCTTTTTGCAAAGTACTTTCACAAATAAGAAGCATAAATACTCTATGATCTCTAAACCTTGCTACCTGCCAGACACTGTACTAATTGCTTAACGTATTCTATTAGCTGCATCCTTTAATGCCAATGACAGAAAGACAAATCAACACAGCTTAAGCAAAGAAAATATTAGCTCCCTGAAATTTCAAGGGATCCAGGTGCCGTTAGATGAAGAGAAAATCATTACAACTCTGCTTCCTTCATTCCATGTCGCCTCTGGCTTGGCTTTGTGCTGACCTCCTTCACAGGCTGGCTTTCCATGCGGTACCCTACATCCTTGCTCCTCTTGCAGAGAAGGAGAAGGGCTTCTCTTTCCCAAGAGCAACAGCTGAAGTCCCAGTTATGGTTCTCACTGACCTGGCTTGAGTCACTACCAGAAAATGGGGCCACTTCCATGGATCATTCATATATATGCTGAAACTGGGCTTAGGTGGTGCTCAGAAGAAAATCGAGAAGAAGGAAGTTGTTGCCAGAAATGGGGGCATGAATGTGGAGCAAATGAAAGCAAGAGCCACCTACCAGGGTCCTCACAATTCTGTAAGCAAGATGTTATTCTTAGCTGTGAAAATGAAGGCCAGGATGGTTATGTAATTTGACTAAGATCTCACGCCAAGAGGTGACAGAACCAGGACTCGAGCCCAGAATTCCCCATTTTTGTTCTTCGCCCTCTACCATGCTTCTCTGACCTCACTGACCTCCCATTTCCAGGCTGACTGGGCCGATGGACCGACAGGTTCCTTCATCCCCACTCCGAATCCCAAATGTGCAGGCAGAGCTGTGGCTGCCTTTGGGCCCCAGGGCTGGTTCATCCCATCCTTTCAGTCAGCGAAAATCTGGACCCTGGTATTTAATCAAGTTCCTCCTGTCTGGAGCTCTGTTGATTATCTTCTGAAGGTAAATGGAGGAGTCTACATTAACCCTCCTCTAATTAAAAAAATATTTTCATAAATACTAATAAATATAGTGATATATTTGATCTTTATACAGATCCACAGAGGAAGGTTGATATTCTCTATTTTATGGGAGACGTATGTGTGATTCAGAAAGATTAAGTGACTTGAGTGATTTGTCAAAGCTAGACAGGCCTAATTAATGGGAGACCTAATTAATGACAGAGTCAAAATTCCAATCCAGCTATTCACATAATTTCTAACATTTAATACCTGCTGTTGTCCTAGCCCATTGGGAGCTTTATGATCTCCATTTTCCTCACCCACATTTCACCTAGCCCTCTTTCTTAGGCTTTTGCCATTAGTATTGTAATAATTCTGCCTTCTGTATCTTGACCTAAATCTGAGGTCAGCAAACCGTGGCCAGAGGTCCAGCTCACTGGACTGGCCCATTGTCTATTCTTATAAATAAAGTTTTATTGGAAGATAGCCATGCACATTCATTTAAGTATCTTTTATGGTTACTTTTATGCTATATTGCTAGAGCTGAGCAGTTGTGAGAGAGACCCAGTAGTCCACAAAGCCTAAAATACTTACAATCTGGACCTTTACAGAAAAGTTTTTCTTTTCTTTCTTTCTTTCTTTCTTTCTTTCTTTCTTTCTTTCTTTCTTTCTTTCTTTTTTTTTTTAAGATTTTGCTTATTTATTTGAGAGAGAGAGAGCAAGGGAGAGAGAGAGAGCACAAGCCGGAGGAGAGGCAGAAGGAGAGAGAGAAGCAGACTTCCTGCTGAGCAGGGATCCTGGCAAGGGGCTCAATCCCAGGACCCCAGGATCATGACCTGAGCCAAAGGCAGACACTTAACTGACTGAGCCACCCAGGTGCGCTCAGGAAAGCTTTTCTAATCAAAGTCATTGATGAAGAAGCTGAACTGTACCTAGCCAATGATCTGTGCTGCTGCCCTGCACCAGAAACCTTTACCAGGGGCTAGTGATTAGCACTCCGTACATTCTGTGCCTGTGCAGAGAGGGAACAAGGACAGTTTCCAGACAGGAGCCAGTAGAAGCAAAATGGCAACCCCAGTTAAAGCAACCTTGTTAATCCATTCATTCGATAGTGTGTTTTCCACTAACATAAGTCAAATGGCCTTGAACAGCATTTCCAAATGTCTACTCCCTTCTTTCTTCTTGGAAGACATTTCTTTCCCTATTTCTGCAAATCTCTTATTTTAGAGGCTGACTGCCATGTGTGTCACACGACAAATATTAAGTCCCCGGCGCCGGGCTCTTTGCTGGGCACTATCCAAGGCAGTTCTCAAGGGTGAAGCCACAGCACAGTAGCCTCACAGTGATCTGTGAAGTGTCCACAATTAAATTCCTAATCACAATAGCCAAATACTGAGTTCGGGACTAAGAGACTATTAAAAAAAAAAAAAAAAGCCAATTCAAATGCAAAGTAAAATGTAACCTAGCACATAGAAACAGTTAAAGACTGCAGAGCAAGAATTAAATCTGCCTGAGTTTAAATCCCAACCCCACCACTTTCTACTTGCATGGCTTTGGGCAAATTACTTATCTATAAGCCACCATAGCCCCATCTGTAAAATGGGAATAATAATAGTACTTCTCCAAAAAAAGTTTCTGCGGGGATTAAATTAGTCAGATTGGATGTCCTCTCCCTCTAAGAGAATACTGGGCACATTGTAAGGGCTGTACGTTGATTTTGCTCTTGTCACTTGCTGAGCATTTATCACATGCAGCTGTATGCTAAGAGCTCTGTATGGATGGTCTTGAAGCTATAACCCTGCCTCTGTCACCTGATTTATGATACACGTCCCCTGGAGAAAGGAGGAATCAGTTACAGCTGGTGTGTGGGGAACCGCGCGGTACCCACAGCCTGTGTTATCTATACCACATTCAGAAATAGATCTTTAACCGGATGATATCATTACTCAAATGCTTGGAAAATTTATTTTTAAAATACCACATACACAGAAACAAGAGCTTAGAGCTTAAACCAAAATTTCTTAACTTCCTCTTAAAAATTTTGGAGGAGGGCTTATTAAAAATCACAGATCTATCCCTGAGAGGACATCAGCTACGTGAACATCATCTGTCAGGTGTTTCTTGCATGAAAAATTCTTGCAAATCGCTATTCTGAGGTGCTTAGAAATACATTCCCTTTCACCCCACCATGAGTTCCTTCATCTGTAAAGGGGTTCCCAGGCTCGTTGCGAGAAAGAAATGAGATTCTCCAGGTAAAACCTGTTTCACGCCACCCCTGGCTACTGATGCACCAGCTGCTGTCACCGCCGGAAACCTCCGTCCACCTGCCCCTGTCCCACCAGTTCTGGGCTCCCTCAGCAGCCCAAGCCTAAGCACATTCCCGTCCTAGGGTTCAGCCAATCCCCCCAGAAAAGGAAATAAACCTACAGTTAGAACTCTGGGCTTACAGTGTGCAAACAGGTGAGCAGTCCATGCCAACACCCTGTCTGCGAGCTCCGAAGGCCAGAATCCCAGACTCTTGGGTGGCAGAGGCCTGGTGGATGCATCTTGGGAGTCCAACCTCTCCCCCACAGCAGGCTGCGTCCATGCCACTGAAAACCAAGTGGGAGTTCAGGGCATGGAGCAAAGCACAAAGATGCTACCACATGCCTTAAATTAAATTAAATTAAATTAGAGCTCCTCCAACAGTTCCTCCACAGTAATGGGGTGACTGGGACTATAATCCAATGCACACTCCAAGTTCAAGAAATCATAGCTGTTTTCTGCACAGGATGAAACTGGGCTGCAGTTGCCTTGCCCTTATTTTAATGATTGACCATTTTCTTAGCTTGAACAGGAAAAAGTTCTGCCTGGGGTCCCTGGATGCAGTTTGCAGAGTCACCTCCCAGCTCCCTGGCCAGGGGCATGGAAAAGACCAAGAACTCCTGTGACACATACAACCTGCCTGATAGCAACAACCGCGACCATTTACGAAATGCTCACTGGGTGCCTCGAAGATGTTTCTTCATTAGTCAGAGATATCCACCCTAAGGAAGGTACCATTATTATCCCTGTTTTTACAGCTAAGAAAACCAAAGCCCAGAGATGTTAACCAACTAGCTTGGGGTCACACGGCTCACGAGTACCAGAAATCTATGAGAAGACAATTCAGTTTGGTTCAGACACTACACACCTAACCGCTAACATCAATGGCCTCCAGGACTAAGATGTGTCCAAGAAGACCTTCTCTTGTGGCCAAGTCAGAAGAGGAGGAGAAGGGGAATGAGGAAGGAGAAGAAAGCTCAGCGAGCGGGGAGAGGGGGGAGCTCTGCTGGAAATCTGGGGGTGTTTCCTGAGCCCTAGTCTCACTCCCAGAGTGGCAAGAGTTAAAGAAATGGAAACGTGCCCTTGTTTACTTGTGTTCTAGTTTCTTTTTTCAACTATACTACTGGGAAGGACTACAAGACTTTCCCACTCCTTATTAAAAACAGAAAATCTGTTTATGCAGCAGCTACAGCACAAAGGCAGATAGATATATTACAGGCAAAGAGGAGCCAAGCTATGGGCAGGATAGCATCAATGCAGAAGGGCTTGGCGTCAGCCTGTCAACAGACCTGAGGATCTCTAATTAAACATTCGGCTTCTCCCAGGGTCAGAAAAATGGGAAACAATGGCAATTCTCATGCCCCACAGTTACAGAGAGGCAGTGTTCCTTCAAGGAAAGAAAAGAACTACTGCCTCCCTCCTATTTCCCTCCCCCCCGCCCCCCTCCCCTTTCCCTCCCTCTCTCCCTCTCTCCCTTCCTTCCTTCCTTCTTCCCTTCCCTAACTCGGTCCCGGAAGACTTTGGTTTGTGACCAAGGGGACTGGGACTCTGAAGGAGAAAGGTAGTTACCACTCTTTTCCCTTTCAGCATAAAAGGCATGAATCTGCCTCACAGGAAATACTTTCACTTAAAATCTATAAATACCAAGTTTTTATTTGATGAGATCTGCGGACACCACCAGTCCATCTTCTCACCTTTAAGAGTTTCTCGATCCCCGGAGCATCAGCAGGTGCATATTCCACTAAGAGATGGTGTTGAAAACACGTGTGGATACTGAGTGAGTGTTGAGTGAATAAATGAATACTAGAGTCAGGAGCACTCTTACATTCGGGTTATTCCTGCTGCCCTAGCATTGGATCTTGGAGCTGGGACTGTGCGTCACTTTTGAAATAAATCCCAATGGGAAAAGTTCTCCCAATATGCGCTCTTGCCACACATGCCCTCTATTTAAGGATAAATTTTAGCAAGCTCTGAACTTTGTTCCATTGGCTTTTTGGAACCATTGGGTTCTTGCAGAGGCTTTGGGTTTCCTTACACTGCTGAGTATGCTCTTTCTCTTCTCTGTTAGTATAATAAGTAAGTCCTGGGGTGAGTGACTTACTATAAATGACATCCGGCAATGCCTGCACATTTTGGTTGCCACAGGTGCCGGGGGGTCATAGGCATCCAGTCAGGGGAAGCCAGGCTGCTGCTGAACATCCTACAATGCATAGGACAGTCCCTCCCACCCCCACCCTGCAACATAAAATCACCCCACCCAGAATGCTGTGGTGCTGAGGTCAGCAAACTGGATTACCCTGACAAGAGGGTCTCCTGGAAGAAGAGGTGAGCTGTGGATATCATGAGGAGAACATCTCTCCCTCCTGCGCATTTCTTCCTCACTTTCACAGTGCCCATAAAATTCATGGGATATCTGTGCCCAGAGCACAGAGAGAGTCTCTAGGGAAATTAGAGCAAAGATCAATAATAATAATAACAGTAACGACTCACATTTGTATATTGCTTTACTGTTTACCAAGGACTCTCTCAACATTAACTCAACTGGAGCTACACTGGGGAAGGAAGTTGGAAAGATTTCCCTAAGAATATTTCCCAGTTTATGCGTTTCCAGAATTAACGGTTTAAAACAAATTAGAAATAGATTAAACGAAGTACCTTTGGTCAAACAGAAAAGCAATTACATGATAGGAAATTGTAATAATCCATCACAGGCATCTGCTTTCTGAATCCCAATGTTGGCTGCAGTTTCCACCAGCATCTGCCCCTGGATGCACAACTACAGAGAGACTGTCCTTCCTTCCTCTTTAAGACACGCAGGTAAGAGCAGTCACTGTGGACTAGGTGATAGGAGAGGAGACCTAACTTTTTCCTGTGGTGATTCAGGAGCCCCTATCTTCTGCTGAGTACCCACATATCAGGCTGGACTGGGCTTGGGGTGGGTACTTACATGCTTTCATTTCATTCCCGAGCATCACATTTTTGCAAGGTAAGAAGTGGTTCCTCACACATATTTGGTGGATAAACTGAGAAGTTCGACAACTGCTCAGAGCACCAGGATTTGAACCTGTGTCTGTCTACCCCCCACCCCCCACACACAGCACATGCATCATCTTGCACATCACTGGGGAACGACAAATACTTGGAACCTGGTCCACACAGAAGGTACTGAATCAGGATCTGTTGCTATTGCCATTTTCCCAGGGAAAATTAAAGAAGAAAGGAAAACCTCAGCTATTGACAGTACACACACACACACACACACACACTCCTTCTCCCTTCTTTGGTGAACTCTTCAGTCAATGGTAAAGGAGTAGCATATGGCTTCTATTCTTACTCAGCACTATGATACCAAAATATCTGATTTATTAAGCACCACCCTGAAAATGAATTTCTCATTCACTCTCATGTTTACATATATGGAAACTCAACAAACAATGGGACATTCCAGTTACTCACTTGTGTCTTTAATTCTAAATGTTATCACTGCACTTCCTCTATAATTTGGCTATACTTACTTTTTAAGCTTTTATTTTGAAATAATTATACATGCAGTTACAAGAAATAACTCAGGCACATCTGAAATACCCTTCACCCAGTTCTCCCCAATGGTATCCTCCAGCATAACTCCACTACCCTGTGACAACCAGACGATGATGGCTGGCATTGACGCCTAGCTCCACCTTATTCAGATCTCACCAATTTTACATGTCGTGTATTTGCATGTTTAGTTTCATGCAATTCGTTTCATGGCGCGATAAATACTCTGTAACTTCAATACAAATCAATAGCACAAAATAATGATGAGGCACATTTCCATTGTAGAGAGAATAGTTCAGTTGGTTCATTGAAGGCATTCTCTGTGCCAGGCACTTTTATAAGAAAAGACACTAGACATGGGTAACCTGGCTGGCTCAGTCAGTGAAGCCTCTGACTCGCGATTTGGGCTCAGGTCATAATCTCATGGGTCAGGGATCAAGCTCCGTGTCAGGCTCCATGTTCAGCAGGGAATCTGCTTGAGATTCTCTCCCCAAACCCCTGTCGCCCTTCCCCCCACTCCATGCTCTCTCCATTTCTCTCTCTCTAAAATAAGTAAATAAATCTTTTAAAAAGATACTAGACATGAAGAGAAAGAAAACATGGACCTTGTAGTCTCCTGGGAGAGGCAGGAACATAGATAATCACGGGACCCAGTGAACGATAAATGAAAGAAGGTTTTCAATAGTTGCAAAAATAATCAAGATGAATAAATTATATATTTTGGTGCTTATTATATTGGCCTTGATCCCAAAGTTACTTAGATCCTTAGCACTATACATGTCTTAATATATTGCAAGCGTTCATGCAACATATGTTTAACATTTAAAATTATTAGCTCTAATGATCTATCAATATGGTGTCTGTGTATCTTTTCCCATTGCAACAATTCAATTCAATATGTTGAAACATAAAAATAAATCAACTCCAGATTTGATTTATTCATGCATAGACTTCCCCATTTCTTTATCATAAGATTATTTAGAATTCCATAAAATACATATATCTGTCTGTGCTTCATTAAACAAAGATGGTTGTCCGATGAGGAGGGGGTATTTGGCATACTGACAAGTGCTCTTTAAGCTTTTATAAATAATGATAAGAAGAACAGAACAGTATTTCATACTCACATAAAAGCCTCTTTTGGGAGAAGCGAGAGGAAAAGTGTTTTATAACTGAGTAACATCAGGTCCGCATACCTGACACACTCACTTTCCCATCATGCGGTGTATATCTGTGTGCTTAACAGGGTGTGTGTTTGTACATTAAATCACCTCACCTACCACTGAATCAAAATGCATTTTTTTCTTTGTTACTAAAGCTTGTCCACTTTCTCCTGGAATCTGTTCCCAATTCAGCATTCAAGAGCCATGGGAAATCCTGGTAGATATTGATACAAGGAGATAAGACAGGACTGTAAAACATTTACCTCTTTTCTACTCTGTCCCCATTACTGTAAGAGTAGACAACTAATCCAGCCGTGTTTTAACTAGAAGGGATCTGAAGTACCCGAAGGCATAGCCTTTAGGATGGGGTCACAGCACACCTTGGTGACCTTGCTGAGATTAGAGCTTGTGTTCCTACATTTCTGCCTTATACAAGGCACAGTAGCAGGTGCTGGAGGAGGGGTGACTTTAAAGAGGAAAGATCTGTCAACCAGGAAACATTATCACCACCTATGGCATATCCAGCACAGTGTTAGGTTCCAAAGATACAAATAGCTCTAAGACACTATCTCTACCTTGGAGAAGTATACAGTGTAAACAGGAAGCCAGAAATTAGAAACATTTCACTGGTGATAGAAGACAGATGACATCATATTTGATTTTTAAAAAGCATGTGGTCTAAGCTATGAGCTGTAACAATACCAAAAAGAAAGGAGTAAGGGGTAAAATGTGTACCCCGAGTCGGGCCGCTGGGTGGGGTGGGGAGGGGGTGTGGCGGGTGTGGGACAAGTGCCAGGAGAGGCCAGAACAAAGATCCTGCCTTTCAGAATTTGAATCAGGTGAACTGAAATTTGTTTTGTGACCCCTCTCTTATTAAAAGTGAGTTTGAGAAAAGACTTCAACCCCTCTGAGACTCAGTTTCATCTTTAAGTAGGGATAGGATAGTACCTACATGATAGGGCTGTGGTATGGTTTATGTGTGCTAAAACCTGTGAGGCACTTAAACTAGTCAGTAAGTTCTGGAGGAAGACAGCCATAGGAGTGGGAGAGAGAGAAGAAGAACAGGATGGAGCAGAAGGATGAAATGTTTTCAAGGGTGACCTGAAGTCAGGCAAAAGAATTGAGCTTCTTTCTCAAGTTGCAAAGGGTCTTCTGAGCTAACCTAACTAAATCAAAAGAAATAAGCATATGTGCATAAAATAGGTCAACAAATTAAAAATTATTCACAGTCCACAAAACAGACTGGAGAAAAGCATTGAAGTATATGGGTAAGGATTGCAGGTGGATGCGGAGAGGGGTGGCTGAATGGGATGAGAACGATGACTAAGGCTGCAAGATGCTCACTGGGGAGAGAACAAGGTTGCAATCAACATCCCCCAAATTCGAAGCTTCAACTCAGCAGCATGGCTATGCTAGTCCCTCTTAGACAAGACCCCTCCTCAGGAAAGTTCTGATAGCTTACTAATCTGAGGTTTGGCTTGATTCCATATACCTCCAAAACATGTTTTGCTTTTAGACCAAATATCTTGTTCCATATAATTAGGATGCTCATATAGTTTATTCTCCAAAATGGGAGGATTTGTTCTGACAAATACTAAACTAAATAAGATGTCAGGAAAAAGGGGATAAATTGGAACTCTCCAGCCAAACTGAAACATGTGCTTGAATCACATACAAACCACAAAAATAATATTAAATTCCTATTTTCCAGTCAATCCTAGAAACACTAGGAAATGGCTGGACATATTTCACCATGTTTGGTGGGTATATTTGGAACTGTCTGAATTAGAATATGGATCTCTATAAAGTTTACATTGAGGAATCTGGAAAATACCTCGAGGACGTAGGCAGATATTCCCACCAGCATCTGAAATGATTATGAGTGGTTCTGGCAACTTCCATGTGGGAGACATAAGCCATTTTATTAGGACCAGCAGTGGATAAAGAAAGAAAGCAGTGTTTTCAGAGCTCAGCCTCAGATCCGAGGTCCCCAGGCAGGATGGCCAAGTCAGCCAAACAATGGCACCCAGACACTCTGTGAGGGACTTCTTGGTTCTGTAGCTCTATGAGGTACCTTAAGGATGAACTATTGTGACATTTATCTTCTCCATAGCAACACAGCAAAGGTCAACTCAAGAGTTAACATTTGTTGAGGACTTCTTCTGTGCAGGCTTGCTGGTAAATTCTTTTCTTTTTTAATAACTGTGCTAAAGTGTAATTGATATACAACAAACTGAACACATTTTTGATCTGGGAGCATTCTTATTTTCATTTTGCCACAAGGTATTGGATCTACATGTGCCACAAACATATAGTGTGCAAAGTATAATGTTGGGCACTGGTGGGGTTTCAGGGGTCTGGGGGGACACCATACTCTGGGCTTCAGGTTTCTAAGTGGAGGGGACTTCATTATAGCAATGTCCTGGGCCTCTCTTGGGACCCTTCCTCACTCTCTCTCAGAAAATGTGGAATGAACTATTTGGTAAATTCTGGAAGTTACTGAGAAAACCCAGCTTGGTCTCATCCTATCCCTTCTATGGGATAGACCTACAGAAGGGATCCTTTCTCATCTCCTCTGTGCCATATGCTTTCCAGGGCAGGGTCTGGAAGGGAGATGGATGCAAGGATTAAGGATTGTGAGCAATGTCCATGCATGGTGAATAAGTGTGTCTTCTCTGGGGTCCCAGATAGGAAAGCCCACTTGAATCAGGGGCCTGAAGCTCCATTTTCTAATGCAGCCTTTGTCTTTATAAAGGCAAATTTTTTTTTTTATTTCCATCTGTTTGTGTTTTGTTTTATTTTAAACAATTAAAGGAAGATAGGTCCTATTTACTAGGCTTTCCCAAAGCTCAGCAGTAGGAAATACAAGAAATATAAAGCATAGTCTCTGATCTTATTGCCAGGTTGTGGAGGCAAATTACATACACACGTACATACACACATATGTACATAAACACACACATACATATATATACACATATGCATATATATACACACATATACATACAAACATATACGCATAAAACACACACACACACACACACACACACACAAATTAAGAAAGTTGACAAGATCTTAAATACAAAAGCACATCTTCCCAATGCCTTGAAATAATGTAAATGGTACTAAGGTGATTGTTTTAAGCTTAAATTTTCATTCATATGATCAAGAACTGAAAAGCAATGCAAAAATAGAAGAATTTTAGTGGAGTGACCATGGATAAATGGTGCTTCTAGTTATCAACGTTATGAAATTGGGTAGTAAAGAAAAGGAATAACCAAGGGTGAGAGGAGGAAGAAGGGAAGGAAGGAAAAAAAAGAACAGGGGGGAGAAGAAGGAAGGGGAACTTCTTGAGGCTGGAAAGCAATAATAACAATCACAATAATGATGAGTGCTAATGTCTGCCAAGCATCCACTGCCTGAGCCAGGCACTAGGCTTCCACTGTCATAAACACCTTTCATCCTCACGGCAGTGTTACAAGGAAGACACTATTATTTTTCATGTCCCTTTCAAAGAACATGTGGCAAACAGAAGTCAGGGGAACCTGTTAGCAGTCACATGACGAGTAAGGGGAAGGACAGGATGTGGACATCCATGGGCTGCCTTCAGGCCATGCGCTCCTAACCTTTATGCTCTACAGCCACTGCTGATGGGTCACTGAGAGGAAGTGGGGAGGAAGTGGGTGGAGAAGGGGCAGAGAGTGTTCCAGAAGGAGAAGCTGATGTGAATTAAGGGTCAGAGGAGGGCAACGAAAGGACCTCCCACAGGACGCCTGCCAGCCAGCCTGATTGCAGTAGAGGTCTGTGCAGGGAAAGAGGACACAGAACATCCCTTTTCTGCTTGGAATATTTTTCTTTCTTGTTCCTTCCCCTCCATCAAAGCTAATTTCGACTTTCAGCTTCCTCTAGACTCTGACACGGAGGCTGAGAAATGCCATCTGCTCCTATCTTATCTTTCTTTTGCCAATTGCATTTAAAGACCACCTCTGCAAAAGGATACCTGTACTTGTCTTCTTAAAACTTACTATGTAAGCAATTAAAAGAATCACCATTTACAGGTACCTTACAAAACACAGGGAACTGCAGTAAGGACCCCATTTACTGCTTGGGATGATCATCCAGGAAGACACTGTCTCTAGTTTAGGGATAGGAAATGGAGGCTCAAGAAGGCTAAGAAGCATGCCCAAGGACACAGAGGGAGTAAGTATAGAAGCAGGCGGTTGAGTATTGTCCTGTCCTGCCCCAAAGGCATGCCCCTACCCATTGTTGCATACTTACACTTCCCCTACTTTTCCAGTAAGTGGCAGAGGGTATAAATGGAGGGAGGGCAAATGCAAATGAAAATAAAACAAAAACAAAAACAAAAAGCAAAGATTCATACAATCCAGTATATATCCACCCTCCTAGCTTGCTATTTAGAATCCACAGTCCCAAGTGCTTATACAACCAACAAAAGGCAGAAACGGGGCGCCTGGGTGGCTTAGTGGGTTAAGCCTCTGCCTTCGGCTCTGGTCATGATCCCAGGGACCTGGGATCAAGCCCCACATGGGCTCTCTGCTCAGCGGGGAGCCTGCTTCCTCCTCTCTCTCTGTCTGCTTATCTGCCTACTTGTGATCTCTGTCAAATAAATAAATAAAATATTTTTTAAAAAAGGGCAGAAACATCCACACACAATTGACATATTGTAAACTTGTGAATTTACCATTCACGTGAAAAGTTACAAGAAAATAGAATGGTGGTAGGCAGAATCCTGGCCCCTGGTTATTCAATACAATATCAATCTCAGTGCCCCTGCAAAGGGATTTTGCAGACATCTCTGAAGTCCCAAATCAACTGTCCTACGATGTGATTATCCAAGGGGTTTCATTCAATCACATGACCTCTTTGAAAGCAGATAATTTTCTCTGGCTAGTCATAGAAGAGGAAGTCAGAAAGATTCAAAGTGGGAGAGGGACTTGAGATGCAGGAAGGGATGACATGGAGGGTATGCAAGACCCCCGGAAGCTGAGAGCTGTCCTTGGCCAACAGCAGGCTAGAAAATGGCCATCTTAGTCCTACAACCACAGAAATTGAATTCTTCTAACAGTCTGAATGAGTCTGGAGCTCAACCCATTTGATACCTTGAGTTGGGCCTTATAAGAGTATAACCTGAGCCCATTTGAACCTCTGACTTCCAAAACCTAGATTATTAATGAGTGTTATATTACAGCATTAAGGTTGTTGTAATTTGTTAAAGAGCAATAAAACGAATGTAAGAACTTCACTGTGATACTGTGAATTATTGAAATGCACTCTATTTCTCATTTTAATAAAATGCATGCATCCCAGTTCTGCAAACTTGAGAGCTGGGGAAATCTTTTCTACTTTCAGTGGCATTAAGTTTAACCATCCGGAGACATAGGAGATGAGAGCCTATTTATAAACGAAGGTTTACAGTAAAATGCAGAATTATTTTCCAGTGAGTATGTACCTTTTTTATAAAAAAAAAGTTTTGATGTCATTTCGAACATTGCTCATCAACATGTTTATTTTATATAGACGGAGAGAAGACAATTGTGTAAGATCTGTGACAGGATCTGAGTCTTAAATAAGAAAGAGTGTGTGTTCCTGCATTGTTATGCTTTTAATCTGCCAGAAAAGAAGCAAAGCCTGAGAAACAAGTCAAAAGGTAATCAGATTATAGAAAAACATCCCAGTTTAGGTTCTGCCAGCCTGAAAAGCTGGTCATTTGATCTTTCTGTGGAGGAGAGTAAGTGCTGGAGAAATAAGTATCATAATGCCCAACAAAAGAAGAAGGGAAGGACCAGGCTCTGCCAGTGGGCTTCCCCTTCATTTGCTCACTGACCATTGAGAATCGTCCTAAGATGGCTAAGAGGACAATCAATGTTATTTTGTAAAGCACTTAGAATAATGAAAGTATCTGTAGGCACCCAGGGAATGTCATTCTTGCCCTTCTGGACTACCCATCATAGAAGAGCTGCTTCTCTGCTCCTATCGTTTCTTTCCTGTGACACCAGTTCAATTAATTTAAGACCCTCGGCACACTCAGCCACACCCCTCCCTTCCTCCTTCAAGAAGTCAGCTCTTCCTCCAGAGGCTAACTCAGATCCATAGGAGCAGGTTTACTGAAGATCAGCTTCGCCGGCATTCGGTTCGGGGATTCAGAGCAAGGAGCTGTCATACCAAGTCCTCCAGTCTGGCTTCTCAACAGTAAAGATGATATTTCTGCCTAATTTTTAATGCCCTGTTTTATTTTTCTTCATGTTGAGAACCAAAATGGGAAATGCGGTACTAGTTATGGGAGTTTCTATTCTGAGTTCCCAACATTTCCAAGAAACTATAACTCATCTCTGTTTTATTTTGAAATATATGATCGGGCTACCAAAAACAGAGTCTCTGGTTCTAGGACATGTCACTTAGTGGATGTCCCTTCTTATTTACAAATCTCTCTGATAAATTATATGAAGCAGTTTTTCCACCTGAGAACTTACCCAGACTAGGAGTATTTTATCCCAGAGATAAAATGAGAAGTAAACTTAAATAAATGCATATGGGATCTAGAAGATAATAATATGGCACCCTATATAATCCATTGAAAAATGAGCAGATAACATTTATCTTCAAATATATTTCTGTTTTGGAAAATCCCACTTGGAGATAACTGTACAGCTGGAAGATGTCACATAGGCCTACTTCCTGCCTAATACTAATATTATGTTTTCCCCATCCCCAGAGCTAACATAATTTCAAGTATAAACTAACATAGATTTAAAATGGTACTATGGTAATATTAAAAAAAAAAGAAGAAGAAGAAGAAGAACCCAAGCTAAATTTAATTTTGGGTGGGCGGAATTACGACGCCTGAGATCTAGAGCCTGTGTTGCCACAGATTAGCACTGGGACCTTTATTATATTGCTAGATGTTATTTACAAACTTCAGTTAACTATCTGGAAAGAAATGGGCAGGACTGTGATTTCCAAAGTTCCTTCCAGCTCTAAAATCGTGTCCTTCCTTAGAGCCAATTAACCAAAAACCTAGGAGTAGAATTGATCAGAAAGGTGGAGAAGTGTCTGTCTAGAAAGGGGTTAGCTTCAGTGGTGAGTACCACTGTCACTGGAAATTGTTCACACTAGCGGGGTGCCATGATAGAAATAACCAAAATTATGGATTAGAGTATTAATTAATGTTAGCTGCTGTGGCAGATAAAACGCCCAAATCTCAATGGTTTAGTGCAACAGAAATTTATTTCTGGTTCTGACTCTCTGATGGGAAGGTTCTGCAACAACTTGAGAACCCCAACCCGTTCTGTCTCATGGCCCCCTCCCCCTAAGGGTTTCTAATCCTTCAATTCCATCCTGTATGGAAACACAGAGTAAAGAAGGCACTCCTTCATAACCACTCAACTAAATAGCAACACACACCACCTCTGTCACATTCTATGGGCAGTAATCAGTCATAAGAACTTGCCTTGATATAAGGTCAAGAAAGAGGATATGGAATTCTGGTTCCTGCCTGGGCATCCACTTAGCAGCAGTAATTTACCTCTATGGAAAATGGTGGCCGGTCTTTAGAGATCAAGAGCCATATTTTCCTCAGTTAATGTGATGTGCTCCTCACAGATATGAATTTCCTATTTTCTACAGCAACTTCCACATTAGCAACAAATTCCTGCTTTATCTGGTTTTAATTATGTGACACAGGGTGCCAAGTAAAACAACACTATTCATGACTAAAATCAAGCTAAACTCAGCTGAAATCTAGTGTGTGTTTTGCTCTGTGTGTCTTTTTGTTTTTAATGTATGTAAGCAGAAATACATGCCAGATGACTGTGAGAAGAAACGTGACAGCAGCCCCACTGTAATAAGAATGAACACATGAAGAATGGCTGGATTCAGGTAGAATTCAACTCATCAAGAATATTCCACAAAATATGTATATATTCCTTGATTGCTCATTCATCATATTTTGGCTTATTGAGCTGCTGACAGAGTTATATTTCTTGTTTCATGGAGGAAAAATACTTTAAGAAAGTGTCATGCTATTATCTGGATAGCTGAGCCTTGTTTTAAATTTGCTCTCGAAGGCAAAGAAAAGCGTAGATTAAAAATGCAGGTTTGTGCCGAGTAGAAACATTTGGACCTTTGGATCTGGGATTTGATAACACCTCCAACACACATTATCATTTACCAGTGAAAATAGCTTATTAAAAATATAAATTTAGACCCTTAAGCAAACAAGTATCAACTACAGCATGGGTGGGGAAATTTTCTGTAAAGGGAAAACAATAGATTTTTTAGGTTTTATGGGCCATGCATTCTCTGTCCCAACTACTTAACTTTGTCTTTGTAGCAGGAAAGCAGAAAGCATCCATAGTTGATATGTAAATAAATGGGCATGGCTGTGTTCCAATAAAACTTTATTTATAAAAACAGGCAACCAACTGGATCTGACCCATATGTTATAGTTTACTGAACCCTAGAGAAAGGATGAGGAAAAACCCTAAATGGAAAACTTCCTTGGCCTTGGATGGGAGAGGCCCTCAGTTTTCCACCTCTGTCTGGGGAACTTTATTTATAAAATAAATATCATTTCCATTATCAATAGATGATAAAAGGGAAGGGTATTTACCAGCTCCTAATGAACAGAGTTTGAGACCCAGAAGACCAAGTTCTAATTCTAGTTCTGTCAGGATGGAGGATGTGATGTTACTTCCTCATTTAATTTCAGTAGGTCTTTGTTTCTGCTTCCCTAAAATCAGAGAGTTAGGCGAGATTACCTCAAATATCTTTTAGGTCTCTCAAGTTCGTTTAGACTGGAAAGCTAACTGTGCAGGAAGATTTCAGATTTGGGCTAGCAGCTTGTTACACGTGTAACCACGGGCGAGCTACTTAAATCCTCTAAGCCTCCATTTCCTTGACTGTTCAATGGATTCTGTACTTCCCACCTGACAGGATTAAATGGAATAATGTATATGAGAATAAGTAGCAGGGAGCCAGAAGCAGATTGGATGTTCTATTGTGAGTCCAATCCACATGTGGTTTCCATGACTAATTTAAAAAACCTTCACTCCAACTACCCTAATAACACAGTCAAAGCTGCCCCTCCCCCTTAAAACTGGGCACATCCTCTAGCAAGCGATCTTCAAAAACCAAGTAAAAGTAAGTAAAAAAATATATAAATGTGGCAGATGAAGGCTAGTCACAAGGTCTCAAGAAATCGGTTCCCACAGCGAAAGAAGCTTCAAGCAGAGAGTGGCCGTGAATGGGGATTTGCCCAAGACCCTTCAGTAGATGCTCATAGAACTATGGTTCAAATTTTCCCTTTCCTATGACTGTCCCTTTATCACAGACTGAGCCCAACATCACATCCTATGAGAGGGCTGCAGAATGCACAATTAGGATAAAGTTTGTTGCCGCCATTGTGCCAATCACCACACCAGCATTTTAGGACATTTCTTCTCACTATCCTTTACAACCTTGCCCTTCCCATTTTCACTGATGAGGCGAGGCCCCTTACATCCTCTTGCTCAAAGACAAAACATGCAAGAGGACCATTTGATTCCACAGATTGCGCTCTTTTTTGGGGGGGGCATAAATCTCAAGAGAAGATGAGACTCTGGGCAGAGCTGGTAACAAACTGAGGCACAGAATCTTCTCCATGAACTTCCCCAAACTTCCCCATGAACCTGCAAATGAGAGACTGTCCCCTGCCAAACTCTAGGACTCTCCGAAGGTGGATAAGTAAGGGGATGATCAGAATCCAAGTCAGGAGTAGTACCAACTTGTTCTCGATATTGGGAGGGCACCTTGAGCATTGTGGATGAACTCCGTGTGTCTTTGAATGAATGAGTCCGTGAAGGACTGGCCTCTCTTCATGTTGCCAATACCGCACGGTCCATGGATAAAAAGGACTATTGTTCTGATTTTTTGTTTTTATTTTTAATGTATGTCCTTGCTCTTGCTGCAAATCACATTCTTGTCCTTATTCCTCCGGCGTTTACTCTTTCAAAACCTGGCCTGTTTTCCTTGGCCTCCTACTTTCCTCCCTTTGCTTCTGTTTTCCATCCTCTTTCATCTGTATCCCAAATGCCTCCAGGAACCTTGAGTACAAATGATCTTTTTCTTTTTCACCAGCAGAATATGGGGTGAGAGGGTAGGATTTCTTGTTTTTACATACATTTAGATTATATAACTTTCCTCTGTAAACTTAAAGAAAAAGAAGCATTAACTTGAGATCATTAATGTGATGCCAAGTACTTCATGTCAAGAATCCTACTCTCAATCCTGGAAATAGTAACAAGAGGACAATTTAAGAAATACATAAACTAAGTTTGGATTTTGTTAGAAACCAAAAAATGCCAGACCATACTGGGAGATGTACCTCCCCATACCAACTAATGTTCATTCAAGGAATCATGTCCCCCTAGAGTTTCCTCTGTGCAGGGTGCTTTGCTAGACCAGGATCAAAAAGGACTGCAGGGAGAACGTTAAAATGTGGGAATATCTGATTTTAACAACTGTCTCGTGAGTCTTCAGGATGGAGAAGTTAGCATGTTTGGGAACTGGGATTAGCCTTGCTCATCATAATCAAAAATGTGGGGAGTAACTGGTTGAGAAGGAGTCCTTGCTCAATTAAATACACATTACCTATATAAATGCTGAGAAATAGTTTAAAACTTGTTCAACAACTATTAAGTGTCAGGCATCAGGCTAGATTTTTTATCTTAAATTTTAGCTTCAGAACCATTTTGTGAGTCAGAGTTTTTTTTTTTTAAAAAAAAAAAAAAAAAAAAAAAAAAGAGCCAGAAAGACTTAAGTAAATTATTCTATGTTACAAAATGGGGAAATACCTGATGGGGATTTGAACTTAAGTCTGCTGGACCCTGAAGCCCTTACTGTTTTGGCATGCACTCTGCACACATGAGTGACCTCTATCCAGCTGGAAGGGAGGGTTTAACCACAGATGGATGCAGGAACTTGGTAAGCTGACGAAGGAAAGGACCATTTTTTGAATAAAGCAGGTATTATTTTGGAGACCCCCGAGCCCACCAAATTCAGGCAGGTGCTCCTGCAGCCTCCCACCAGGGGAACAACAGAGGAGGCAGGTCCCAGGCACTGAGCAGCTGCCCGCGTCTCTGGCAGCCCTGCCGCCCTCATGGAAGGAATCATGGAGCCGCAGGGACTTGCCTAACTGCGGCAAGGACTGGCACACTCCCCGATGTGACTGAGTGTTAGCAGGACAGCTCCCAGGTAGTGTTTGCCATGGACCAGTCCAGCAGAGCTCAGTTAAGCATTTTGCATAGAAGATTCCATTTCACTTGCATAACCCTTGGAGGAGGTACTACTATTCTTACTTATTGAATTATTTATTGTTAATAACTGAGCAAGGTGTTGCTTCAGAGTTTGCTTTTCCAGAGCCCACAGTTTGGTTGGGAGCAGAGCTAGAATTCAAGCCCAGCTTTGCCTCATACTAAAATCTGTGCTCTTAATCTTGAATCTTTCACACATGAAATGATTGTACATACTGAAACCTGGTAACTGTGTGCAATTCACACATCAGCCCAGATGCTCACCAGTGATATGTGTGATGCTAGTGAGCAGATCTGCTGTGGGATATGAGCTGGAATAGGAGGCAGAATGCAACCCACGGAGGACAGAAGAGCTAGCAGGCAAAGATAGTATATTCAGAGCCAGAAAAACAGCATAGCAATTTGTAAGAAAGGATTGGTAAATAACGCACACAGCATATTTGTGGAATATTATTGTATAATATGTTATTAATATATGTGGCTTTCTCTGTATCCTCTACAAACACATGCATGCGTGCACACGCATGCATGCACGCGCACGTGCGCGCGCGTGCACACACACACACACACACACACACTACAGAGAATAGGTATAGTTTTTCTCTACTCATCTTTTTCATGTCTATAAAGTTTGAAGGTAAAAGAGTCCATTCAGTTATTGACAAGGTGATGTGCATGGCCTGGGACAGAGCATCTGACAGGTTCAGGCACATTTCCTCTGGCAAAGAAAAGCAAGCATGAACATGACACTAGTCTGTTTGATGGGGCACGTACGATTCCAAGTCCATTATGGAGCCTATTCCAAATGGCACAGGCCACCCACTCTCGTCTCTGTGGGCTGGAATCTGGATTAATCTGCTAAGTGGGTATTTCTTTTGGAAAGAGAAGGAAAGATAGACAAGAAGAGGAAAGCAGCATGAGGAGATGACATCTTTGTAGCTCCTGAAGAAGTTATGAGGAAGGGAGAAACCTCCTATTTAGGTCCAAAGAGGAAATCAAGAACATTCTAGTCCCTTCTGAGCAAGGATGGAAAGAGACTTCTTTATCATTTGCAGGGAGGATGGGAAGGTACTGTAACACTGTGCAGCTAAAGGGACCCCACTTGTACTTAAGGGACACTTAAGTGTTTAAAGATGCTTAAATGCCAAAGACTGACAGAGGCCACAGCAGCTGCTATCACTGCCCACCCACTGGACAGAGACAAAATTATAGGTTCTTGCTTTCCCTTTTATTCCATTTTCTTAAAAAAGCACAGAATGGCATTTTGCTCTATAATTACTGCTCCAGCATTAGATTATAATATGGGATCTGATAATAATTTTTTAAAACATTATAACGTTTGCTTTGCTTCTCTCAGTATCTTGAGTGACTGGTCCAGGAGACCTAGTTTGGGGCTGTTTCAATTCAGCTGTGTTTAAAACAGAGAATGGGTTGAATTTCAATAAGGTATTCACACAATGTAAAGTTCTCTACGACAAATCTGCAGGCTCAATGTCAAGAACAAAACAGTATCCAAAGCCTAAATTCAGAACCTCTGCCTTTCTAATCTATTCTTGTCCCCCAGCAGTTCTTGTTCTCTCTTAAGTCATGTGTCCCCGTCTTGATATGTTCTTTTCAATATAGTTTTTGAAAATAAGAAATCATATGCCAGTTTCATAGTTTGGGATTCTGCATTAGGTAGGATGCAGTCAAATGAACAAAACCACCTTAGGTATTTCAGGCAGAGGAAATATAATGTAGGGAACTATTTTCACAGATGGTGGAGGAGCTGAGACCACAAACTGGGGATACTGAGCAAAGTAGAAATTGTCCACAGCAGGAAGTTGCTCTGAACCTTGGAGTCAGAGGGGAAAGACAAGGCTCAGGATCTAAAACCACTTGGTAGGAGCTGGAACCCAACAAGAGCTGGGACATGAGAGAAGGGCTCCCATGTGAGCTGGATCAGAGGAGATGCAGCTTCTGCTGGAGACAACACTCAAAACAGAGGGCAGGAGATAGGCTAGCTTCTGCTCTTCTCTTCCCAGTTTCCTGCCAGCACCTATCCATTACTAGGCTTGCCTGGTACCCAGAAGGCAAAGAAAAAGGGGAAAATTTCAACTGATTCCTTCATGTCTGATTCACAAACTACATCCTCTGTGAACCCTCCCCTTTGGATCCTTCCATCCTTTTACATAAACTTTCTCACGATGCCACAATGTCCACCCATGATAGCTGTGAGCTCCCCAAAAAGAAGCACTACAGTGGAGTCTTTGTGATATTCCCAGGCCTTAGGCATAACAAATACAAGCCTGATAGACCTGAGTTCAAATCCCAGCTCTCCTACTTACAAGATTTCTGACTCTTGTTACATTACTAAATCTGTCTCTGTTTTCGCATCTATTAGAGGGGGTGAATAAAATCATCCACTTAGGGCCAGTATGAGGGTTAAATAACATAGCACCTAGCGCCAAAAATGAGGAAATTCTTACCATCATGCAGTCTTCCCAGATTGCAAGTCAATTATGATGTACTTGGAGAGCTAATATTTTCTGTTGGTTCATCTCCCAAAATCACCCACTTTATACTATACAACCTAATGGAGGGGACTATATCTGGTTACAAAGTTCTAAGAATAGTTGAAGCTATAAATGTGAAAATCTATTTACAGAGCTCTACTTTCCTTAATGCCATCTCTAATGAGAAAATTGTAGTAGAAGGCAGCTTCAAAAGGAGGTTGCAGAAAGGGTCCACCCAAATTGGGTGAAACCTGTCTGTATATTTAGTCAACTTCAGCTAGCCAATCAGATATACAGAAATGGTTAAGCCACTCTCCATTGGCCGTAGTGTTCCTTAAAAAGAAAACAAGGGAAACAAAAGCAAAAATAAACTCTTGGAACTAGAACAAAATGAAAGGTTTCAGCATAATGAAGGAAACTATCAACAAAATAAAAAGACATCCTATTGAATGGGAAAGATATTTGCAAATGATCTATCTGATAAGGGACTAATATCTAAAATATTAAAGAACTTATTTGACTCAGCACCAAAAAAAAAAACCAATTAAGGAACGGGCAGAGGACCTGAATAGTCATTGTTCCAAAGAAGACATACGGATGGTCAGGAGACACATGAAAAGAAGCTCAACATCACTAATCATCAGAGCAATGCAAATCAAAATCAGTAAGATATCACCTTATACCTGTAAAAATGGCTAGAATCAAAAAGACAAGAAACAAGTACTGGCGAGGATGTGGAGAAAAAGGAACCTTCATGCACTGCGGTGGGAATGTAAATTGGGACAGCTACTGTGGGAAACAGTGTGGAGGTCCCTCAAAAAAATACAAATAGAAATACCATATGATCTAGTAATTCTCCTACTGGGTGTTTACCCCACGTAAATAAAAACACTAATTTGAAAATACTGCACCCATATGTTTACTGTAGCATTATTTACAATTGATTGGAAGGAACCTAGGTATCACCGATGGGTGTATAAAGAAGATGTGGCATATATATTACACACACATATATAAAATATGACTCAACTATTAAAAAGAGTGCCACACACAACAACACGGATGGACCTAGAGGATAATATGCTAAGTAAAACAAGTCAGACAGTCAGACAAAATAAGTCAGACAAAAACAAATACTGTATGTTTTATATGTGGAATCTAAACAACAACAACAACAAAATGAACAAATAAACAACAGCAAAACAAAACAAACAAACAAACAAAAATACCCAGCATAAATACTGGGAACAAACTGGTAGGTTGCCAGAGGGGAGGGGGATGGAGAGATGTGCAAAATGGGGGAAGGGGAATGGCAGATACAGGCTCCACTTATGGAATGAATAAGTCAGGGGATGAAAGGCAAGCATAGGGAATAAATGGAAGAGGAGGGGGCAGACAGAGAGAGAGAGAGAGATACCGTGTCCTCACTAACTCATGAAAGAGTTTATCACAAGGTTATGTGATATAAACAATGCCACACCAGATACCGCCATGATTTTCTAATCAAATACCAATGCATATTTAGAAGTCTGTGGTTTTTTATACCTGCTATGATCATCCTGGGAGCTGGGACAGGTCTTCCTAAACCAATAGACAGGCTTCAGGCTCGGGGGAAAGAGGGCAAACAGAAATGTAAATTCTACCAGCTCACTTTAGTTAGAACCTTCAACTTGAGATTTGAAACATGAGAGACTTATGAAGGAAAGAGACAAAATTATGCTCCAGTAACTGAAGTTCATACTGGTGTACACTTCCTAAAGTTTAAAATAATGGGATTATAGAGATATTTTAAGTTTAGTTTAAAATCATTCTGTAGCTGATCAGTAATTTTGAGTCAGATGGACAGTTTCTCCTGGGTTTCAAAAAAACCATCTCAGTTTTCCTGTCCCACCTCTTAACAATAAGCACCCCCACCACCATTTACTATCATCTGTTGTAGCCCAGGCAAAATATGTTCCTTAACTATTTCTTTGTCTTCTCGCATAACTGCAAAGCATATATCATTATCCAAACGTACGAGATGAAGGAACTATGATAGATTAGGTTAAGTAGGTCCCCCAGGGTCAAGCAGTTTCCAGGTTGTAGGAGTGTGGTTCCAATCCAGGTACCCTTGCCTTAAGGCTCTGTGGTGTTTCCTCTTTTAGCTGGAGCACGGTAGCTAGGTCTCTTATGTGAGACAGTATTACTCATCCATTTGTGTAGTCATTCATTCAACAAATGTTAACAAAGGCTCACCATGTGCATGAAAGTGTCTAGGTGCTAAACCCACAAGAATAAACATGGCACAGAGCAGCTTTGGAAACAGAAATTTTTCACAGTAACTATAAAGCCCTCTGCCCTGAAGGAAAACAGCTCATTCTGTAAATAAGAACTGCATGTGCTATCATAGGCATTTATATGATGCTACCCATTAAGCAGATGAGACTTGTTAACCACAAGACAGAAAGAACGAGATGGAATCAGAAGTATAAGAACCAACATCATTGTTTCTTGCATGTACAAACCGTGCAATATCCAATTTCAAGGTAAGAACTCTCGCTAGCACATCTGAAGGTCAATCTCAACATGGCTAGTCAGCTTTGGTGGCTTTTGTTTTAAGCCTTCTTTGGGGGAATAGAGGTAGTTCAACATCTCTTAAACTCTGATTCTACCATTTTCTCATTCTAAAGTGAAAGCAAAGAGGCACCTGGGTGGCTCAGTTGGTTAAGCAGCTGACTTTTGATTTTGGCTCAAGTCATGATCTCAGGGTCCTGGGATCAAGCCCTGCAACTCACTCTGCACTCAGCATGGAGTCTGCTTGAGATTCTCTCTCTCCCTCATGCATTATTGGTGGGAACAGTAGATGGTATAGCCACTGTGGAAAACACTATGGAGGTTTCTTAAAAAATTAAAAATAGAACCATATAATCCAGTAATTCTGTTACTGGGTAATTTACCCAATGAAACAAAAACACGAATTTGAAAAAATATATGCACGCCTATGGCTTTTTGTTTTTGTGGGTGGTTTTTTTTTTTTTTTTTTTTTTTGCAGGATTATTTACAATAACCAAGTTACAAAAGCAACCCAAGTGTCCATCAGTAGATGAATGGATAAAAAAGAAATGTGTATATATAATGGAATATTACTAAGCCATAAAAAAGAATGAAATCTTGCCCTTTGCAACAACTGGGACGGACTTAGAGGACATAAAGTTAAGTGAAATAAGTCAGAGAAAGAAAACCGCAATATGATTTCACTCACAGGAAGAATATAAGAAACAAAACAAACCAAAAAAAGGAAAATTAAAACAACAACAACAACAACAACAACAAAACCAGGCTCTTATATAACACAGAACCAAACTGGTGGCTGCCGGGGGGAGGTGGGTGAGGGGATGGGTGAATTACTTGAAGGGAATTAAGAGTACACTTATCATGATGGGTACTGAGTAATGTATAGAATTGTTGAATCACTATAGTGTACATCTAAAATTAATATGACACTGTGTTAATTATACTTCAATAAAAAATAAAAAATAAGACAAATGCATAAACAAACAAAATAAAAATTAATGATCTTTCGAACAGCTGCTTTCTGTCCTGAACTTCATTTACATCATTTCCCTGCCTGTTCATTACCAACGCTGTTTGTGGGTTACATGGAGTTGAGTTCCTGACCTTTTCTCTTTGATATTCCAGTGACTTTTTTGTGGCACTGGTGACACCCTAAGTTCGCAGTATTAAAGTATCTTAAATATAACGTGAACGTAGCACCACTTATTTCATCCCAAGAGGCAAAAACATGTACACGGAGAGAGAAAGAGATCTTGTCGGAAAAGAAGCATCGTGCAAGAATCAGAACATGAAAATATATACATGTAGAGAAACGTGTGGTTATACATCCTAATCTGAAAAGTAAAAGTTAAATGTAAATACACTGGCCATGCCTGGAGGATATAAAGCAGAAAACAATCTTCCATTAATTGCTAAGACCTTTAAAATAAGCATTGTTGAGGTTTTCTTATCAAGTCTCTTACTAATATACAAACAAGCAAACAAAAAGTCTGGTACAATCTTGTCACTAGAAATACATCAAGCCTCAAATTCTATAGCAGCAGCAAAGGGGTTACTTTCAACCTAGCCTTGGAACATGGAGATATACCGCTACTGGTGTCCCAAGCATGGAATATTTATAACAGTCATACAACTTTAATTTTTTCTTCTTTGCTGTGGAAAGAAAGAATACTTCTCTCTCTCTTTTTTTCTTTTTTGTTAAAGCTCAATACTGCAGGGGGGAAGAAAAAAAAAAAAAAGACCTCCTCAGTCTGGAATTTTCCACTGCTCCCCCCTCCCCATCAGTCTAGTTAGGCGAATGTAGCAGGGGATAGAGAGCCGGGAACAAGTGCACAGACAAGGATTTGTCAGTGAGCTTCAGAAACGTTTCATGGTCCCCACGGCTGATTTCACCTTTGTAAAGTTGGTGATTATGCCCGATTCACTTTTGCATTCTTTATGGATACACATAGTGGCCCATATGTACACATGCCAAGCGTGTGGCTGACGTCTGCTATAGAAACCCGAGGCAATTTGTTCCTCACTGAGACTGTTTGCATTAATTCCTGTCTTTCTTTGGGTAGAAATTAGTATGAAAGTACTTCTTCCCCAAATTTCCTTTTCCCCCACCTCCAAGCCCCATTTATTTTTAGAGTGAGAATTGGGTAATTATCTGGACCAGGCCCCCTGTAATTCTCATATAAAAAGCAAACAAATAAAATGAGATTCAGGGACGTTGGCTGGGCTTTGTGGAGGATGTTGGCAGCTAGGATGTCATGTCATGAGACATGCAGGGAGGGGGTCCCAGAGAAAGAGCATCAAAGACCTGTATACTTATGAATCATGATTTCGTAGGAGCCTCATCAATTCTGGTACCTAAGAATCTTTAGAAAGAAGAGCCAGCCAGCCTAGAATCTTTTGGCAGTGTTGTTCCTTTGCAATATGGGGTACCCAGTCCCTAGAGCAATGGTTCTTTTTGTGGACTCCATCCCTTTTGAGACCCTGATGAAAATCCATAAATACTGTCCCTAGAAAAATGCACAAACACACAGAAAATTTGTAAATGTTTTCAGGGCACTGACAGGTCTCTGAAGGTCCCCCTTGGGGTTCCATGGACCTCAAGTTAGGAATCTATGCTACAGGAATCTATGAAATAATCAAAACTTACTATTCACCCAATTTATTAAAAAAAATAATAATAATAATAGGATTGGGGGAAGGAGAAGACAAAAAGGAAAGGTAAGTACAAAGATTACTGTACTCAAGAGCTTCTATCCTTCCATCAAAACTGGTACCAAAAAGACATGAACTTCTTACATTGTTAAAACGTCAGAATTATCATCATAACTGTGGTGTGGTTAACTAATGATTAGAGGCTGGCCTTGTCCTAACCACATTAGCCTTCAATCCACATGATGACTCCAGCAGGTCGGTACTTTGTCCACATGCAACAGATGAGTAAGCTGTGGCACAAAGAGAAGAAAGCCATGGATCTGGGCCATACAGTACTAGAGACTCTGTGATGAATACGATGCCACTGGTATCATGGAGAGATCTGTTATCACGGCAGAGCCTGCAAAACCCACCCCACTGGAAATTGCAATCCAGGTGAGCCTGGCCAAGATTTGGGAGAGCTGGGGGGTCAGGAGGAGGTAAACGCCTTGTAGGATGCGGTACACAAGCCAACGTGATAGATCTTCCCCAGATGTGGATAGCTTGGATGCCTGGTTGGGTGTTTTGCTTTTTTCATAGAAACACTCCTCATTAAAATAAACACGAACTACTTCTCTTTCATGCAGTATTTTCTCAGTCATATGTTCTACCACCAGCTGTGATGGTTCAATGTTCTCAAAACAGAGGGGAAAGAAGTGTGGAGAGAAGGGGGCGGAGGAGGCAGAGGAAACCTCTTCTGAGTTTCTTCTCAAAATCAGAGGAAAGTGTTAACGCGCAAGTAAATATGGCAACGTGTTTGTGAAATGCTATCTCACGAGCAACTAACAGGGTCAGGAATCCATTAAAATCATTCCACTAAGTTATCCCAAGTGTGCAGACCAAATCCTAGCTGAAGAAGCTTCCTCACTGGGTGGGCCTTCAGCTCGGCTCTGCAGCTTTGGGGCTGAAGAAAATAAAACCAGCCCCAGATTGCACTGACAGTCCCAGGAGCGGCCCATCAGAGCTTCCACTCAGCCTCAGTGGTGTGATGTGACCAGCAGAGAGAGGCAACAAGTTTGAATGATTCATTGTCGTGCAAATACTGAAATGGGTGTAAAGCTACACCCATAAATTTTCATCCCAGTTTAATTCCTACAGAAGTAGGGCAAAGGCTAGTATGTCAGGTCATCTGCTGTACCTTGCCCTGGTTAATATCAGCAGGGGAACATGTGTCTTAGCAGAAAGAAAAAATATATATATATGATGAGAATGGCGGCATTCAGACTCCACAGGGACATGTACACACCAGGGCACACTGGTTCTTAGCCTCAGCTTTGCCCCTGTCCCTCCCTATCTCTCTGCAGTGATCAGGATTTGTCATAGAACTAGACACATCAGCAAAGCCTTGAGGAGAATGGAAAGCCCAATAAAACATTGCAAAAAGAGGGACCCCGGATGGCTCAAGCATTAAGCATATGCCTTCGGCTCAGGTTATGATCCCAGGGTCCTGGGACTGAGCCCTACATTGGGCTTCCTGTTGAGCGGGAGGCCTGCTTCTCCCTTTCCCACTCCCCCTGCTTATGTTCCCTTTCTCTCTGTGTCTCTCTCTCTGTCAAATAAATAAATAAAATCTTTTTTTTTTAAATTTGCAAAAAGAAATTCTATCCCCCAAATGCAATGCTTTAAAATACATCGAAATAGTTTTTAGCGTGAGCACCATAATCTAATCAGAATGGATTGAACCAGGGAGTGGCAAACATTTTCTATTAGTAGATATTTTAGCCTATGAGGGCCAAAAGGTCTTTGGGAGATCACCGAGTCTGCCCTCGCAGAGGGAATGGCAGCCACAGGCAATATGTATGTGACTGTACGTGGGTGTATGCCGGTAAAACTATTTACAGACACTGAAACTTGAGGTTCACATAACTTTCCTGTGTCATGAAACATTCTTCTTTTGACTGATCCACAAGCATCAAAATCATAAAAGCCATTCTTAGCTTGCAAGCCAGACCCAGAGACTGGGCCTGCTTGGAGCAGTCATTTGCCAAACTGTGGGTTAAATCAATGACACCACAGTATCAGAACAATGGGATCCCTGAAGAACTCACAGGCAGTTCGGGGGTGACTCTGGGGCACCAAAGGCCCTGGAGCAAAAACGAAGAAAAGGACAGTGGGACCTGCCTCAGAGCAGAGAGATGTCTCAGGTATTTATTTATGGTTGAGGGGTGCTAGGAGGATTTCCATTTGGAATAGAGATTGTTTTTGGCTCCGAGGGGTAAGGAAACATTTTTTTACACCACCATCCTGGCTCCTAGCAGGGCAGCGAGCGGCTCCGATGATGATGATGGTGGGATGCTGCAGAGCCTAAGAGCAGGCTTTTATCCTTGTCCTCATAGCCATGGCGGCTCACATGCTGCCGGCAGCAGATGTTTTAGTGACAAATTAATGATTACTCTGACAAAATTAAACCAAATAATCAAAGTTGTCACTTCCATTTAAGAAACTTTTCTTGAAGGAGTTAATAGCTAGAAAAAATAAAAGTCATCCCCAAGAATCAGAATGGGTTGTGTCTCCACAGCCTGATTTGGACGCTTGAGGACCCAGGGTTATAATTCTGGGCTGAGAAAGAGCTGAGTAATGGGAATGCATCAAAGACAAGTGAACTCACCACAAGGGCAACGGACCCCGTTTCTCTCTGTTGTAAACTGGCCATGGAAAAAGTTACATAACCTGTTTCTGCACATCAAGGTGTCAGTTCGTACATTCTGTGACTGTGAGAAAGTTTTTTGTTTTTTTGTTTTGTTTTGAAGACAGGATATCAAGCCCATTCCAGAATGGGTCTAAGTGACTGTTGCCACCGTGCTGCCAACAGGGGGGTTCCCCCAGTCCCAGGCATCTGTATCCAACTGTCTCATAGAGCTTTAGGGGAGACAGATTCTTGGGGTCCATCCAGATTCCTGATTCAGTAGGTCTGGTGTGGTGCCAGGAGATATGTATTTGAGAAAAATGATAATAATAAAAAGTCACCCAGGTCGTTCTAATATCAGTCCGGTTTGGACCTCACTTCTCCAGTTAACAGACTATGTAAGCTAGTTGGGGAGGGGAAGGAATATGGAAATAGTAGCTTAGAATCTCCATGGACATCACAGTGGCCAAGAACAGAACGAGCTTCAAGGACTGCCAAGTGCTCTATTTCCGTCTTTAGTAACACTGAATTATAAGTTCTTCAAAAATCTTGTCTTTGCTAAATCCACCACACCATGTGTCTGCCCCAGTAGAACTATACCCTTCCAAAATGTATTCATTTATTCACCATTTTCCCCCAAATATATCACTTTCAATTCAACGACCAAAAAGCATTTGTTGAGCATGAACTATATGCACGACTGACAGTTACCTGTGGCCTTCGCTTGTGACCTCAGGTGTTATTCCCCACGTCTATAATCTCAATGCTGTCAAGCAAAAGTTCCTAATTACATCACCAAGATGCTTCACACATCAAGGCTAGGGACACACAGTTCCTCTGCTTAGATTGATTATGTGCTCCTCTGCGAGCAAGTAACTAACCCCTACCTTCCTTCCAAGTCACCCAAACTACTGCACCCTCTGAGAAGCTCTCCCTGCCCTCCTGGTCTCTCCCCTGGACCACTGTGATTGCTGCCAACTGCTCTCCGCCACCCCTCCTGCCTTCTTCAGGGCATTCTGCACCCAGCAGCTGGAAGAACTTTTGAAAAATATGAATCAGATCAAGTCACTCCCCTGCATAAAACCCTTCTCTGACTTCCTATTAAATTGAAGGATAAAACCACCTTCCTGCCTTGGCCTCTGAGGTCTCTTGGAGTCTGGCCTCTGTACCCGCACCTCAAACCTCAGGTGTCTCCTTTGCTTTGCCTCCTGCACCCTCTCCAGCCACCCGGCTCTCCTCAAATCTGCCACCTGTGCTCCTGCCTTAGGGACTTGGTGCTTCCCTCCCCTCTGCCTCAAGTTTTACTCTGCAATCCCAACAAGAGTTGGCTCTTTTCATTCTCTGACCCCATGTGCCTCCAAGGGGGAGCTGCCTCTCTTGCCCACCACCCTATTGAGGAAAAGTTCCCACTCTTTTCAATCTGACACTTTAGGGGGAGAGGACAGACAGAAAACAAGAAATAAATAAGACCGGCTTAGGCAGTAGTAAGTAACGTAAAGGAAATTAAAACAAGATGATGTGAGGGGCGCCTGGGTGGCTCAGTGGGTTAAAGCCTCTGCCTTCGGCTCAGGTCACAATCCCAGAGTCCTGGGATCGAGCCCCACATCGGGCTCTCTGCTCAGCAGGGAGCCTGCTTCTCTCTCTCTCTCTCTCTCTGCCTGCCTCTCTGCCTACTTGTGATCTCTGTCTGTCAAATAAATAAATAAACTCTTTAAAAAAAAAAAACAAAACAAGATGATGTGATAGAAATGTGTTCACCATCACGGTGCCAGCCACTACAGACGTACTCCGAACACTGTAGCCATCAAGTAAGCATTCACCACGAAATGAATTCCCCTTTATGTCTGTACATTCTCTCTTTATATATAAACAAAATGGATCATAATTTATGCACATCCTATGCTCCACTTTTCTTTGTTAATAATATATCTTGGAGAGTTTTGCACATAATCATATGCAGACCTACCCTGTTATTTATTGTTTTCCTCCAATTGAGTTGCACAAATAGTTTATTTTTATTTATCCAGTTTCCTGGTGACAGACTGTTTTCAATTTTGTTTTTTCTTTTTTTTTGGTAATTCTACACAACACTTCATCGAACATTCTTGAATATGTATCTTCATACACTAGGCACTACATTAGTGAAGAAAATTGCTGGGGTAAAATTATTGGTTCAAAAGAATTTGAGTAATATGATTTTGGTAAATGTGGCCAAATTGTCCTCAAAAATGATGGCACCATTTGAATTCCCATACACCCCCCATGGATGATAAGACTGTTTCCATAAACCTCACAGGTGCCCTGGTTATCAGACTTCTAGTTTGTGGATCTGATAATCTCTCCTTGTTCTATTTGATTTGCATTTCTTTAATTATGAATGAGGTTGAGCATCTTTTCATATGTTTATTGGCCATTTGCATTCCTTTCTGAACTGCCTTTTTCATATCCTTTGCCCTTTATTTTGTTGGGTTGTTCATCTTTTTTCTTTATTCTTTTCTGTGGGTTCTTTGTCAATTAAGGAAATTTGTTTTATGATTCATATTGCAAATATTTCTTCTTGTTTGTCATCTTTTTTCTTCTTATTTCTTTATTCTTTATTTATTTATTATAGCATTTTTATTGAGCCTACGGAGAAGTTTTTAATTTGTATAAATGCAAACATATTTTCTTTTATGGTTCCTAGGCAGTGATTTATTTTTCATGTAATAAGTGTCTCATCAGAAACAAAGTAATTGTCTTAATCCATCTGGCCTGCTATAACAAAATACCACTGACTGGGTGGCTTGAAAACAGAAATATATTTTCTCATAGTTCTGGAGGATGGGAAATCCAAGATCAAGGTGTGGGCAGATTCAGTGTCTAGTGACAGCCTGCTTCCCAGTTCACAGACATCTTCTTGTGTCCTCACATGGTGGAACAGCGAGGGGGCTCTCTCCCATCTCTTTTATAAAAGCTCTACTCTCCTTCATAAGGACACCACCCTCATGACCTAATCACTTCCTGTAAGTTCCACCTCCTAATACCATCATCACATGGGGGGGAAAAGTTTTCAACATGAGAATTTGCGGGAAACATCCAGACAATGGAACAACTGAACACAAGTCAATTGAAACAGTTGAACACAGACATTCAGTCCATAGCAATTATATAGAAGAAAGAATTCCAGAGTCTTAAGAATAAAAGAATTCTTAAAGAAAACCAAGAAAACAATCAACAACAATCTCTTCCCTGAGATCTCTGATGCAAGATTAGCCAGCTTCTCCTTCAGCTTCCTCAGGAACTGAGTTTACCATTTTAAGAGACAGCCCTTTATACTGTTTTACAACTCTTTATTCATTTGTTCAAATAGGAAATAGAGGAACTGTGATAATACAAGAAGGCGGCATACACAGAAGTGTATCTTAAGAGACTACACATTTTTTACTTTTAATGTGACCTAGTTCCTCCTAATACAAAGCCAAAACCCGCCTCCTAGTGTTTTCTCATGACTTTGTAATAAAGCGAGCATACTTGAAATAAAAGATTCTACCAATCTTTTCGATCCTTGCTGCAAAAATCAAACCAACACCGCATGATAAGGATCATCACTAACTAATTGCGTAGTAAATCCTGGCACAGATTTCACTCTCTGGTGATATTATCAAGTAATAAGTATTTCTTTCTAGTTCATGTGAATAGGATGTACTTCTGTGAGTTTGCCTGTAAAATAAATTCTGTATATCAATACCATTTCCACTGACTTTTATTATGTAATTAGGTATATGATGGTCTTGTATCAACATCCATTATGCAAATAGAGATATGTTCCCATGGAGAATACATGAGATGAAGAGGTATATAGACTACCTAGAAAAATAAAGAAACTGCACTAAGAATTGTGAGACAAATAAGGCAATAACTCCAACCTTCAAAAATAAAAACTAGAGAGAAAAGGAACAGGGGGGAAAAAAGGCCAGAGATAGATTTATAGCCTAAAATGATCATTACTCCAAAGAACATCATCAGCCTTTCATTACTCACTTCTCTTCTCTCTAGGAGAGAATAGACAGGAGCTCCTGAGAGGCTAGGGTTCCCATGATGCACTCTGTTCCCAAGGTGGCTGCCATTGCATTCCCTTAGAGTACACGGATGGTAGGGTTGTCAGATTTAGCAAATAAAAATACAAAACACCCAGTTAAATTTGAATTTCAGATAAACGGTGAATAATCTGCCGTGTAAATATGTCTCAAATACTCTATATTCTCTCTGGCAAACATAATGAATGACCAATTTCTTGTTTTCCCCCTTGGAAATTCCAAACTCCATAAAGATGATGCTGAGCTAACCCAGAACATACAAGCTCTTTAAAATATGTGTAAAATAAATTTGGTTATCATGTAAGAAGACATCTTTGTCCTGAGAACTTCCAAACATCTTAGGGAAAAAAAAAAAAAAAAACCTAACCACATCTTTCACTTACACGTAAACACATTCTGACCTCAGAAACAATTAGCACTTGCCTTCCCACTGGAAACTTCCAATGGGCTCAAATAAATAAATAAATAAATAAAATCACCCAATTTGTCCTATTTCAAGTGATGTTTCATATTCAATCACATCATACCTGCAAATAAAGATCTTGAATTGGAGTGATAGAAGTTATGGCAGCAGAAGCTTAACTGTATGGTGAGAAGCCCATGGAATCTCCTCTTAGCAATGTCTCCTTGTAAATATACAAAGTGGAAGACTTGAGATGAAAACAGTATCTCATCAGATTGTAACTAAAAGCAATCACTTTTGACATTTCCTGGACCAATCTGAATACAAAAGCCGTTTAGGTAATGACTTCATAAAGAAAGTTAAAGTCCCTTCCTGAATAGATATGAATATGTGTCCTCATCCTCTAAAAGAAATAAAGGGACAAATGAGTGAGCTAATCGCAGCCTGTATCGAAGAATTCCAATATAAATATCTCTCATTTTGCCTTAAGTGTGTTTTATATATATAAACTCATTTGATCCTCAGAATTCACTGCTGAGAAGCCTAAATCACAGAAGAATTAAATAATGACTTAAGGTTACACTGCTAAGAAGTAGCCAAGATGGAATTCAAACCAACACAGGGAACATGATGTTTCCTTTCTATGATGACACTTGCTCTTCAGATTATCTGACAGGCAAAAGGCAAAATGAAATGTTCTCACACTCCATGAAGAGCAAATCCAGTGGCCTCTCCAGAGGGTCTTTTTAATTCTACCAGAATACTTACCAGGCAGCCTCAGTCTCCACAACAAAGACCTAAAGACTCACTAGATATCCTTTTAGCTGATAAGCATGGTGTTAGTCTACAAACCAGCCTTACCACTCATTCCATTCCAAGCAGAGAAGCCAAGTGGTAGCAAAAGAGCAGAATAGATTGAATGTGACCTGCCTGGAAGTCATGTGACTTTGGACAGGTCATGGACTTGAACATTGTAATGGTTCCTCACCAGGATGGAAACTGATAAAATGATAATGGCGGGCACCCTAGAGGAAGTTCCTACTACTTGTCAGGCACAAGGCCAGGCATTGAGCATGACCAGCAGAGAGAACACTGTAATTTTAACCCTTATGTTACATTCTACATATATTCTATATTCTATATATACTCTACACAGGCCGACTACTACTATTACCCTTACTATTTATGTCCTTCCTATCTCAGCACATGGTCTCTGTCTTATAAAAGAAATAATTTACACCTCAAAAGGTCTGTAATTCCTGAAATTCTAGAAATCTGGAAGAAGAAGAAAAAAAAAAATGAGACAAAGACCCAAATTCCTTTAGGAGGAAAGAAATCCTTATGAATTTTCTGCTGGGAAAAGATCAAAAAGAGAAAAGATCTGAAATACCCAATCCTTTGAGTTTCAAATATTTTATTCCCATTTGCTTTGCGACATTGAAGTGTCAACACTATGCATGAACTCGGCGAGTTCTCTCCTTGGCTATCAATATATTTCTTAAGGGGGAACCATGAAATGAAAAACCCAAACTACATGCCTTGCATGCTCCCTTTCCCTTCACCCCTTCTGACAGGCACACCACCCGAACATAGACTGTTGTAAAAGCAAAAAAGTTTCCACACGCCCCCCACCCCCGTTTCTTCAATGTCTTCTCCCTTCCAGGGTAGTTTCAAAGGGCAGGAAGCATGAAATAAGGGTGAAAGAAGCTGCTCTTGGTTTTCAGGCTTTGTTAAGCTTTAGTTTCTATGCCCAAGTGCCTCTCCCCTGGACACCCTGCAATATGGGTTCATGTCATTCTCTTTTTATCTACTTCATTCAGGAGGAGATGGAATTGATAACTGTTGGAGGTCCAGGAGCCTTCCCAGCATGGTGATCAGTGAGTAGGCCCAGTTCTCAGCAGTGTTTACACAGACACATGCCCACGGAGGAACAACAGCAACATGGCTGGAGCTTCATTCCTTACATGATGTATGGGGCTGCAGATCAGTGTCCTTGATGACCTTTCACACACTGAATTGCTCTTAGCCCTTGAATACCTGATGTGCAATTCTTTTCTTCATCCATGTCTCTTATAAATAATTCTTCCATATGGAAAACTTCTTTCCCTTCCTTGTACACCTCTAATTATCCAAAATGGCTAAGTGTAAATGTGGCATTCTCTAAGAAGCCACTCCTGATCACCAATCAGGAGTTGTCTTTTGCATGTATTTCTATATCCCAAGTGTCAATCATCCCACATTGTCAACATCTTCCATGTGCTAAGGCCAGCTCTAAGCAAGGCAGAAAATATGTGTTGGACAAGTCAATACGGGGGAAAAAATAGCAACAAAAGTAGGGCAATTTCAGGCAGGAATAAGGTCTATAATAGCTATCACAAGATGATGTGGTAAGAGTAAGAAGAGGCAACTCCACAAAATTGGAAAACCAGATATGGATTTTCTAAAGAAGGAACTAATATGTTGGCAGTGTCGTGAGGGCTGAGAAACAACCACTCATTGAAGGAACTGGGGCAGAATGTTCTAGCTAGAAGAAACTATGCAAAGATGTTAAGGCAGAAATGAGTTTGGTGTGTGGGAGAGACAAAAGAGTTCCTTGGGGAGAATATATTAGTATGTCAGTAAAATCACTGTCATGGTCAAGTTTGCATTCACTCACCATCTGATAGGCAGAAAGTGACTGGACATATGAATAAAGCTTTAGAATAAGATAGTCATCTCTACCACTTACTGGCTGTGTGGCCTTGGGCAAGTTATTTAACCACTCTGATCATCAGTTTCATGACAACAGCACATGACAGTTCTTTCTTTTTTTTTTTTTTTAAGATTTTATTTATTTGACAGAGAGAGAGAGAGAGAGAGAGAGAGAAAGAACATACACACAAGCAGGGGGAGCAGCAGGCAGAGGGAGAAGTAGGAAGGAAGCCCAACACGGGGCTTGATTCCAGGACTCTGAGATCAAGACCTGAGCAGAAGGAAGGTGCTTAACCAACTGAGCCACCCAGGCACCCCAACACATGACAGTTTGTAAAATCAGACCTTAGAGTTAATGAGACAACTGCTATTTTGATAATTGAGTGGCAAAATATTTAACTTTTCTGAGGTTCATGTTTCATATATGCAAAGTATGTCACATATATAAGCCTGGCATTCAGGATATGGTCAATACATGGTGCACATTATCATTGTTGTTTTGAGTCATGGAAGGAATACCACCACCAACTCATGGGTCTTTTTAAAATTAGATGTAATTTATGTACAGTGCCTGAACTTTAGTAAGGATTTACTGTGTTAGTATAGTATATGTTTCCTGTTTTGTATCTGCTCTGCAATCATTCCCCATCTCCCAGCACCATGAGTTCCTTTGGGAAAGACTTCTTCCAATGGGATATATTTAATGGGACTCTTAATTGGGTGCCCTGCCCCTATTTCCCCAGCCAGTGACCGCAGAAGACAAGCAGATACTTTGTTCCTGGAATCCAACTTTAGAGCAGTCAATCAGACTAAAAAAGGGTGTCATTTATTTGCTGTGACAATGGCACCGGGCTCTTCATGTAAAAGACCATTGTTGTGATTTCTGTTTCCTCTAGTCTCTTGTAAGAACTATTCTCCTTTCCCTATGAACTACAGAAGTTCCCCATAGCCTTTCAATACATTCTCTTTTGCTTACAATAACCAAGGTTATATTATCTTGCTTACGACCCAAAGCTATAATCAATCTATATAGCTATATTCTTGTTCTTGTTATTATTATCATTATTCCTATTAGGAAAAAAAGTTTAATTCAACATTATTAGTGTTTATTATATTTTCTATGGGGGGGGGGGGCGGGGAGTTTTGACCTGCCCACAAATTTCTTGCCTAAATTGGGAGTAGATAATAAAATCAAAAGCAAGCGACATAAACCTTTACTCACTTTTATGTTTATGCCCACACCTGCTCTTTACATGTATCTATTCTGTATGGTTTGTAATTAAAGACCAAATCCTGGCAAAAGTTCGATGCAAAAAAAAAAAAATTAAAAATCATAGATTAGGCTGATGGTTTAATGTCTCTTTTCAAGATCAGTGACGTGGACCCATAAAGGAAATCTCTGATCAAATATTAGTAGTAAATTTTGCTAGCTGGACCAGGATCTCTGTAGGGAGGACAAGAGAACATAGAAGCAAGTCTCCCCCACAGGTGGAAGCCACAGACAGCTGTCAAAAATGACTCTAATAAAACACGAAGGGAGGGAAGTGGAAAATAAAAGATGAACAAGTAGCATTCCAGAGGACCTAGAGGAGTCCTGTGTGTTTTCTGTAGATCTGTGACTCTGTGAGTCTATGATTTTATTGATTTTTATTGATTTGTGTGAGTGTGTGTCTGTGTGAATGAGGATCATTGGTTTAGGAGGAAATTTTACCTATGTACACGATAAACTTTAACTTGCTCAAGTTCCTTACCTCTATAATAGGTTTAACATGACTCTTCTTATGAGTTGCAAAATAATTATGTACGCTCCTTTCATCATTTATAAATGCCATCATGTATAATTTATAGTGGCTGTAAAGAGTAAAAGCAGTCCTGTGCCTGTCCTGCCTCACCCACTGTAGCAATCCTACTGAAACACTTCTCATGCCCTCCGTTATTAGAATCCACGGTCCCTCTGGCTTTTGACTTTGTGGTTTCTCCAGTAAGGATGAGTTGATATATTTTCCCACCCCTGGAGGGTGGGTTTGACCATGTGACCAGCTTTGGCCAATGGAAAATGGGCGAAAGAGATAACGTGCCTGTTCTGTGCCAAAATCTTGGAAGGTAGATCTTCCATTTACCCTCAGGCAATTTGCTGTGAGGTCATGACCCAAAGCTGCCCCAAGGAGAATGAAAGCATTAAACCCAACTAGTGGTCTGGCGCCCAGACCAGTTGACCTATAGCCGGACACAGAGCTGTCCCAGCCTTCCTAGACCATGAAGCTAAAAAAAAAAAAAAAAAAAAAAAATTGAAAATAAAAATAAATTTTAAAATAAATAAAATAAATAAATAAATAAATAATAAAATGCTTGCTGTTTTAAGCCACTCCACTTTGGTGTTAGACAACAAGGTTGGAATAATAGCTGGGCAATATATTAGCCTTCATCACACATTATATCATCCGTTGAGTGATTTTAAATCTGAAAAGTCAGGGAGGGTCAAGAACTATCTGGTTCATTGTTGCTTCCTTCACTCTTTAGGATGGTTCATAGCACATAACATTTCATAGCCTGTGGGTCTACTGCATGCGTCCCCTAGATTGATCAATCCAACGCCCTCTAATAAGCTGTGAATTTAAGAGAAATAAGCAATCCTATTTTATTTTTTAAAAGATTTTATTTTATTCATTTTAGAGGGAGAGAGAGAGAGAGAGAGAACAAGCAGAGGGGTAGAGGGAGATGGAGAAGCAGACTCCCCACTGAGCAGGGAGCCCCATGCAGGACTGGATTCCAGGACCTGGAGATCATGACCTGAGCCAAACGCAGATAGACGCTTAACCAACTGAGTCACATGGGCACCCAGCAATCCTACTTTAAGAATGATATCCACAAAATAAATAAAAGATTATCTTTCACTTTTCCCAATAACTGTATATATATATATATTTTTTTAAGTGAGCAAAATGAACAAGGCAAATCTTGTGGACAATAGCTCAGATGTCACTTCAAAAATGTTGGAGAAAATACTGTTACTTTGAATGGTGGTGGCTCCAGCAATGCTGGGAAAAAAATTCTGAAATTATGTATTCCTATATTCACTGAACAAGCCTTTGACAAAGAACCTACTTTGTATGAAACTGTCTTTTGAGCTTTGGAGAGTAAGCTGATGTTGCTGGCCTTAAGTCATTTATGCTATAGTGGGAGACACAATTTCACAGACCTTTGAAGCTTAGTGCATCGTTTGGATAGATGGAAAGTGGGCTCTTCCTACGGAAGCATAAAAGAAATATCCAACTCAGACCTGGGAGAAATCAGGATCAAACCTCTCTGAGCAGGTGATAGCTGGCTACATTTTAAAAAATTGATTAATTAGCTAATTAATTAATTTATAAAGATTTTATTTAATTTTTAGAAAGAGAGAAAGTGCTTGCATACAGGAGGAAGAGCAAAGAGGGAGAGAGAAGGAGCAGGAAAGAATCTCAAGCAGACTTCAGAATGAGTGGGGAGCCCAACCAGGGGCTTAATCTCATGACCCTGAGATTATGACCCAAGCTGAAAATCAAGAGTCAGATGCTTAACCAGTTGAGTCACCCAGGTACTACTAACTGGCTGGCTGCATTTTAAATGATGAGAAGGAGATAGCTGAGCAAATAATAAAATTGATTAAAATAATATAGCATCTACAGCAACTTTCCTCAGAAGCAACATGCCTGATAAGCTAGCAAGGATCTCCAATTAGGAAGTGGTTTATGATTGCCAAGTTCAGTGTTTTTTTACTGACCACAGTTACTTCTCATATCCTCCCATCCTCTAGGAAAATGATCCTTTTCTATTTTGGCAAGTAATCCAAAATAAGGCAAAGTTTGTGCCACTTTTAGACAAATTATTCACAATTTCAACTTACTTGATTTCCATAATAAAATTAATCATAATCCTATTGTACTTCATATGAGGGATAGAAGCTGCATGTGAAGTCTAGAAACTAACTCAATAAATCTGATCATTTGTGAATTATTTCACAACTCAAAAGACAATGTTTTGGGTCATTTTATGTCACTGAAAATTTCACCTTACCACTTGTGACATAACTCAACCGCTATCTTTTATTATATACATTTCGGCAAATAACTGAGTTTAACAATGAAACACAATTTTAATTTTGTGCTCTAACCTTTTAGAGGAAGAAAAAAATCCTATAATTAAAATATTATACAAAATGACCAAATGGACGTGGGGGTAATGTAAAATAAATCCCGGAATTTAATGAGATTTTTAATCATCACTAGTTAAGACAATTGGTTGGGCCTGTTATTTTCAGTAGCAAGCTAAAATCATTTCACGTGATAATTTCGAGGGTTAATTGTTGCAGTTTATTCAATGCAATCTTCTCCCCCGGCTTTATTTTTATCTGCCAGTACACCAATACACCATGATTAGCATAAATTAAACTAAATGAATTCTGTGGGTTACTAAATTATTTTACACTGGTCTTTTTTTCTTTTCTCTCCAAACATTTAAAGGTTAGGGATGGGTGAATGGTTTGATGGCAAATTCCAACATCCAGCTGCTCAGCCTCAACTAAAAAAAAAAAAAAAAAAAGGAAAGAAAGAAAGAAAAAAAAAGCTTAAAAACTGGGTGATTGATTTTCAGAAATCTCGGGTAGAAAAATACATCGTGAAAAATGTCATCATGCAAGATGTTGTATCATTATACACTGACCTTTTACAGAGGTCCACATGACTCACGGCTGGGAAGCAAGGAACTCGACATGCAAACTTAGATAATGCAGAATGAGAAAGGTTCCAGCATGTCCCTCAAATGAGCGATTTCCAGTGTTCAAACTGACATGGGATGACCTTGGATTGCTCCAGTAACATTTGTGCTTAATAAAGTGAGTTTTATCTAATTTAAAGACTCCGTTCTTTTAACCTTGCCTTATTGGTGGTAACTCATCTTTCACCGAGAAGCTCACCATTGGGCCCTTTGACTTACACCCAACTTTAGAAAGAATATCTCTTACGGAACAGTCAGCCCACTCCAGGACCCACTTCCCACCTACCTTATCACCTTCCAGGAACACACCCATCCAGGACACCTCCTCCTCCTCCCCACCTATATGGTTCTATGCACGCTTCTCCTTCCTACCCACAGATACTCTTTTTTCCTAACTGCCTCACTCTTGTGAAAACCTACCTGTCCTCTACCACCTACCAGTTTTCTCCCCTACAGATGTGGCCCCAGAGAATCTCCTTCCTCAGTCAGCATCATTTATTGTGCACCTATTATGTGCCAGACTCTAGACCTGTTGGTGCTAGGGATGCATTCTTGGACAAAGCACAATGGCCATTGCTTCACAGAGCTCAGAGTCAAAAGAAAAGTTGGTAGTTACAATAAAGGCATAGACATTTTATGTTCAGGAGAGTGCAGAGACCTATATGAACAGGAAAATGTCTCTTCTCACTTTTCAAGTTTCCTATGTTCTCTCTGGAAGCTACCTCTCCTTGCCACACTTGTTTTTTTTCTCCCTATCAGCAGGTGGGAAGGCCAACACCTTGGCTTTCATTGGAAGGGAAAAGTTGACAACAATAATATGCTCCTCCTGCCCTGGAGCCTCCAACACTTCAAGGTAAGAGCTAACTAATTTCTTCTTGACTCCCAGGCGAGGGTTTGGGTTCAATGACAGCTCTTCCTTGCATGACATGCCCCGTATTTAGATCCACTGAGAAAAGCTCTGTATGATAGGTAAGCTATCTATTCTGCCCATCACCAAGTTATCACTTATTTGCCCAGGTCCCTGTTCGTAACAGGGGCCCAATATTTCTTGAATAAGTTAAATGAATAAATAAAATAAAGTCATTAAATTAATGAATTAAGAATCATGATTTAGTCAAATATGGTGGATGATGTTTGAGAAGAAAAGTATGACCACACAAAATTATTCTGCAATATATTATAACATAAAGAAGTTTAAAACTATCATAAGTCTACTTCAAGGCCCAATGGGAAACCCAATCTATCATTTGTATGCCAAATGCCCATGACAAAGTAGCCTCAGGTCTCAAACACCTAAGACTGTCAGTTACGTGAGCACAAGGGGTCTACCTTATCCAACACTGAGCCCTTATTACTTAGCACACAGCTTTAGCATAAGAAGGTGCTCAACTAACATTTATTGACTGTATTAAATGAATGAACTAAAATAAACTGTTGCTTCACGTGACATTTTTATGTTCGGGATTTCAGCACAAGACTTCATCTAGCGGCCTGCAGAAGTGTTTTGTTTGATCTGCATATTGTTTTCTTTTTTTTAATTTTGAATTTTTTAACATAAAAAATTTTAATATAAGAACATTTGACATTTAAAAATTTTTACTTTCACATTTCTTTGAAATACCAAAGGATCTAGAAATAGTGTAAGTGGAAATAATGGCAATGGAGAATTTGTCTGGAACTTTGTGGGACTCTCTAGTTCAGATAGCTCATCAACTGTATACTTCATAATAGTCCCAACCCTGCCAGCCTCATGCATCCATACACTCCTGTAGATATCTGTCTTTGTGACCCTGACCGAAATAAGCATATTAAGGAGTAAGCAAGAGAGATCATTTGAAATAGAAGCCCCAGGGCTCTCTTAAATTCTTAATAATTTGTAGTTTAAGACCTTTGCTTGTTTTTGTTTTGTTTTGTTTTGTTTTTCACAAAGAATTTAAAATACAGAGTGATGGGATGGAAAGAAAAGCAGCTTTAAGACACATCTCTGCCTTTATAAATAAAACTAGAAATACTCCCAAACTAGCCAAGCAAGCTGAAAAGAGCAGGGTGAGATCAGCAAACTTGTTCTCCACAAGTTAGCTGGTGTTTGAGGAGGAAAAAGGATAACTGTGAAAACACACAGTCTAGAAAATGCTAGAAGAATGCCTTGTTTGACAGTGAGATCAGCTGCCACCTTTAAAGAGTGGAGTGGTTACATCCCGAGTCTGGCATCTGACAGTCAAATTATTCTTCCTTGGGTTACCCTCATCAGTAACATAATGAAGCAAAAATTATGAGAGTCTGTAGAGGATCCAGACTTCCTGAGAAATCTGGACTCATTTACGTGTGGGTAAAACCCTAGAAGGTGACACGAAAGACAAATAGTACCTATTGAAATGGGATAAAATAGATTCTCCAAGTGGAAAGCAACCTTAGAAAGCCATCTCATGAATAGCTGACAGGAAGGTTTTCCTGAGGGCCTTATTTAAGGAAATAAGTTAAAAAAAAAAAAAAAGTCTCCAAGGATATGCATTTGATTTGCGTTGGGACATAAAACTCAGCAATTTATCCTTAAGCAGTATTCAGACTGAGTTTTATCGTTATGCCAAGAGCTGTTCTTGTTTAATTTTTTCACTCTTCTTGTTTCTAGTCCATTGTTTATTGGCTCAGAACCATCTCAGAATAGTATGTTGAGTCAACAGGGAAAGATGCAAAGCTGAGGGTGGGGAGTGATGGGCTCCAGAAAGGGCCAAGAGACAACTGGCTCTTCCCTTACTGCCTAAGGCTGGGAAACAATTCCATTGCAATCAGCAATGGAGCCATACTCCATGGATCTTGAGGTATCCTTGGCTAAATAGACTGTTTCTGAAAAGCTCTAAAAGATACATTTCAAAACATACATTTAACCATTTGTTCATTCAACAACGTTTTTGAGAATCAGGCATCATAAGAACCAATGCTGAAGCTCTTACAGTCTAGGGGGAGGAATGCACATGTAAACACATAATTATAATGTAATATGGTAGAGAATACGGTAAAAGTATTTCTAGGGCACCTTAAAGTACATAGTAACAGGGGAAGATTTGGTCAGAGAAAAACTTCTGGTAGGAGTTAAGTAGCTTAAAAAAAAAAAAGTGTATGATTGTGTCCAGGAAGTGACTACAGTATTCATGGTTTGTTCACCTTATACTTTATATAATGAATATCTACCATGTGCCAGGCACTGTTCTTGGCTCCAGGCCAGTGTGCTGGACTCTGCTAAAGTATATGGTACCATTAGGAAACCTGAATAGTCCAGCTATAATTGGAATGAAGTATGAGTAAGGTAGAAAGAGAGGAGGAAGAGGTAGGCAGGGTCACATTGCCAAGGTAAGGTTTAGACTTTTCATTAAAACTAGAGCAAATGAGGGGTGCCTGGGTGGCTCAGTGGGTTAAGCCTCTGACTTCGGCTCAGGTCATGATCTCAGGGTCCTGGGATGGAGCCCTGCATCGGGCTCTCTGCTCAGTGGGGAGCCTGCTTCCTCCTCTCTCTCTGTCTGCCTCTCTGCCTACTTGTGATCTCTGTCTGAAAATAAATAAAATCTTTAAAAAAAAAGAAAAAGAAAAAAAGAAAACTAGAGCAAATGAAAGTCTTTACTCATAGATGACAAGTCAGATCTAGGTTTTAAAAAATCTCTGTTAATGCTGTGTATACAAAAGCCAAAGAGTAGAGTCAAGAAAGTTAGGAGGGCAGTCTAAACAAGTGAATAACACATAAAGGCAAGACTTCAAAATTATTACAAAGAAGGGCCCCTGGGTGGCTCAGTTGGTTAAGCATCCAACTCTTGGTTTCCACTTGGTCATGGCTTCAGGGTCATGAGATTAAGTCCCACATCGGGCCCCGCACTCAACACGGAGTGCAGAGTCTAATTCAGATTCTCTCTTTCCCTCTCCCTCTGCCCCTACCTCCACTCTCACTCTCTCTCTCCCTTCTCATAAATAAATAGATAAATAAATTTAAAAAATCCTTAAAAAATTATTACAAAGCTACTGTAATAGAGACAGTATGCTTCGAACATAAGAATAAGCATATAGATAACTGGGATAGAATAAAAGGACAGAAATAAATCTTTACATTTGCAGTCAATAGATTTAAACAAAGATGTCATGATAATAGGAAAAGAAAGTCTTTTCAACAAATGTGCCGAGGTAACTGGATACACGCACACAAAATAATTAACTTGAGCCCCTGTCATCAAACATAATAATGAACAAGTCAGATCTCTGTCTGGGGTAGGCAAAAATTTCTCAGGAACACCAATGTACAGACCAGAAAAAAAAGAAAAATCAATATGCACTGATGGCAGTTAAGTCAGTTAAGTGTTTGACTCTTGATTTTGACTTAAATCATGATCTTATGGTCGTAAGATCAAGCCCCGTGCCCAGCTCTGTGCTGAGTATGAAGCTGAGTATGAAGTTAAGATTCTCTGTCTCTCTACTCCTCCCCCACTACTCGTGTGTTCTCTGTCTCTCTCCCTCTAAAAAATAAATGAATAAGAAAAAAAAAAAATCGATGAATTTGCACTCATCGGAATTAAAAATTACTGTGCTTCAAAAGATGTCAAAGAAATGATACCTTGGTGGCTCAGTCAGTAAAACATCTGTCTTTGGCTCAGATCATAATTCCAGGGTCCTGGGATCGAGTCCCACATTGGGGTCCTTGCTCAGTAGAAGCCAGCTTCTCCTTCTGCCTGCTGCTCCCCCTGTTTGTGCTCTCTATACCTCTCTCTCTTCTCTAACAAATAAATAAATAAATAAATCTTCAAAGGAAAAAAAAAGTGAAATGAAAAGCCACTAACAGGGTGAAAATATTTTAAAATAATATATACAATAAAGGACTTATACTCAGAATACATTAATAACTCTTATAATAACTCATAAGATAAAATAATTTTAAAATTAAAAATAAATAAATAAATAAAAGATGAACAGCCCAATTTGAAAACGGGCAGAGTGAGTGTACACATCTCCAAAGATTTGTGAGTAGCTGAAAAGCACATGAAGAAATGTTCAACGTCATCAGTCACTAGGGAAATACAAATCTAAACCACAGTGAGATGCCTCTTTATACCCACTAGGACAGTTAAAATCAAAAAAAGAATCCCCAGTGTTGAAGTGGATGTGGAGAGATTGCAACCCCCACACACCGCTGGTGGAAATGTAAAATGGTACCGCTGCTTTGGAAAACAGTTTGGCAGTTGCTCAAAACATTAAACACAATATCACCATGTGACCCAGAAATTCTACTCTTAGGTATCTATTCAAGAAAAATAAAAACAGATTTCTACACAAAGACTTATACACAAATGTTCATAGCAGCATTATTTATAATAGCCCAAAAGTGGAAATGACTCAAACCTCCATAACTGGTAATGAATAAACAAATGGCCACATACCCATGCCGCAGACGACTATTTGGCAACCCACAGGAAGGAAGCACTGATACATGCAACAACCTGGCTGAACCCCAAAATATTATGCTAAGTGAAAGGAGCTAGACACAGAAGACCACATATTGTATGATCCCATTTATAGAAATGTTCAGAAAAAAGCAAAAACACAAAAAGGAAGAAAGGAGACTAGTGGTTGCCTAGGGTTAGCAGTAGGAATAAGGAGTGGATAAATGGGCACCAGAGGTCTTAGTTTAGGTGATCAAAATGTTCTAAAACCGGATTATGGTGCTGTCTTTATAGTTCTGCAAATATGATTTAAATATTATTGAGTTGTATACACTTAAGATGGGTGAATTTTATGAAATGAATAAAAAACAATGAAGCTATTGAAAAATTAAAAAAAAAAAAAAAACTAGAAGGAGTGGAAGGAAGTCATGTGAACTTCAAAGAAAATACCATCAGCAGAACTTGGGAACTGAAAGGATATAAGGGTGCATGGCAAAAGAATGCCACAAATCAAAGCAAGGACAACACCATTGGTTAATCTTCACTGAACAACCACTATACTTGACACTGTTACTCATCTCATATGAATTACTGTAAAGTTTTCATAGAAACCTTATTAGGACTTAGCGACCACTATTATCCATGTTTTACATATGAACAAACTCAGCTGAGGCACAGAAAGGTTAAAAAATTTTCTGAAGGTCACACAGAAAAGTGGTCACCAAGTGAAGCCATTTGTGGAGTAAATAGGACAAGAGGAGGGAAGAATTTCATAGGCTGTCCTGGCAATAGTTCCATAGTTCTCTGTTTCCCAACATTCACACAGCCCCTCTCGATGCACCCAGGTGGAAGAACATTCATATCTCTTCTCTTCCAGCTGTAGACTCTGATCAGAGCAAGTTGATTGGGCTTTTGCCATCACCTCTGTAAGAATGTCCATTGACAGATTGGTTATTTTTGCCCAAGGCCATCAGGAGTGTCAAATGATCTTGGGATAATAAACCAAGAAAGAAATTAAAAGTAGTTAGCCATGGAAAAGTCATGGGGTGGAAATCCACTTCCTCCAGGAACCAGAAAGCCATTTGATATGTTTTGTGCTAAGAAGTTTGTCTTGAGAAACAGTTTTTGTTTTTTGTTTGTTTGTTTGTTTGTTTTTTCATCATTATTCAAACCAGGGTACTCTACTGTTTGGAGAATGATATGGGAAAGTAATAAGTACATGCTTAAAAATAAGCTCAAGAAATGAACAGGTGTGCACTATATCCCTGACCTCCTCAGGTAGTTGTGAGACAGCCTGCTCAACCAAGACTCTGCTACTCTGACCAGGCACACTTCCAGGGAGAGCAGCATGGTGGAGGCAGCATCCAGAAGACACCAGCTGGCCACCCGGAGGCCTCCCAGTGCTGTGCCAGCTATGTGAGCTCAGGCGGACCCCACTGCCTGTCTGGGTGGAGCATGAGAAAGCTGGAGGAGATGGCTTCCAAGGTCTCTTCTGGCATAAATGTTCTTCTCTTCTATTTAAGTCTGTGAAACAGCCAGGCCCTACATCTGACACCTTCTAATTAGAATAGTATATTAGTTCCCTAATCCATGGTAACATATTATCATAAAGTGGGGGGCTTAAAACAACTGAAAAGCAATCACTCACCATTGTAGAGGCCAAACATTCAGACTCAACCATTTTGGCAGCTAAGTTCCTTCTGGAGACTCTGAAGAAGAATGTGCTCCATGCCTTTCTCCTGCTTCTAAAGGCTGCTGAAACCCTTGGTGTCCCTTGCCTTCTACACACATCATTCTGACCAGTTCCTCTGTCTGCATCTGCCTTCCCCATGGTGTTCCTCTCTGGATCTCAAATCTCCACCTTTCATCTCAAGATGATGTCATCCCAAGATCTCTAACTACATCTGCAAGACCCTACTTCCAAATAAGGCCACATACACAGGTACTGGGGATGAAGTCTAGGGGATTTCTCTTGAAATGTGGGGAACACTATCAACCTGCTAACAAACAGCTAACATTAATGAGATTTAATATGTACCTGATATGTTTTCAGGTGCTTTGGGTGAACTGTCATGTTGGATCTGTGCCACAACCTTACGTGGTAAAAACTTGTATGCATTTTATAAATGAGGAGACCAAGAGGTTGAGTGACTAACCCGTGCTACTCAGCTACAAAGCCAGGCCTGCAGAATGCCTCTCAAGGACACTCACACAAGGGTTCCTGCTGCCTCCCATGCAGGCAGAAACACAGAGAGCCAGCTTCCTGCAGATTAGAGGTGCTTTCAGATGCTTTCATTCATTAACAAACAACACAGTGGGTGCTCAGTAAGTATTTACTGAACAGATAAATGCCTGCAGTGCCCCAGGCTCTGTACTAGACCCTGGGGTACAGACATCAACAAGGTCCTAATAGGCCCTGGTCAAAACTCAGAAATGGTTCTTCTCTGGCTAGGCATAATGTGGGGTTGGATTACAACTAGCAATACGACAAACATTCCCAGAGTCAGAGAGGAGATACCAGAGAGAATAACCCTCTCTATCCATTTTTGGCTCTATTAATAAAATGATATCAAAATGTAAATATCATGTGACCATGCCATATGGATTTTTCACATGGGTGTCAGCCATCTGTGAAGTTTCTCCCTCTTTATCTCATTCTTTCTCATATTAGGAGAATCATCTCAACTTTATTCTTCTGTTAGCTGGTGGCAATCGTTGTTTCAACGATTCTGTTGCCAGCAACATGGATGCATGGGAATGGGGTGAAGGTAGTTGTAGACCTTTTTATAACCTTCTATAGGCAACCTGAGCGGCAGGCATGGTATCCAATCACAGCTCCCTTAGCTTGTTGAAGGCGGAGTTAATGGCTGGGTCCCTCTTCCTTAGTAGTAACATTTGAAAGGTAGCAGAATATGCTAACCCCAAACAACCACTTACACATAAGGATTATTTTTGAACTAAAAACAATTGAGAAAAAGCAGATGTAAAAAAAATTTCTTTACATTCCCCCTATTTATCTAAAAAAAGAAGTTAATAGATTGTTAGATTAGTGTGGAGAAAAGGAAAGCTTGACCATAGTCAATAATTTTAGATTCTTCACTTTTTGCCAAAGTTCATGGCAAAATAATAACGGTAAGAATGGTGATGATGAGGTCTAGGTTCATTTCTCTCTCTCTCTCTCTCCCAGTTACCATTCTACAAGTACTAGTAGTAGGTGAATAGCAGATGATTCAGCAGAAGGAACAATAGCTCCAGATTTTTTACAAGCCAGAAGAAACAGGCCTGGTTAATTGAGTGTTAGCTGGAGAAGACTGGATTGTTATTCTAAATACAAAGCATATCCTCCCCGCCCCACCCCCACCCCAAGCACATTAGGTACATTCTGGAGAAGTCCTGGGTAATGCAAATAACTGCATATGGAGTCATTATTCATTGACTTACTTACACTGGCAGGGAAGTTTTCCCAGAGGAAGAAAAATGATCCCAAACTATGACTAAAACCCATTCCTTAAGAATCTTAATAATCATATCACAAAGCCTTCCTTATTTTTCAATGCATGAACATTTAGCTACCCCACAGTCCTGCAAGTGAACAGTGTAATGCGTAGGATCATCTTACATTCATTTACAGCTACTTTTCTATTATAGCCAAATCTCTTATTTGCTAAATACCCCCCTTGTATGGACTGGTTATGTTGCTTGGTATTTTGCCCAAACTGTCAAGTCAGTGACTCCCCATGTGCACTTGTCCTCTTTAAATATTCCTGAAAGTGGCAATGGGTAACGCCAAGGTTCAAGGCTCCTAAAACACAGCATTTTCACCAAATATGGCTGCCACGATTAACTAAACTATCAACTGTCTTCGCTTTAGGCAGGAATTTTGGAAACTCAGTGTGGTAATAGTTTTTATTTCCTGCAATCAGAAGCTCTATCTTTCATTGAAAGCAACAATGGGAAAACAAGTTCAACGTTATGTAGTAAATACCATTCAGTAGACAAAAATCTTTCAAACTGTGGAACCCAAGGAGGATTACTATAAGATACCAATCAATGTAAGTTTAAAATTGCAAATTAATATGATACCAGTGTAAGTTTAAAAATGCAAAGAAATAAGAAGCATTGTTCCCTCTGGGGGCAAGGACAATAAAGATGAGTTTTATTGGTGGGGGAAGGATATTGATAGTGGTGCATTTTCATCTACCTACTGGAAAATAATGTATTTAGCTTCTTCTGGGTGCTGGGCACTGTACCAGTGACCAGGGAAATGAAGAAGAAGAGGGAACTAGGACATGGGTCCTACCCTCAAGGAATTGCCAATCTAGAAGAGAAAGAGTTTTAATATTTAAATAAATAAGTATATAAATGTGTATGCATATATTCTTCAATCCATTGAATAAGCTGAATCTAATGCAATGAAAGAAGAAAATGAAAATAGTTTGAAAGAATTTTCAAGATAAGATTGAGTTTATGAATTTTTAGTGGCTGTAGACCAAATGTTATTCTGACAACTTTTACTCCGCTGCTATCTTTAGTCAGAAGACAAATAGGCAAAATTGAGATGTAAATATTCGAGGCAGCCAATCTGTGTATGTGTAGTCATTGACCTATTAGCTGCTCTATCATTTCTCAAAATATATCCTGCAGATTATCAGTCCCTGAGAAAACAAAGCAGAAAGTGGAAATCACTGAATACTTCTGCTCCATCTTAGAGATCCATAAAAAATCTTCACATTTTAAAAACTAGTTGAGGCATTGCATTAAGGGACCTCATTTAATTTATGAAAACTGGTCTTTCTCAAACCTTGTTCATCATGGATGGAATTTGGGGGTAGCATCTATTGACATTCCATAGAACTAATGTTTCCCAGAACATTCTCTTAAAAGTGCTATGTCATAGATAACAAACATACATCTATTCCTCTTAAGAGAATGCTTGTAGACTACTTGTACCCTTGACCCCAGTGACACATTTCAGAGATAAAACTGCTAACCCCCACTGCACACATTTCCAGAACCTAACATTTATATATTGAAGCAAATTGTGCAAATTGAAACTCAAAATAAGTAGATATGTAAGAAAGAATAATCTATAATGGGAAAGGTTAAGACTAAATGCAAAAGAAAAAAGGCTTTACACAGAGCAGCCAATCTGTTGTTAAATAACCTTTATGAACTATTTGGTTTTCCTTATTTCTTTCTTCTTGACATAAACATGATCACTTTTTGGCCTCACGTTGTAGATTACTCCTTCAGAGAAGGCTTAAATAATTCAGGAAAAGACATGGTCAGCCAAAGGTAGTCATGTTCTTTGCTTTTAAAGAAAGTACCTACAGAAAGCTATGGGGAGTTCATTAGCTTGACAGAATATATTCATAAGATCAATGAAGTAAGTCAAATACTGTTATTTCCATTATGTTGGTTCTATAGAGAATGAGTATCCCGTTAGCCCTTCGTTCTTTGACAAGGACTTCAAAAATCGCTTAAAAGCAGACTTCCATTCTCAAATGCAAGATGAACAAGTCCTAGAGATCTACTGTATAGCACAGAGCCCACAGTTAACAATACCGTATTGTATACTTAAAAGTTTGCTAAGAAGGCAAATCTTATGTTAACTGTGTTACCTAATAAAAATAATAACAATAATAAATATAGCCTTAAGAAGGTAACTTTTGGAGGCAAGGATATGTTTATGGCATAGGTGGTGATGGCTTCATGAGTACATTCTTACCTCCAAACTTGTCAAATTGTACATATTATGCACAGCTTCCTCTACGTCAATCATACCTAAATAAAGCAGTTTTTAAAAATAAATAGATTGATGCAAAAAAATAAAATAAAATAAACACAAAAAGTTACTCCATCATCTATCCCATTGATTCTTTTGAAAATGATAGGGTCCTAGAACCCCATTCTTCTTTGCTCCTGGGCCATGGAGGTTTTACCTAAGTTTTCTTTAATAAAATTATCATATTTACAGTTATAATTATTAATGTTACTAAGAGTAATGTTAACTGTAGCTCTTACATGAGGTAATATAGGTGATATGTCTATAATAGCAGCTGCCCAGAGTAAATGCTGTCTAACAGTTGCCCATTACTATTATTTGCCAGTAATTTGAAATTTAATCTCTTCCTCAATCCTCAGCAACATTATTAGGTAGATATTATTGTTTTTCCCATCTTATAGATGAGGAGACTGAAGTTCAGTGACACTATAAAAACTTGAAGCAAAAAACAAACAGTTAAGGATTATGGGAATAATTTCAAGCATAATCAAAAGCCAACTTAAAAATCTAGCTTTTTTTTTTCTTTTTAAAATTTATTCATCTATTTTGGTGGGAGAAAGGAAGAGAGAGAGGGAGAGAGAGGGCACATGCAATTGGAATAGCGAGAGGGAGAGGGAGAGAGAAATCTCCATCAGACTGCCCACCAAGTGTGGAGCCCAGCTTGAGGCTCTCTATCCCATGTTCCTGAGATCATGACCTGAGCCCAAATCAAAAGTCAGACACTCAGCTGACTGAGCCACCCATTCAGCTTCTTGTAATTCACACAGAACTCTATTATTATCCTCCTTTCACACATGAGAAAAATTAATCACAGAGGGGTTCAATAGCTCACTCTAGTCATTTAGTCAGTGGTGGAACCTGGTGAGATAGTCAGTTTTCTTCCTGTAATTCAAATACCAATCCAGGAGCACTTGGGAAGGTATCTTGTAGATGTGAGTGAAGTCCATAATCAGTTGACTTTAAGGGAAGGAAATTATTCTAGATAGGTGGATGGGTCTGATTCTATTAGTTGAGAGACCTTAAGAGCAGAGCTGATGTTCCCCTGAGGAAAAGGAAATTCACCTATGGACTCCAGTATCCGTGCATACCTTGGCGTTCCATCCTGCCATTCCCAGTGGGTCTGCCCTGTTATTTTTGGATTTGCTTGCCAGCTTCCACAATCACATAAGACATCACTTGCAATGCATTTCTTAATATGTATCTGCTAACTGTTGTTTCTCTGGTTGAAACCCTGACTGAGATACTTAGATTCGAACCCAAATCTCTGTGTTCAGAGACAAAGTTTAGCTCTCAACAACTGATGTCATGGTAGCCATCAAAACTCAATTCTTTGGTCAAATGGATCTTGGCTTTATCAGGCCACCACTGACTTCATTAAGCAGCTTTGAGTATATACACCATGAATAAGCAATGCAGATGTTCTTTTATTTATGTAACACTACCTTTCTTGCATTATTTCTAAGACAGTAACTGTATTTTAATAATAATTAACATTTACTAAGGAATTACCATGTTCCAGCCAAGGACCAAGACCTTTTAATTCATTATCTTGTTTAATGGGTGTTAGCTTCAAAGAGGTAAGAGTCTTCTCAGCACAACGAAGAATTTCCTGAACATAAGAGCAATCCAAAGATTGGCTGGGCTGTTCTAGGAGATGGAAAACTCTCCATCTATCAAGATATGCAAGCCCACATTCAAGTCACTAGACAGGGAAGTTAAGGAGAGAATTCAGCATTGGATGGTAGCTAAAGATGGCAAACCCCAAATTCCCTTATTCCAAAACTCTATCCCCTGGCAATTTAAATATGTTGTCCACATCATTTCACTTTTAAACCACTAATAAAACTGTCCTCAAGTGTCTGAGTACTGTATCCTTGGCCTTTTTTGCAAAATTATAAATAAATCAATGAACCTTTTCTTTTGTGGTCTCCCACAAGAGAAACTACAAAGGTCTATAAACAGACACTCAAAAATTCATGTTAAATCAGAGTGAATTTTCCACTATCCACATGGTAGTTGAAGCAAATGGACAAATAATCCAAAGCAGCAGTTCGGTGCTGAAAATTTTTACATTCACCCTTTAAATTCTGTATCCCACTTGCTCCATGATCAAAAGGCGACATGTCTCAAAAACTATGTGCTTTCTTGGTAGACTTCTAGTTCCTCCTATTTTTAATTTTGTAGATTAAATTTATTAGACGTTTTAATTAAATTATTAAGAAGAATGAGCACCAATCCTTTTTAAAAATTCCTCTAGATTCTCTAAAGTTCAAACCATTCAACTGAAAATTTGAGACAGATAAGGGCAAAATGATTGCACACAAATGTTTCCATAGTACAAGCCTTAGCAAACCTAAATTGTGAAGCTACTTTGTCATAGATGAAAAGTCCTTTGTGTATGGACGGCTCTTTGTCTTACCTTCCCAGGAAACTCTGCTTTTTCTCTTTCGATAGGGTTGGGATGCAAACCAATCGGTTTCTAGATGGTCTAAGTCAAAAGACTAGAAAATACCAGTACAGTGAGCTTTGCAGGTGGTTTCAGAGAATTTTAGGGTGCTAAAGATAAAGTATGAATCAACCGAATTCATATCCTAAACCATGAACCACAGCAAAGTGAGAAAAAGCTTCAACTTCATTTCTGTTTTGTTTAAATAAAGATTTAAAACACCATAAAGTATCCCAAGGCAAAATAAAACACCACGTTCAGGAGAGACCTCTGGACCAGAAAGTAGAAGATTTGGGGTCCAGATACAAAACACAGATCTGCCAATAATCACCTAGAAGATGAAAGCAGATTACTTAACCTCTGAGCCTCTGTTTGCTTATCACAGCAACAGCTACTCCACATTGAAAGCTTTCTTACTATATCATAGCTACTTTTCTATGAGCACTTTTGCATTTCAACTCACAGAATCCTCCCAATGACTTATAAACTAGGTTCCATTAGTAACTGCATTTTACAGCTGGCAAAAGAGAGGCACAGAGAATGACTTGCCAATAGCACTGCTGTATAATGGGATCAACTAAGATTCCAACCCACACTCAACCGTCATGCTCCATTGCCTCTCAGCTAAAAACAGAATTGAATTAGATGTTCTCACAGGATCCCTGAGCTCTTGTGTTCCATGATTCTATTAGGCAGCAAAAATATCTATTAAACAGAAAATTTTAAAATTTTAAACTGTTTGAAGAATTAGTCAACCTTTAAGATGCAGATCAAATGTCACCTCCTCTCTACCCAGTATATATGCCAGTATATCCTAAGAGAGATGAGGGCAAAATGCCTTCAGTCCTGGCTTTGGCACCCATTATACCACATGGTACTACTGTTAGCTTCTCTTCTAGGCCAACAGCATGACTTGCTCATCTTTGTGTAACTGTAACAGAAACTGTAACATAATAGGGGCTCAATAAATATTCCATTTATTTTTTAAAGATTTTATTTATTTATTTGACAGAGAGAGAGATCACAAGTAGGCAGAGAGGCAGGCAGAGAGAGAGAGAGAGGAGGAAGCAGGCTTCCCACTGAGCAGAGAGCCCAATACAGGGCTCGATCCCAGGACCCTGAGATCATACCTGAGCTGAAGGCAGAGGCTTAACCCACTGAGCCACCCAAGCATCCCTCCATTTATTTTTAAGTATTTATTTAATAACATAAAAGTTGCACAGGTATTAAGAAACCAATTGTTTCTTGCAAGGAAAATTTTAAGAATAAGTTTTTATAACTGACCTCCATCCCCTGACACCCATGAAGTCACCTCATCTGATGTCCTGAAACCGTCTTCTTGGCCTTATCCTCGGGCCCTTAAATTTTCTTTTCTCTTGCCTGAAAGGCTCTTCTATTGGATCCTCAAGATCCTTTTATATGGATGTTAAAATGCCAGTGAGTCGGAGTCCTCATGCCCTGCTCCCTCCCCTCTTATTGTCCATGGCATTTTCTACCACCTAAAATGGGACAAATATATCTTCATATAGCCTGCTTTTCCTCCATTCAAATAAAGTTGGAAGCTTTCATCCGTCCATCTATTTGCTAGATCCTCAATGCCCAGAATGGTGCGTAGCACGTTGTAGCCCTTTAAAGATTACATAGATAAATGAATGAATGAGTAAAATATTTCTCATCATACAGACATTGAAAATGTTCCATAAGAAGCTTGTTGTGATCTCAGTGAATTTAAATATGAAATATTAGGATAATAACACAAAGTGTATCTCTGGTCAGTTTCCTGGCCTGCAGCTTATTATGAATGTAAATGTTCTTAACAAATATTAAGAAAACTGATAGGATCTGAAGTTCATTCCTTTGTTGTGATGTTTGGGTACAGATGTTCCAATATTGAGAGGTAAGATGAGCAATATGCGTGCATAGGAAGCAGTTCTCCTGGTTGAGGGGAGTCACCTCAACATTGCTTGAGTTCCAATATTAAGAGGCAAGACAAGCAATATGGGTGCATGGGAAGCAGTTCCCTTGGGTTGAGGGGAGGGTTGACTCCCCTCAACCCAGGGGAACTGCTGGCAACTAGATGGTTGTGTTGTTGAAAATATGCCTACTTGTGATCTCTCTCTGTCAAATAAATAAATAAAATCTTTAAAAAAAAAAAAAAAGAAAGAAAGAAAGAAAGAGAAAATCTGCATCACTCCTCCAGGTCACAAATCCTGTCTCAATCACCTGAGCCTTCAGTGATGGGGCTTGGCAGGCAGAAGGGGCACTTTGCATGCTTACTGAGTGAATAAAGCCACCACTGAACCCAGAGGCTTCCCTCTGGCCCTATTTCAAGTTCCCCATGCTTGGGGTGCACCTTCAGTTGGGTCATAGCAAAGTTGGAAAGCTAAGTCACTTTCTCTGGGAGACTTCCCTCCTGGAATCACATTTATAATCTGTACCTTCTAAGTCAGATTGATGCTTTTTTCAAAAAAAAAAAAAGATTTTACTTATTTATTTGTGGAGCACAAGTGGAAACATGAGTGGTGGGGGAGGTGGGGAGAGACAGATGGAGGACAATCAGGACCGCCCCCCGCTGAGCAGGGAGCTGATTCAGGATCCCAGGATCATAACCTGAGCTGCCAAAGGCAGGCACTTAACCTATTGAACCACCCAGGAGCTTTGCAGGATCAATTCTTTTTAAATACTCCCGTCCCAATATTTAATAAATCAAAATTATGATGAGGAGGGACTGTGTACAAATCTGAGTTCATTCCCTCCCCAAAATTTGGCACTTGAGACTCAAAAATGTTACAGAAATGAATAACTAATGATTGCATAGACAAGCTTCCCTAAGAAGTGGGTGAGCACTTAGGAGGGACTTACCTAGCCCATGTACGTGCTGTCCTTGTCATTTAGTTCACTTGTAGGTATTGGGATTTTTGAGAGACATAGGAAAGGCAGCCCAGAGATACAAAATGATTTGCAGACGGTGGCACCACATGTCATTGGTAGAAGCAGGAGAAGTTTGAGGTCTGTTTACTCTGCTTCAGAAATCAGAAGCTGATTTTAATAAGGACTTGTCCTGTTCTCTCTTTTTGCAACTGCTCATCCACATAGAGAAGAAGCAGAACAGCTCCTAGTTTCCTGCTACTCATTCACTGGCATGGACTCCAGTTATTAGTAATGGTAAGCCACTGGTACCTAAAATGTCTAAATGTTTATAGCTCTAGATGGAAGAAATAGATACATAGATGATAGATAGATAAGATAGATAGGTTCTATATAATATCTACAGAAAAAGAGAGAGGAAAACTATACAAATGGACAGTGGCTATATCATATACAAGAATAGAACCTTGACCTACAACCTGTAGCAATCTTCCCAGGCTTATCTACAATAAGCCACCCGGGAAGCCAGCCTGCTTTAAGTCAGACAGGAAACCAGATTCTGTCTCTAGTGACAATCTGGAAGGCAAAACAGTAACTTCTCTAATTATCAGCCTAAATTGGCCAGGTCTTGGTTAATAAATAACCAAGCTTCTCTAGATTTTGTTTCCACTTTCAACTTAGGACCAATTAGAGAAGTCAAATATGCACTCCTAACCAATTACATGGGATACCCCATTTCTAGTTAGCCCACCTCCGGCTTCCCCGTGACCACAGCCTCCAATCATGGCATACCTGAAGCCTTCCTGTTTTCCATGTAAAGCTTTCCCACTCCTCTGCCTGCCTGTGAGTCTCTGCCAAAACCAAACTGATGGTGGTTCACTTCCTTCCTGTAGCAGGCTTAAAATAAACAGTCTTTGCTTTTCTCATGTGGTTGGTGTGGTTTATTTATATATATGTATAATTAGTATATGTATTAGTAATATGTAATTAGTCAAGTATCTCTCTGCATACACATACAAATATAAATTCTATATGCATAATATATAATATATAATGACATATATTATATAATATATAATTTATATCTCACATAAGCAATGAATTATTGTTTACTTAATATTTTTCTTTACCTGTATTCTTATAAAGTCTTTAAATTCTATCTTAAAATGAATTTTCACATTGTCGTCTTAAACAGGACAATAGTAATTTTCTAATATGCACTAAAAACAATGCCTATTAAATTAAATCTCTTGCTTCAGTTACTGCCTACTCTTCACATATTACCAGCATTTAGTGTGTGCAACTTAGGCAAATCCTGAGCATAAGAATAGCAACCTTGTGTTTGAACTCAACTCCACTTCTCACCTGCTGTGTGGCCTCAGACGAGTGACGCAACATCTCTGAGTCTTGGGTCATCACCTGACAGATGCCCGTGATAATTCCAAAATTCAAAAAGATTATGGTGAAGATGAAATTCAATGGTATTTACGAATGCACCAGGCATGGGCAGGTGTTCAAGAAATATACTCAGTATTTTAGCAAATGCAAAATAACTGAGAACAAGAAGGAAGAGAAAAAAGTGCAGCCTGAAGAATAAAGTTGCTTGAGTTTGTTCAACTCTAGATGAACATCTGCAGTCTACCATGGGTCAGCTGCACATGAGGCAGGAAATGTCCATCCACATTAAGTAAAGTGCTGACAATGAAAAGGTATTGAACCACCTTAGGTGAATCACAGTATTCCCCACAAGGAAGGCTTTCAGGGGAGAGAGGACCAGCCCGTGGTCCTTTACAACCATTCATTACCAGTAACGTGTGTTCAACGGCCACTTAGAGTGTCTTTGAACGCTGCTCAGAACTGAATTGAAGAAAGAAAAAAAAAAATGCAGCAGATGACAACATAGTCTGGAATCTATCTTTGCCCATTTTCCAGAAAAAACAATTTCTCTCTCAAAAGCCTTAAGTGGCCACTAACAGTGAGAAATCTGCAGCATGGAAATTACATATGTACATTATAGGTGTCTGTATATAATTATTTTTTAATGTTTGTGCTAATGTGGGTCAGATGGTTTTAGAAAAATGGCATAATTAAGGTGTTTACTGGCAAGTTAATAATTATTATTAACTTATTATTAACTATAGTTAATAATTATCATTATCACTGTTAATAAACAATTACAAAGATTAATACATGAATTTAAATAATGGGCAAAGGGGCTCCTTTATCTCTTGGGGTAACTTGGAGGCAGAACCAGGAAGTAAGGTAGATGCTCCCACGGGCACAGATTGTTGATTCATGCTGACTCTTGTATCAGGAGGACGCAACATGCCAGACCACCAGAAGATGGAATAATAAGGCTGCGTTACCAGCAGATGCCCCCAGGAGAGGAGCAGGAGGCATTCTATTCTGCAGAAAGGACTAACCAGACTGGCAATGCCCAAACTTGATGTGCAAGACCAAGGGCAGCCTCTATCCAAGGAGCTTGAGTCTAGACGGTGTGGACACCCACCTCTCCCCCAACCAGGAGGAACAGGGCCTGGCAAAAGCATCTGAGATGTGGCTCAGAAACTCTTTGTCCAAGGCTCGCCTTGCTCGATATTTCTCCTCTATTCTATGTTGTTTCTCAAACATGAGAGAGAATATCTTGCTTTTGAGAGATACCTCCCAGCCACTCACAAAATCGTTGTTTTGCCTTTTTCAATAAGCCTGTCTATTGTCTCGTATCTCCCTCAAACTAACTTTTATCCAGTTCTTCCTGTGCTAACACCAAACATACTAATTCCCAAAGTGCAGTGAAGTCTTCATCTCTCATTTCTTTTTCCTTCTAAAGTGGAGGCAGATCAAATAATAATAATAATAAACAATGATAAAGTGGAGGCAGATCCTACTTAGCTAAATGGACATATAATAGAATGTTAACGTGCAGAAAGAACCTTGGTTGTTATCTGGCCCAAGTTTTACAGATAAATAAATGGGAGGTCAGGAAGCTTTACTTTCTAAATATTCTCAAGCCATCTGATCAGCCCACCGTTGACAGGTTGTAACCATCTTCCTCCATCCTGTGGGAGAGTTGAGAAACGATTTTCCCTGGGCCACTGAGTGCTCTGTGGATTTCTGAAAGTTGTATTTGTTGTTAATTCAGGGAATAAGGAAATGGGATGGGGAGGGAATAAAAGAAAAGAAGCATGGATAAAACGGGGAAAGAAGGAATAATCGACAGAATCTGTATCAGTGGAAAAGTAGAGGAAAAACTTGGGGGCTGAGACAGGACAAATGCTTTACATGAGAAGACATATCAGAGGCGGAACCTTCCCTCAAGAGGCTTAAAGAAGTCAGCTTTTCCAGAAATTTTGCTTTTTAGTATATGACAGGAGAGAAAGCGTGAAAATCAAACAAGAGCAGACAGTATTAAGGATCAGGCAAAACATTAATATTAACCTGAAAAATGCCTAAGAGCTCAAAAAGTAGCAAGGGAAAAAAGGAAAAACTATAATTTCATTTTGCTTATATGAATATGTTAATGACAGGCAATGATACATGTATATAATTATCAGGTCTTACTATACAGACTCTAACTACATTCACTATATGATTAACAGTCGATGATATAGTTACAATGTGAGCCTCATTATCACATAGCAGAATAACTAACATAATATGTCCATCTTTCATATGGATGTGATCTTTTTTTAAAATTTTATTTATTTATTTGCCAAAGAGAGAGAGAGAGAGCGCACAAGCAGGGGAAACAGCAGGCAGAGGGAGAAGCAGACTCCCCACCGAGCAAGGAGCCCAGTGTGGGCTTGATCCCAGGACTCTAGGATCATGACCTGAGCTGAAGGCAGAATGTGATCTCTAGCAGGCTCAGCATGAAAACATCCCAGAATGTCAGTCTCCCTGGATTACCACCAGAATGGCCTCCTTTTGAGGGCAAGGGTCATACCCTGTGCATCTCTGTATCCCTCAACAGGTACACCCAAGGTTTTGGGCAAGATGAGAGCACAATAAACATTTGCTAAAGGACTCAGTGGGAGAAAGTAAGGATCTCACTAACAAAAAAGGGGGAGCAGAGGCTAAAAAGAGATGCTGCAGAACTGTTTGCCCCCAGGAACCTGCATACGGATAAAGTAATAAATGCCTGTCAAGAAATCAAAGTCACATTTAAGAATCAAACGAGATCCCTTTATTATTGGAAGGACTTGGGTCTGGATCTATGGTTCACTAATGCATGAAAGATGGTCCATGTTATTATCAGACCCATCCTGAAAATATGGATGATAAACCCCAGAATTACACAGAAAAGGCAAGAGTCTTTGCCTCACTAAAAAATTTAAGAGCCTCCTTTTTCTTATCGTATTTCTGATTATTTCAGATTTCAAAGCAAACCTCATCCTTCATGTGAAAAACACAAGCCCTCCAGCCCTTTCTGCTCATGCTGCAAATTATGCTTCTCCTATTAAAAGAGGCTTTATAAGTTCAGCCTTTATTTACCCCATTATTTATCAGAAGGCCACACTGTTTAAGGATAACACGTATTTGCTTACAGGGGATCGGCCAAAGTCCCAGAGCTGTCTTACATGAAATTCCGTCCAAAATTCAAGTTTAAAACTAACCGTTTTCTCTTTGAATGGCAACTGAAAGAAAAAATACAACACACACCAGCTCAGCCAGGCAGCAGGAGGGGGAGGAGGGGAATTAGCAAATCTCTGAAAAATAAAGCTGCATAATCTGCTATATTTCAGCCTGCCTTTATCCTCCAAATCCCCCATCTTTGTTTAAGCTACAAACGGACTCTATAAAAATCAGCTCGCTGGCCTCCCCTATTATACACCTCCCTGCACAAATCAAATGAAGCCTTGCCTGAAAAGCTGATAAAAAAAAAAAAAAAATACACCACCACCCGACACATGAGCAAGCCGATGTATTTAAAAAGTGGTTATCATTTCTAATTCCTTCCTTTCTCTCTGGAGATGAGAACATCCTTCAGAGGGGCACGCAAAACTCTGGCACAGAGCACACGTCACCCCTGCATTTGTTTCGAATGGGGATTTTCTTTCTTTTTTTTTTTAATTTTTTATATTTTATAAACATATGATTTTTATCCCCAGGGGTACAGGTCTGTGAATCACCAGGTTTACACACTTCACAGCACTCACCAAAGCACATACCCTCCCCAATGTCCATAACCCCACCCCCTTCTCCCAAACCCCCTCCCCCCACCAACCCTCAGTTTGTTTTGCGAGATTAAGAGTCACTTATGGTTTGTCTCCCTCCCAATCCCATCTTGTTTCATTGATTCTTCTCCTACCCACTTAAGCCCCCATGTTGCATCACCACTTCCTCATATCAGGGAGATCATATGATAGTTGTCTTTCTCTGCTTGACTTATTTCACTAAGCATGATACGCTCTAGTTCCATCCATGTTGTCGCAAATGGCAAGATTTCATTTCTTTTGATGGCTGCATAGTATTCCATTGTGTACATATACCACATCTTCTTGATCCATTCATCTGTTGACGGACATCTAGGTTCTTTCCATAGTTTGGCTATTGTGGACATTGCTGCTATAAACATTCGGGTGCACGTGCCCCTTTGGATCACTACGTTTGTATCTTTAGGGTAAATACCCAGTAGTGCAATTGCTGGGTCATAGGGCAGTTCTATTTTCAACATTTTGAGGAACCTCCATGCTGTTTTCCAGAGTGGCTGCACCAGCTTGCATTCCCACCAACAGTGTAGGAGGGTTCCCCTTTCTCCGCATCCTCGCCAGCATCTGTCATTTCCTGACTTGTTGATTTTAGCCCGAATGGGGATTTTCTAAAATCGCCACCACACCAAGTGTTTCATCATTAGCATCGATTTTTGGCACCTCGGAAGGGAAGGGAACAGTTGTGGTGTAACTGTTTAACATCAGGGCAGAACCCGGATCTCATCCTGGCATTTGTTCTAAAGATTCGGTTTTTCCTGGAGAAAAGCCTTCTGAACGCTGACAACGGCCCTGGTGTGCCCCTTCCAGGTACTTAGGTCTGTCCTGTCTCATTTTGCTTGCGTTTTTATTTGTAATGAACTCTCAGTTCTGGCCAGCAACGTCAGAAACACACGGCTTTCTCGTTGTGGCTCTCTTCCAGATCACTGGCTAGTGGGGGATCCTGAAAGGCTCAGCATCCACATCTGTCCTAGCACCACTTTACAGGTCCCCAGCCCAAACCTCAGTGCCCCTTGGCCCTGCCCCACGGCACTAGAAATCTTCGCTTGACTGTCAAGATCACAGGTACAAGTACATATGTCTACTCTTTGATGCGGACCGCACCTGTGACACTGGAAATTCCACAAGGAACGTTACCCACTTCCACAAGGAATGTTACCCATTTTTTAATCTTCCATGCCCGCCCCAGAGAGCAAGGCATGAGAAAATCAATAACTGCACCACTTAGCACATTATAGATTTTTTGTGATAATGATATCAGTTAATATTTACAGAGTCTGTGCTATAAACCAAGCATTTCACACCCACCTTCTCACGTGTCCTCCCCCAAACTCTACCATCTTCTTATTTTTTAGATGAGAAATGGAAGCTTAGAGAGGCTAAGTCACTTGCCCAGATTTTAAATCATAGGATAGAATCAGGGTTTAAATTCACTTCAGAGCACAAGGGCTGACCCAGTAGATTCATCTCCTCTCGTAGCTACTACCTACACTGGACCAAGAAATGATCGGGATAAGACTGTCATGTCTCATTCATCACTGTAATTCCCAGTACCAGGTACTAAGCTCCTTGTTCTGACACATTCCTAGGACATGAAACAACCCTGTTCTGCTAAGTATTACTTCTGTTATCCCCACTGACTATCAGGAGCACGGCCACCCAGACGGCTAGCGAGTTCTCCAAGGCCGTATGGAACGTGAGAAGCAGAGTTTAGTTTAGACTCCTGTTTGTTGAACAGAAAGTTTTCTCAGTGCTTCCACAGAGGAATTGGAATTAGAGGAAAAATAAAAACTTGGGGAGAAAACAAATAAGGGAATTACTCTTGGCCACCAAAAGTCATCAGATAGAAATATGGGAAAGGATATACATAGGAGAAGGAAGAGGAGGTCAAAGAAAACAGTATGCTGGGCTCAAAGCCGGGACTCAAGGAGGCATTTGTTGCACTAGAGTGGAATAAAATGAAATGAAAAGACAAAACCAGCTTTGCACTTGGCACAAGGCTATCCCAATTTCTGGTATATAGTTTTACTCATTGTCATGGACTGAATTAATATAGCTCTAACCAGGGCCTCATCATTATCAATGTGATGATATTTGGAGATGGGTTTTCAGGGAAGTAATTAGGATTAGAAGAGATTGTGAGGATGGAGACATAGCGGAATCAGTGCCCTTATAAGAAGAGGCACCAGACAGTTTGTTGGCCCCTCCCCTCCAACTGTGTGCATACAAAGAAGAGGTCATGTGAGCATAGAGCAAGATGGTAGCCACCTATGCGCTAGGAGAAAAGCTCTCACCAGGAAGCAAACTAGCCAGACCCTTGATCTTGGACAGTCTAGCCTCCAGAACTGTGAGAAAATCCATTTCTGTTGTTTAAGGAACCAGACTGTAAGTATTTTATTATGGTGTCCCGAGCTGAGTAATAATGTATTCATACTTTCCTAAAATGTCTTTGGGTCCCTCTTCAGCCTGCTTCAGTTTCTAAATCCCTTGGTCTGACCTAGACTGTCTTCAGCTAGCAACATTCCTCGAGAATTTTTTCTGCCCATCTGGTCCGCCTGCTTCTATCTTAAAGCAGTTACTTTAGGAAAGCAAACCAGTACAAATCCAAACCTATCTGAGGCAAATCCAACTTCTTTTTCAAAATGCACCCAGTTGGCCTTTCAAGCTGTGGGTGAGATTCTAAGAATGTCCCAACAGGAATTCAGAGGCCTCGCCTTGACAAGCGGATCTGTTCTTCCAAAGCAATTTTGTGTAAACAATTTAGCCTATCAATCTCAAGTTGCTCAGATTCCAATCTGTCTTATTATGGATTTGAACCTGCTGCACAGAGAAAAAAAAATCTCCCTCCCTAAAGAACTGTTATTTGAAACACCCAGCTTTATGATTTTCACCCCCCAGCTCTGCCTTTTCAAAGGAGCTTGGGACTTGGTTGGAGCTTTCTTTTATAAATGAAATACAATTATTACTTATGCATTTCACCACATCCTAAAATGCCAAAGGACAATACTATGGCACTCACAATAACAATACCTTCCTTTTTATCCCCTGCCGAGCTTCAAACGTTACTTCATTAGTGTGGATTTGATCACAACGCTCTTTGCCACCATAGCGTTTATTCTGGAGCCGAAGGAAGCTGCAAATGCTGGATAATGTATGATTATTAACCCACATCAAGCAAATCACAGTGGCTCAGTATACTGTTTTTCCTCCCAATTCAGTCCCTCATTAATAACTTTAATTATTATGCATGGATAGAATAGGATTTATATAGTTCAGAAGCCTGAAATTGCCACAGCAAACGCATTACCATCTCCAGCTATAGTTCTATACAAAAGTCAAATCAGAAAATGTGAGAAATTGCCTAATACAGAAAGTTGTATTTTGATAGAGAAAGCCAAGATGGTTTCTCATCTCTTTGGACGAATACACACATCTGAAGTCTCAGCTGTTAAGGGACAAGGATGAGGGGTGGGAGTGTGCAGTAGAAAGCAGGAGGCATTCTTCCCTGAAAGGGGGTTTGGCAATAAAGCAAAACCAGTGTAAGTTAAAAATGAACACTCTGCTTTTTCAAAACCAGATTATGCAAATCCATCCGATGTCCACCTAGCTACTGTTTTCCTGCACTGGCTGACTTTATAAGGCTAGGGAGAAAGGCATGGGGGTGTTCACAATCCTCGAGGCTAGAGGCTGAGGTTCCAGGAATCACAGTGGGGGAAACCACACTTGACTAAAACTGGACACACGTTTTTTTAAATTTATTTATTTGTTTTGTTTTGTTTTTAAGATTTTATTTATTTATTTACTTATTCATTAATTTATTTTGATTTATTTGACACGGTACACAAACAACCCTAGTCATCAAGGCAATAATTAATTTCATTCTGATGTTGCCTAATTATCATGTTTACTTTTCACATTATCATCACTTATTGTCTTATTTTTTAAAAATATTATTAGTGGAAACAGATAAATAAAAATCTAAGTTGGGGAAGCTATCTGGGAGAGATAAAGCTACAGTAGACAAGGCATTTTTTTTTTAGGGATGCACCCTGGCACAGCGAAAGAGAGGAGGGTTTGGATTTGGGAAGAAAAAAACCCCTAACAATCTGAGTTCAATTTTTGACACAAAATTTCTCTTAACAGGCCCTCTAGGACCTGTTAGATCTTCCCCTTCTTCCCACTATGTCGGTGTCAGGGGACACTCATCTGATAAATGAAAATAATAATAATCACCTTTTTAGAGTCCTTCAGCAGATTAGATAGAAGAGATGGATCGTGTGATATTCCTAGTCTAGTTTGGGACTCATAGTCATTCTCCTTAAGTGGCTATAATACTCACGACGATGGCAAAAAAAAAAAATGGCTCATTGTATCTAACCTTTGCAGCAAGATGTTTGAAAGTACACACACTGAGGCAATTCATCTAACAGCTACGTATTTAATTCTGTTGTTTATGTGAATGAGAGAATGAACGAATGAATGAAAATTTAAGAAATAGGCTAACATGACTAATCACTAAAAATTTCAGAAGTTGAAGCTCTGCTCCCTAGAACAGTACATGGTGTTCAAAATTTGTGGTAGGGGACGAAATGGAACTTTATCAAAGAGGATTCCCAAACACACATTGCTGCACCATTGCCTGCCATTACCTGGCCTTCCACCTTCACCTCCAGCTACCGGGAAATGTTCATCAGCCCACGGCCCTCTCTGGACCCACCCCTTTCCCTCTCTGCCATCACAGGTACCCCTCCTCTCCTGCCTTCCCTCTGGCTATTGCCCACATCCAAGAAACCCTGACTTTTCTGCCATTTCTCACCAAACCGGAGGAAGATCCGGTTCCTGTCTTCTAAGGACTCAGGCTGTAATGCAAAATGCTATAACTTGGGTATCCTCCCCCCAAAAAAAGATGCAAACAGCCAACATTCCTCAAATTTGGGGGTTGATTACTATCTAGGTGGGACATCAAACTGTGAGTGCCTGCTCATATCAAGGCACCTTGTATTTTGTGTTCTATCTCACCTTCCTCTCCTGCACCACTCTGCCCAAGGTCCCCTGACATTGATGTGGTAGAGAGATGGGGAGAGGGAGATCTAAAGGGTCCTAGAGGGCCAGTAAAAAGAAGAGCTATCATCCATGGAGCTGGTCCTGGAGACAGGTGTAGGCATCATGCCATAGCCTCCGAGTAGCCGGTATATGTCCAACAACAACAGCCATGGCAGATGGAGGCCTGCCCCAGCCTCCTGCTTCTTGTCCACAGCTCCCTATTCCCTCCCACTCTCTGGGACCCTGAACCTCAGGTCTAGGCAACCATGGCCACTCTACCTACCTGCTCCCTCTGGCTCTCAGTCAAAAACATTTCACAGACTCCAACTCCCTTGCCTCGTTCACCAACATGCACTCTTCTCTACCCTTCCAGCCCTCTCAGGGGACTACCAAAAAAAAAAAAAAGGGCAATAAAGTAAAAACCTTTCCAAACAGAAAAATTAATCTTCACCACACAGCTCTCCTGAGGTTGTCCCCTCAAGAAACAAGAGTGAAATCTTCACGTTATCTATTTGTGTAAATTTTTCTTTTTTAAGATTTATTTATTTATTTGACAGACAGAAATCACAAGGAGGCAGAGAGGCAGGCAGAGAGAGAGGAAGAAGCAGGCTCCCCGCCGAGCAGAGAGCCCGATGCAGGACTCGATCCCAGGACCCTGGGATCATGACCTGAGCCGAAGGGAGCGGCTTTAACCCACTGAGCCACCCAGGCGTCCCTATTTGTGTAAATTTTTAAAGGATCTTTCCACCCTCAACTTTGACTCGATTCTTTTATCCAATACTTAATCTATTATTTCTGCAGCCCTTTCAATGGCATAAATATAGCACAGGGCAGAAGAAGATATTAATACCTTCAGTAGAAAACAATAGAGAAATATATTGACCTAAGTAGAGGGGAACCTGGGAACCACAGAATCTTCTTGAATGCATAATATCAAACTGTGCAGCTCTGAAAATATATTTCTGTCATATATTCAGACCTTCAGATTCTGAAGTGTTGACAGTTTATTCTTCAATTTATTAAGGAAACAAACAAAACTCTATAACTTGCCTCCTTTTGTTTTTAGGAACTAACATTAAATGTGGTAGAAATTCATATCAGTAAAGACCTCTACACAAAAACATTTACTATCAAATATTTAAATTTAAATAATTGTCAAATGTTTTTCTGGCATCTTAATTTTTATTTAATCTCCCATAAAATTATGTTAACCAATGTATACTTAGTTTTAAATATAAATATTGGCAATATGGATATCTTTATGTATATAAATACAGTGAGTAGGAATAGAAATTTAAAATATATTTCCTGTAATAATAATTAGTACTGTTGGGTATACAGGAAAATGTATATATTTTCCTTATCTACTTTGGACGTGAGTTCAAATTGATATAAACTTTAAGGAACAAAATTTGGCCATTCCTATTAAAAGTCTTTAAATACAAAAATTCTTTTTGAAGATTTTATTTATTTATTCGAGAGAGAAAGAATAAGAGAGAGCATGAGAAGTGGGAGGGTCAGAGGGAGAAGCAGATTCCCTGCCGAACAGGGAGCTTGATGTGGGACTCGATCCCGGGACCCCAGGATCATGACCTGAGCCGAAGTCAGTCGCTTAACCAACTGAGCCACCCAGGCATCCCTAAATACAAAAATATTTTTTAAATTTATACTTTTATCCAGTAGTTTTTGTTTTGTGAGTTTATTCTAAAGAAAAGAAAGATTTGTTCACAAAGATTTAATGAGGGGATGTTCATTCAGACACAATGAACAGCAGCACAGAAAAAATTAAACTAAATATTCAAAACAGAAGATCAGCTAACTATGTAAAGTTTGTTGATAAAATAGAATAGTACACAGGCACTTAAAGGGATATTGTAAAAGAAAATTGTATGACAAAAGATGCTGATTATATATTGAGTGAGGATAAGAGCAGCTTAGAGAATGCATACGGATGGTCCTAGTTTTCTAAAACGAAACAAAACAAAACAATAAAAAATTTGAACATGGGAAGAAAAGATCACAGCTATATAAGCCAAATACTAAGTGATTTGTCTCTGAGCTACGGATAATTCTATTTTCTTTTTTTTTTTTCTTTCTTTTTTCTTCTTTTTCCTCTTCTGTATTTTTAAATTGTCCTCAAAGAGCATATATCACTGATTTTTTAAACAAATTTATATTTCTCTAGGAAGAGACTTTAGAATAGGATTTATGTCTTAAGGGCATTCAATGACACTTATTGACAGCTGGTTCCTCGAGTCATTTCAATGAGTTTTATTTAATGCCAAATTACATCCAGCTTAGGTTAACAGTTAAGTTTAGTAGTTACAGTGATGGGTAAGGAGTCAAAATATAGGACTTAGGGCTCCATATAGAATATCCAAAGAGTGGTATAAGCATCTGGTGCGGTCAGTTGTTTGGGATGGATCTGTAAATGCGACAATGTAACAAATTCTGGAACTCTACCAGCTGTGTCATCGTACACCACCGTTCCTCACCAAAGTCCTCACTACCAAAACTTTTGTCATTGTGACACCGAAATAATGACAATATGGTTATATTTGTTTGTTTAATGATAAAGCATGCAGAGAGTTGTGAACAATTTAAATTATTTTTCTGCAAACTTCTTTGCCCAAAACTCGAAGTGATCACCTGGCTTCGATGAATTTTGGAGTTTATTTCTACAGTACATAAAATTAATTTCTATTTAGCTACACAAAAAAAATCCAGATTTACTACGTCAAATGGAAAGACATGCTTTTACTTTCACACTGTCTATGAAGGCTTTTGAGGCTACCAGAGGTGTCCTCAGCGGGACGTGAAAATCTGGTTCATATGTATTAAGTACAAGGAGACAGAGAACATTTGGCAAATTATTGAACAAATGTTAGGAGTGTTAAGTGTAGAATGAATGAATATGCGAATAGATGAAATAACATTTGCAGTCCCATATTGAATAAATTCTTATCATGGATTGTTTACCCGTAGTTTATGCAAATCTTCCCAACCAACTCACACTGGCTGATATTTCTAGTAATTTGGGGTCCTTTGATGTAGGGGACAGCTAGAAATTCTGAGCTCAATTATTCCAAGTTGGAAAATCTCCATCATTTTAAATATCTGTCCAAAAATCTTTGTGATAAAAGAAGAAATAAAAAGTTAATTTAAAAAACTGAAGAAAGGGAGAAAGATTGAAAGAAAGAGACTGTCTTCCAATTCCCCTAAGTGGAATTTTCAGCTGGGTTTTTCTTTAACTAAACCAATCTAGGAACCCTCGAAATCATCTTCCTTCAGAATCTTGAATCTTGACCCACCCCCATCAGTTTCTGAAATTCATTTCGATGATTTAAAGATTTTAAAATTTTCTTTTGCACATAATTTTTTGGAGGAGTAAGCAGTGAGTACAATGAAGAAGAGGGAAAAAGGGGTAAGTTGTTATGGCTTTATTTTATTTTATTTGTATTATTTTTAGTTGTTACAGTTTTACACTACCCGAAAGCAACTTCTCTTTTAATGAAGTAGATTGCATTTTATACCGGAACTCAAATGTCTGTACTTTTAAAAACTATAAATAAAATGCATTGTCAAGCATGTGTTTACTTGTTGGATGATAGGAGGCAGGTTCCTCAAATATGAAATAAAGGAATCACGCAATAACGTGGTTCAATTTATATGATGAATGGCAATATAAAATTTAAAACTTAGAATTCGAGATTGGAAAGAGTCACCACAGATTTTATTGCAAGACCTCAAGGACTATTTCTTGGTTTCGTCGTATGAGCACTCAACTATGATATCTCCATTTGAAAGAAATCCGGCTTTGTTTTTGATTCCTAAGAGACCGCTTCCATCATTTCTTTCCTGCAGATGCCTAACTGTTTAAATTCTTCTTTCATGTGGTCGCGTTTGCTTGTGTTCCCAGCTGACACTGCCCTAAACAGGCCACTCGTGAGCCTTGGAGGTCTGTAGGTGTCTATCAGGAGGCATTCTCTGGTAACAGTTGCTTAGCTCCATTGCAGATCTTTTGTTCTTTGCCCATGGATCAATCCCACCAGGCCTCCAATAGTGTGAACTGTTCTTTTGATTGTCCTTCCACATCCTTTGCCCTGCCTGCTGCTAAAATCAGCATGCCAGGTACTAACTCACGAACTTTCTGTGTCGTTCTGATTTTTGTCTCATGCTAATGTGATACCTGTCTAATATAATTCATGGACTTCTGGGGCATACCCACTCCTTGGGCTTCTCTTTGTCGTTGGATAACTGTGCTCAAGATGACTTTTCATCAATGTGTATGAAAACGTATTTTTCTTCTATACTAAGTGACACAATTATTCTGCCTATCTAGATTCCTTATTCTGCCCTACAGGCATATTTTCATTCATAGTTTGACAGACTTTTCAATTCTAATGACTACTTGGCCTATTTCCTTTATGTAATCCATGAAATCTTAGGCATACTTAAAAAATTTTTATCTCCCATATCATAAATGTAACTTTCAGAAATGAGACCAAAATGCAGAGCTCAACTCAGAAATATATGACCAGGAAAGACTTCTCCCAATCAAAAATGCTACTTATGGACCTAAATCAAGCATTTATAAAAACTGCACAAACTTTCTCAAGTAATCAGGATCAAACACATAATTTGATAATTGATAGTAGTTATAGTCAAGTTTTACAAATTCTTAGTTCTGATTCAGATACACAGAGTTACAGGACTTTTGTCACCTCCAGGGATGGCGAGCCCTGCCTCTCATTCCGAGGCAGACCATTTTCATGTCGGACCACTGGTTTTTTGAAAGATCTTCCTTTTAAAGCATGACAGCCTATCAGCACGTTACTTTCATCACTCCCAACTAGTTCTGGTTTATTCATTGAACAAATACTATTCAGTGCCCACTGTAGTGTCAGGTGAAGTATTAGGTATTGAAGAGGAGAGATGAAAAGACTATAATCCTGTCTGAAGACATGTGTGATGAGATCCCACCTGAGCCTCACGTAAACAGATAACCGTGAACGACGGGAGCTCCGCCATGACAGATGAATGCACCCCATAGCGCAAGCACAGAGAGCAGAAACCATCAGTCCTCCAGGGAGAGCTAAGGAGAGAGGTGGGAGGTAAAGAATGGAAACTGGCTCATTCTATCCTTAGTCTAAAACTTCTTCGCCTTGTCTGCCTGATGGATGCATAGCAACCCTCGTGTTTACTTTAATTTGTCTCTTCTAGGTACATTTATTTTCCTAGATTTTGTTCACCCTTTATCACTTCCTTAGAGAGGTTTAGCTTGACCTGCCTTCTACTGCCCCCTCTGGAGAGACTGGTTCAAGCCCCCCATGGCATCCTGTATACTGTGCATGTACCACTTATCACCACTGAAATTAACGACTAATGAATGTATCTCCATTTTGTTAGCTGTCTATCCCTTGAGACTCTAAAGTCTAAATCATCTAAAATTATCTAGATTCTAAAGTCCCCCTTATAAACCTTGTGAAAGCAGGTACCATGGCTGTCTCACTGACCGCATCTTCAGAGGAAGAGCAAATTGAAGGGCATAGAGGAACACATTTGTTAAGCAAACACACGAACGGTTAAGTGCACTGTTTCTTACACAATAAGGTTTGGTGTCCTTTTACCTACAACAAGCTCTGGCTGGCGTAATGTGTAGTTAACAAAATTGAACTTATGTTCGCAGGTTTGTCCATCCTGCTTCTAGATCCATGGGAGGACAGGCCGCCAGAGGATGGCATTTTATAATCATAGATGGCTAAGGATTTGGAATTCTCTGTCAGAAAGGGTGGAGGAGAAACAACTGTCCCAAGGCCCTGAAGGGCAGTAACTACAGAGAGAGGATTCGGAACTCCACGTGGTCAGGCCCACTCCTCCCTTATTGACTAGTGAATACATTAAAAAGTAAAGGACAGGGGGGCCTGGTTGGCTCAGTGGGTTAAAGCCTCTGCCTTCGGCTCGGATCATGATCCCAGGGTCCTGGGATCGAGCCCCACATCAGGCTCTCCACTCAGCGGGGAGTCTGCTTCCTCCTCTCTCTCTCTCTCTGCCTGCCTCTCTGCCTACTTGTGATCTCTGTCTGTCAAATAAATAAATAAAATCTTAAAAAAAAAAAAAAAGTAAAGGACACTCGTGGAATTTGACAGACCACATCCTATTTTTTATATGTCTCATGTGCTCAAAACCCAATAGTCTTTTGAAAACCATGGAGAAGCTCCTTAAAGTCAAACCAAATCATTGATCATTTCCCCCCAAATACTTTCTTTGCCTCCTTTGGGATGGGCTTCTTTCACTCTGTTCCTTCCTCATTGACCCCTCACCTTTATCTCTGCCCACCCAAATGCTACACATTGTCTCTGCCATGCCTACCAACCCTTGCCCCTCTGCCAACAGGAAATAATTTCTCTTCTTGGGCTTCACTGGGCACTTTCCACTTGTTTGATGACGCTTGTCAGGAGGTCTTATATCGTAACTATGTACTTGTCTCATGTGCGTGGTAGGTAGATGCTAGGACGATCCCCAAGATACTACTCCCCAGTGTACACACCCTACATAATCCCCTCTGCTTGAGTGTGAGAAAGACATGTGACTGGGGTGAGGTACCACTTCATAACATGTTATATTAAATGGCAAAAGGACCGTGTAAATGTAAAGTCCCTAAGCAGATGAATTTTGTGTTCATCAAAAGGGAGAATGATGTCACCATGGGCCTTACCTGATTGGGTAAGCCCTTAAAGTCAGAGAGATTTGAAGAATTCTCTTGGCCTTGCAAGCATAAGGTGCCATGTTGTGCAAGGGACCACATGCCAAAAAAGAGTGGGAGGCTTCTAGGAGCTGAAAACATTTTCTAGTTAACAGCAAACAAGAAGGTAGGAACTTCCATCCTACCACTGCAATAAACTGAATTTTGTCAGCAACCCTGAGACTTAGATGGGACCATTGTCCCAAGTGACACCTTGAGTTCAGTGCTGTGAGACTCTGCACAGAGAATCCAGTTAACTAGTGCCTGGACTAGTGCCTAACCCACAGAAATTGTGAAATAATAAATGTATGTTGATCTAAGCTGCCACATTTGTGGCAATTTGATATGCTGCAATAGAAAACTAGAACACTCATCAGGTAGGTTGCCTCCAATATTCTGTACATAATTACACTCAATGAATTTGTTGAGCCTTCCTATTATACTTGACTCCAAGAGATTCCAAAGATGATTCAAAGAACAAAATTATATATGTCCCCAGAAGCCATGTGACTTCTAGATTATACCAACTAAAAAAGGCGGGTACGATTTTTAACTAGTCACTAAGTAGAGTCTTGTGTTTCATAAAGAATTGAGAGACATGAATTTTAATCCTGGGTCTGTCACTAACCAGCTGGATTCCCTTGCACAAGTCAAAGCCAAGTCAGCTTCTTGGTATGTTATCTATAAATAGTCATTATAATAACTACTTCCTGTTGATAAACTTCCATGTACTGGGGACTGTATATATATTATTTGCAAATACCATTATATCACTGCCAGAGAGGTATTATGTTCATTTTACAGATGAAAACAGTGAGGTTCATAGGAAAGGTCAGAGACCTTAGATATAACAATCAAGGTCACGTGGTTATTGCAGGACAACATTAATATTTGAAGCTTCTCTGTCTGCAACCTGGGCTATTTCTCTTTAAAGTGAGGGGTTATTTTGTTACTATAAAGTCCTCTTTAATCAGATCATCCTGGAAGCACAGCCTGAGTGTGCAGTTCGCATAGCACAAGGCAAAGAGAGGGCCCTTCTCCCTCGCACCTCAGAAGTGAGTCACATCTGAGTTCTGGCGCTATAAACGTGTGCAGTCGGAGACAATGACAGAGACCCAGAGCCCAGGCAGGGAGATTGCATGGGTTTAAGAACTCATTTACTTAGAACAGTGGAAAAGGAAGTCAAGCGTGAACTTCTGAGCTTCAAAGATATTCTCAAGGCCCATGTGGGAATAAGCATAAATCTTCAAATTTATCCAAAGTTTAGCAAATTCACAATGACAAATGTAACAGTTCCTCTAAATGGAAGTTCATCTCTTGGCAGTTTTGAAGGCTTGGAGAAAATGCCAGCAACAAGGACTTGGAAGGAAATAAATCTTTAGATTCCCTGAAAACATAGATAGTTATTATGGAAGACATATGGAGGACCCCATACTGCGTTGAAAAAGAAAATTTATAAATGTCAGCTTCGTAGCAGCGATGTTGGAAGGATTTAAGCAATCCACACTTAACTATGATGAGAAAAATATGCTGGGGGAACGCTTTTGCCATGAAGAACTAATTATTCTTAACCTGTGCTGTTTCTGGGAGGAACCGATGAGAGAGAGACAGAAGGCTCCAGAATCCAGAACAAGGAATTAGAATTTCTTTTCACCCAACAGATAACATTTAAACATCTTCTACTGTTTAAAAAAAAAGTTGCTGAGAAGCAGGATGGTAAGGACCACAATATGGGTGTCTAAGGCAGGAGAACTGAGTTCTGAGTCTGGAGAGGCCTCATTTCTTCATCTCTACAGTATAAACAGTTAATACAACACCTGCTTCCAGGCGCATAGTGAGGCTGGAGGGAGACACTGCCATCCAGTCTTGCTTACCCAATATTAACCACAGACCTCCTCTCTGTCCCTTACAGCAACAGGCATGGAGGCTACAGAGAAGAGTAAAACATTGTCCTCTCCCTCTATGAGCTTACAGATGGTTCTGATTTATGAGAGAATTTTATAAACTGCAAAGCATTATCAGAATGCTTGTCATTTTAACTCATTAACCAATCCAGGAGATTACTGCTGGACGCATTTGAAAAACATCAACACAAGAATCCACTAAGTATTTAACTTTTCTCTTTTTTTTAATGATATCATAGCAAGAATTACTTGTTTAAGAATAAAAATTGGAATCTGTATCTTTTTCAACAAAACCACAGCTAACATTGAAAAGTTTTTTTTTTTTGTATTAATATTACTATTTCCTTTCCAAAAAGAAAGAAGTAATAAATAAAATTGCAATTCAAAACCAGGGAAAGTAGGGAGAGAAAAGGTATCATGAGCACTCCTTGTTTTCCTGGGGAGGGGTCATCTTCCCTTCTCTTCCTGAAGGTTCTGAATGGAGATGGTGCCAATTAAACCATGCCCTGGTTGGCAGCAAAGCCCAGAGCTAAGAATGGGAAGAACAGAGGAAATGCCAACTGTCAAGAGATACAAAGGGATCTCAGGAAAGATACGACAAACATCTAATGAGAAATATACAACTTTTTAGAACTTCCGTAACTAATGTCGATGAGGCAATATTGAAAAAAAGCCTGGATTTAATAAATCTTAAAATTTCCACAGCTGGGCCTGCTTGCACAGGGCTGGTAGACCATTTTCTTAAATAAGGCATGGCGCTGGTCTGACACTAGTTTAACAAGGTAATTATCAAGTGAAAAATAGCCGCCGCACTGCTGTGAACCTGAATAATAACGCTCATAATTACTGATTTGGGGGCCCATCTTTTTTAAATAAAAAAAATAGATCTCTAAGTACTAAAGCATTTTATAGGAAATACATGTGGGTACAGTGTCTAGAAGTATGGAGCACTATGAAGGATATAATTAGCAGTTTATTTACATAATCCATCAAACACCATTTATCATTTCTGTCATGGTTCTGTTGAAGAGAAGCAAATAAGCACAGGGACTTGAAGCTACTTTACGTAGGGAAGCTTGGAAAAGTTGATTGTGACCAAATTTTGTAAGGCTTAAAAGTTGGACATTCCTAAATACCTCAACTGAAAAGTGAAGCAACATAGCTGACTTTATCAAATGCTTGTATGCTTTCATAAACAGGACACGACACACATTTCCAGAGGAAATTTTACGTGGACAAAGGTACCTTTCAGGTAACTAACTTCCATTTTTGAACAATTTTCACACTTGTCTTAATTCTGAAACACAGACACAAATGGTCATTCTTTCACTGAGAACTACCTGAAATGGTTGATTTTTCCTGGAATGTGAGAGCAGCACAGAGGTATCTTGTGCATCTGTGAAGAAACACCCTCCTGCATATTTCTGACTAGGCTTGCCTCCTAATTCTAATCTGGAAGAACTCTTCTGGTTTTTCTTTGCCCTCAATGTAAACTAACCCATCCTAGCATAGCAAATAATGTATTTTTCAAAGTAAAACACCAACAATAAAATTGTAAATAAGATTATTTAAAGGTAGGATGAAGTCAGACATCGGTACTTCCAGAAAAGTTTGTAAAAATAGTATAAAGCTAGGGGCGCCTGGGTGGCACAGTGGGTTAAAGTCTCTGCCTTGGGCTCAGGTCATGATCCCAGAGTCCTGGGATCAAGCTCCCTCCTCTCAGCAGGGAGCCTGCGTCCTCCTCTCTCTGCCTGCCTCTCTGCCTACTTGTGATCTCTGTCTGTCAAATAAATAAATAAAATCTTTAAAAAACTAGTATAAAGTTCTATTTGCTCTAGATAAAATGGAGAACTTGTCTCATAAAAAGGGAGTAGTTTTATTAGCATGTTCCCAAGTCACCTTTCTTACTCTTTCTACAGATCTTCAAAATGATTCTGAACCTCAATTATTGTCAGTTTGAAGTCTTTCTGCGTTATCGAAAAGCCAAAGACACATGTTGCACCATGGAAGTTCTCATCCAAGAGGAGATTAAAGACAGCACCAATTAGGAAAGCACAAACTTCACAAAAATAAATAACTACATCATGATGGTTGTGTGAAGCTGATTCTCTTGGACTGATAATAAAAGCAAAATACATGAAAGCACCAAATTCTACAAGCTCCTGAATTCAAATACTCTAACATGACTAACTTGATTAAGCAATAAATATTCAAACACACCACAATGGGTGATTTCATCATGGAGACTTTCTTAATGAAATTCACCTGAACATCACTTAATACAGTTGGTAGATAATGCCAATTTAACCCGACCGCAACAAATGCTTTATTTTACTTCATTTGCATAAACAAGGTGCATCTACTACATGAAAACACAACACAAAAGTTAAGATTAAGCTATACATTGACTTGTGGGGACGATGCCCCAGATAAGCTCACCCCACTAAACAAGATCACAGATCAGAATTACAAAAGGAAATGCTGCACACATCTCAGCTTAGCACTGGTTTTCCAAATGTTTTATGTTTAAAAGTCATACCAATATTGCATTTTGAATAGAGTCTAAAAATATAGTGGTAACCATTATTAAGAACAAGTTCATAAACAAAAGCAGAAGGCATCTATTTAAAAAGATCTGGTAAAGGCCTGCAAATAGTAAAGTCCTAGAAACAATAGTTCACCAGATCTTTATCACCTCCAAGACACGAGATTTTGCTCATTCGTTTTCTTATTGGCAAGGCAGAGAAAGCGGACACATGGAAAGTCCTTGAGAAATATTAAATAGAAAATAGGCATTTCAACTGAAATTAAATACATTAAGATTCATTCAGGAAGATTCATGTACCTAGTTAACTATTGTTGAGGACTACTTATTCTATGAAATTTGCTGGCACAATTGGACTTAATAGATTGGCAGATTAACCAAGTGGTGCAATTACTATCCTAGGGGCCAAAGCACAAAGGAAAAAAAAAAAAAAATCACTCCTGGTATTGTGGGTTTGGTAGATGAGATCTTAATTTGGTGTTTAAAATGTGAGTCTCAAATCTTTGTTCTGTTTGTGGTTAAATTTCCAAATTGCTCTGTGACATTTCTGTTACTTCCTAATACAAAATGAGTTGCTACAACTTGAGATTGTGATGGCGGAAACTTCTTAAAACAGGGGGGAAAGCATAAGTGCAATGATGTGTCTGTCTGTGGTCTAAATAATCAAACCGCTTGAGTAATATTTATACTATTGACCAGCACTACATCATTCATTCAGTCCACAAAAATTTCTGAAAGCCTTATATTTCCAAGGTGTTGTGGCAAGACGTTTTCTGTCATGGCTGTAGAAAATAAAGAGTCTCAGAAGATTAGAAAGAAGTCTTTGCCAGCCTGAGTCTTTTGTCTCTAAAGTATATTTGGTCACTCCCTTCTCAATGCCTCATGGTACTTTGCCAGCCCGACTCTTCCAGTGTTGATGTCATTGCATTAAATTGTGTTGTTTGTATGTCTCTCCCTTGTTTAACTGTAAGCTCCTTTAAGGCAGGCAATCAGGCAGTCACCACACCCATGTGTGTATGCTGAGCACCTGCACAAATGCTGGTGTAGGCAACTGTGGAATGCTTGCAATGGGGACTTTGGATTTAAATTCAGGGAGTCTTCAGCCTGCACTCCCACGCTCTGTTGAGTTGTTTCATTCTATATAGGTGGGGCTGGTGAGTATAGCTGCTGAACACAGAGGTAAGACCACTGTGAATAACAGGGCCAGGTAAATCTTTTAGAAGTTATTTTCATATGATGGGTCATGCTTACATCCCACTGCATCTACTCTGGAATAAACAAGATTTCATATCTGAGAATGGACTGGGTTCTTTCAAGTAGGGCTCCTAGATTTAAGAAAGAAAAACACAGGATTTTAGATAAATGACAAATAATTTTAGAGCATAAATATGTCCCAAGCATTGCATTTGTATACTTACATTTTATCTAGCAACCCTATCTTAAAAGGATGAGTAAATTGGAAGTAAAGAGGATTGAGTGAGACATTTCTCAATAATTTTTTGTTGGGCAGAACATTTATTTTCTTCATCCCTCAGATAATAAATACCACCAGCACCACCTGCCATTGTGATAATGAAAAAAAAAAAAAAAGCCACATTTGTCCTGTTACTCACTATGGTGTATTACCATCTTGGTTTGAGAACCATAGGAAGGACATAGGGATAGGAATGCATCCTATGAAGCCAAGAGTCAAAAAATGCATGTACCAGGATCCCATGGATACCATAGTCACACAGTCTCAAAAACAACTATATAATGTCCATTTCCTGACTAATACCCCATTCAGAACTCCCAAATAAATTCTTATGGGCAATCAGAGAGGCCTGACATGCTCAAATCTGTGTATCTGACAATGAATTTTAACCCCTGAGAAAAGATCCAACAATCATCCCAGATTTCTTAACAGTTTGACATATAAAGGGAAAATTAAAAGTCACCATCCTAAAGATCAATTATAAATATGATAATAATTATATATTTAACTTGTATGGCACTTTAAATTTATTCAAAGCACTTTTCTGTCCATTATCTCGTGTGACCATTAGTGTGGTATTTATTAGTGATGAGAGAATGGAATGTCTGCTCAATCTATTGTTACAGCCAATTTGCAACTTTTGATATCATCAATTTGAAACCACAAATGGGAAGACATTCAGTCTCCTTTTTCCCTTTCAGAAGTCTGTCAGTTGTGAGCTTTCTCTTAAGTCTTTTTTTATAGCTAGCCCTAGATTTTGTATTAATGTCACATGAATATTTTCTTTTTGAGCTACTTAGTTGATTATGTTAACTTAAGGTAAGAGTCTTAAATAGAACGAAATCAAAAGTAAATGAAAAAATTTGTGATGAACTGCCTTCCTTTCAAAAACTGTCTGCTTCTTTATGACAATGTCTGGCAAATAGCAGAAACTTGTTGAGTTCTGAATGAATGAATCAAGGAATGAATACAGGTGCAAATGAACTTCAAATGAAAGTCTGCTTTCGTCCTAACTTAATTTACTCCAAATCTTGCCAGCCTAATGAAGACTGCCGTTTAAAAGGGTCACACAAGAAAATCACAACTTCAGAGGCTAGAGCCACCCAGAAACCATTTAATGCCACTCCATTCAAAGGAAATCTTCCCCTCCCCCCAGAATCATCTGAGACAAAGACATCTATGTCGGGATGCAACAAAGATGCCACAATCATCTGGTAATTAACAATCATGGCCTACTCTGAGTAGGTGCATTCTTTCCTCTAAGATACACTTCCTAATGCAAAGTCCATTTCCTTTCATCTGGTCATCAGTAAACAAAATATGGAGCATATAAGTGCCTAGCACAGTGGCTGGCACTCAATAAGTGTTTAACAGCTCCTTGTTCCCTGAGCAAAATAGAGAGTGGAAACCTCACCCTTTTTTGAACAGGACATCATTGTAATAGTTTGGGACTTGTTCATTTATTTTTTTAAGAGAAATTTTATTTACTTATTGTACAAAGAGAGAGAGATCCCAAGTAGGCAGAGCAGCAGGCAGAGAGGGGGAAGCAGACTTCCCGCTGAGCAGAGAGCCCTATGCGGGGCTTGGTCCCAGGACCCTGAGATCATGACCTGAGCCGAAGGCAGCGGCTTAACCCACTGAGCCACCCAGGCACCCTGGGACTCGTTTAAATTGCCATCTTCGTCTTTAAATTCTTAAGGTTCCCATATAGAAAGAAGATGGGTCTGATTTGCCCAAATCCTGAGTTCTCCCTGCTATGTGCCAACTGACTGGATGAGTAGTAGGAATTATCCTCTATTTTAATTCCACGTATTTATTCATGCAATAAGTATTTTCCATGGGCAGCACTCGGCAAAGGTTACATGTTATTTAATCTTATTTAATCTTCACACGTACCCTCTGATGTTGGCATTATTATTATCTTAATGCTGCATATGAGGAAATTGAGGTTAAGACAGTTTAAGCAACATGCCTCATGTCCTTCGCATGCCTACCTCACACAGCCGTACTGGAACAAAAGCTCCAAATGAATCTGCATGGATCCAAAGACCATAATTTTGATCTTTACCTTCATCATTTTTTAAACAACTGAGGAGTTCTCAGAGAAACAAAGTTGCTTTGCAGAGGAAGATCTCAAGGGCCAGCTGGCACTTGTCTCTTGAGAAAGCATAGGGTCTTTTGGCACCAGCAACACCAACCTGGGCCTCTTCATATCTGGGTGAATTCTATAGAGGCCTTGTTCATAGAAAAGACCCGCATGGATTGGAGCCTTGTAAACCCCTTCTCCCCATGTGCTGCAGTGCACCCTTTCTGCATGTAACTTTTTTAAACGGCCACATTTGTGCCAAGCAGTTACTATATGCCGTGTCAAAACACCTATGCATATATTCAAGGAGTGATTTTCCCAGAAATACATTTTTAATCATGCAATATGATATGAGAGAAAGAGAAAGTTGGGGAGGGGGAGAAATGCTTTCAGAATTCCTATATAGCAAGCACAATAAAAACACAGCTGGGTGACATGAGCCAATAAAAAGCAGGAGAAAAATAGTAACCAGAGATAGTGAAGCTACTTGAGGCTCATAGAATTTCTCTACCTTAGGGGGACACATCCAAATACACAACACATAAAAACACATATTACAAGACAAAATTGAAGAACTTCGTCAATATCGCAATGCTCTCAGAGCTTCCAGGAAAAAAGGGATGTGAGGAAGCAAATGTTAAGGAGAAACAGCAAGTATAGGAATGGCTCCACTGAGGGGCCGATGGGCAGTGCTTCACAGTATCAGATGGGACCAGATGACTGAGGACAACAGAAGAAAATAAGGGCATGGGGGGTGATATGTCCTAAGACAATTTTCTTTTTTTGTTGTTGAGTGAAATGTGCCCCCCAGCCCCCAGCAGTTACAGAGAAAAAAACATCAGTCTTGGACTAATGTGACTGTGTAAATGTGTAGTCTCGCGAGAACTCTTTAGTCCAGACAGAATATGGAAGTCAAGATGAAATAAGTATACGATCAAAAACTATTGGATCCACCAACCCAAAATTACAAACAGCAGTTAAAGGATTCATGACAGGTGGCTCAGTCGGTTAACTGTCCAACTCTTGATTTCGGCTCCGGTCATGATCTCAGGGCCATGAGATCAAGTCCCTCATCCAGCCCCATGCTCATCAGGGAGTCTGCTGGAGATTGCCCCCCCACCCCGCCCCGCTCCTCCTCCTGCTCATGCTCACTCTCACTCTCTCTAAAAAAAGTAAATTAAAAAGAAAAAAAATGTCTAATGGATGAATGATAATTTTTTCTGAATTGTCCTAGATCTCAATCTGGAGTCAGAAATGCACACAGTAGAATTCAATCAAACAGTAGCTATTTAAGGAGCATTTTCAAAGTGCGGGAAACTCTGCTGAACCTTATAAACATCATCTCAACAAGCCCTCCCTTTTTGGGTGAGGTCACTGATCCTCACCAACTACACAAGTAGTAAGAGACAAATCCAGGTTGGAGCTCAGGTCTCAGACCCCAAGCCCCTGACTGAAGCCTTTTCCCTGAAAAGCAGGCCAATGGGCAGCGCCCTGAAACAAGATGGCTTTCTAGCAGTTATATTATTTTTTAACCTTAATTTCCAAGGCAATGCCAACCTAGACATAGTTTAGTGTTTGGAGTCTTCAGTCTCTCAAAGTACAAAGCCTCACACATTCTCAATCACCTTCTGCTGTCTCTTCTCCTGCTGAACATAACCTATGCACCAGAAACAACAGGGAGTTTCTGAGGAAAGCCTGTGAGAACACAAGTCTCTTCTGTGCTGGATTTCACTAGAAACCGCCCAAGAGAGGGCGTGTGTGACTCCCAGCCAAAGAGCGAGTCTTTGCAGCAAGTTCTGCACATGGAGCCCACTTGAAAAACTTCTCCACGACACAGAAGCTACGAGAATGCATTGTTACCAATAGTAATCATCAGTGCTGCCTACCGCATGCTTCAAATGGTCTGAGGCTCTCTGACTGTTCTATCTCATTTAATTTTCACACAAGCCAATGACGGTTTTATGACATCTTGCGGAGGAGGAAATGGAAGTTCTGTTTATGAATCAAAGCACAAATTAACATTCAAACATGTTTGCTACATGGTGCAACCCTGGGTCCTATCCAACGTCATGGGAATCAGGAGAACTTTCTCCTTGCATCTCTCCCAGCAAAGGGAGATCTCCTGAATGAACCACATCTTTCCTACAGATGAAGAACATGGCCAGTGTGAACCTGGACACAGCCTGGGTCTCCTGGGGGGTTACCTGTACCATCTCCCAAAGAAAGCGTGTTTGTGATGGTCACAGAAGGAGAGAGTGATATAGGACACCATTCCTTTACATGCACAAAAAGGAGCAGAGAACTAGAAGTACTTGCTTGAGGCTCACAATGAGCAATCAACTTAAAAATGATCACTTTTGTACAAGATAGGAAAGGCAACAGCAGATCATGCTGGACTTAGCCTTATAAAGTAAACATACCCAGGGCATGAGAATGTCATCCCTCTGCTCCTCTTTGCCTTCTATGTCAAGGAAGCCTTGGTAATTATTTGTGGCTTCTGTTCCTGGAAATGTGTGAATTGACAAATCCATTTCTTCCCCTTTAGCTATGGGGTGATAGAGACATGAGATGGGGTAGGGAAAGGAGGGTGTCCTGGCTTTGACTTTGGAGTCAGCCAACCTGAAACCCAATGACTCGCTGCTGGACTCACTGGACCAAGTTCCAAGTTTTCAGAAAGGATGCTTTTCAGCTCCAACTGTCTTTAACTACTGATCTGCTGACAAAGAGGGAATGACCTGTCTCAGGTCTCTTCCCCACTTGAGATTCCATGCATGCAGGGAGAAAACTACCTCTTGGAACTGCCCACTTCTCCAGCTGCTAAAGAAACACCTTCCTGATGCTTGCACCAGGTAGGGACGCACAGCTCAATTTCATGGCCTGCTAACCTTGTCTACCTGTCACCATGCAACACCAACCTCACCCTCTGTCTTCCAGGAAGACATCAGCAGTCTCCATCTGCTCCCGTCATATTCCACCTGAGGAGGGAGTTACCCTCCCGCCAGTCAGGAGGGGAGTGGGCTTGGGGACTGGACTGATGATCAATATGGAGGAGTTTTCTGAAAGAGAAGCTGTATGCTGCCTCCGAAAGCATGATTATTTCCTGAATTATTATATTGCTGGTTCCCCCTTCTAGCTTAAAGTAGATCAGACCTTATCCTAGAGCTTCTCTGAAAACACCAGCAGAGCACTATAGATTACGTTCTGCCCACTTTAGAAAGTCTCATGATTTAGGTCAAGGAATTGTTTTGCCAACATTCTGTTTGGTGTTATAAACTTTTCTCCAAATGTCCATTATTCATTCAATCATCCATTCAACAAATATTTATTGAGCACCTATTGTGTACAACTTCCTGTATGAATCCAAGAATTCAGCAATAAATAATAGATAGCTCGTGTTCACACGGAGATGACATTCTAATAGGATGGTGACAGACACCAAGTAAATAAGCCAACACATATTATAGGATTTACTGTAGCTTAGAGATAAGATATCTTAGAGCCAGACAGACCCTGTAAACACATAGAGATGGGGAGAGAAAAGGAAGGGAAAAAAAATTTTTTTCTAGAAGAGACTAAATAAACTCCATCTGACATATTTCTTGGTACCTAAGATAAATGTAATTTGGGGAAATTCTTCGCATAGAGAAATGGAATAGCCACGTCTTGTTTTCCTTTCGCAGAAATCCAGGGCTGTCAACTCCCCAGGAGGTCTCGAGGAAGAGCTGCAGCCTGCTGCCCAACACTGGCAGGTGTTTTCACAGCCTGGCACCCACTGCCTGGACTGTGAACGGGTTAAGGTGTCAGCGCCAGAGCTGGGAGCACTGCATAAACAGTGAGTCAGGCGTTCTAAGCATGCTTCCTCTTCCCTGTCTCCCCGTCCTGTGCTGTCAATCACCTGTCACTTGCCCACACATCAGCAGCATTGTGCACATCACCAGGCTGTCAGCAAAGCAGCTGATGAGACTTGGCTCCAAACTGTCAATCATCTTTGCTTCTCTTCTCTGCTCGAGAAATATTTTGGCTCACAGAAACAAAGAAACCTGGACAACAATGGCTTATAGTCAGGCGTTTACTCTTGTGCATGGGTATAAGTAAGATCTTATATCGGTGCTGATCGTGCCTTACCCTCAAATGGTGCTGGGGTTGGGGGCTGGGCAGAAGGAAGACTGAAACCCTGTTGCGTTAGTATGATGTACTTTAAAACTGTAATTCTAGTTCCCTGAGCAGACCCTGATGGATTCACAAAGCAAACACAAAAACAAAAAACAAGCAAACCTCCCAAAACAAAAAAACAAAACGAAATTAAACAAAGAAACCCACAAGAACATAAAACAATGATAACTGGAAGTTATCTGAGCTTGTGCCTCTACAGAAAATAAGAAGGCTCAGAGGATGGATGACTGCATGGTTCGAAATTATTCACCATTGATCAGGCAGGCTTTTGGAGAGAGAGTAATTGTTGGATTGCGGAGTTCATTTATCTCCCGGGACTTCTGAAACAGCGGCTTCTGCACCCGACTCTCCTATTGTCCAGGGCACGAGGCTGCTCAGGGGCACCCACACGCAGGAAAGCAAGTTCACTCTGTAGGACCCCCGTGAGCTAGGCTTGCCAGTGATTATGACGGGTGTCCTTATGTTGAATGCAAAGACATTCTAAAACAACCCACTGTCTGGCAGACCAGCAGCCCCTCTCGCCCAAAATACTTACCAGAAACATCCCGCACCCTTCAAAGCCCACAACAAAGACATCTAAAGAGATGTTCCTGGCAATGAGTTCCAATTGAGCAGCAAGTTCAAGTTGTCCTGATCTCCCCAGTTTGCCACTTGGGCAAAATCACCATGCATGTATTAGCATAATTAATCAGCTCATCATACAATAGATCCAAATACTACTAGGTTGTCCAAAGTCCTCTAAAGTTAAAAAAAAGGAAAAAACCTCTAGTGCCTTTGAAACATATTTAGCAACAATCAGACTTTTAATCATGTTTCTCATGAGCCTTATTATCTATCATTGCCCAATGCTCTGGATTGGCAGGTTCAGACACACGGTGGTTGGTTCCATCATCATCTCTGTGTTTGTGACATTTGGGATGTTTTACCCTCTGACAGATCCTTTCATACGTGCAACCTGATTTCTGAAAACACATCTCTTTCTGATCTAACCGGACATTAATTGGTTTTGTGCTGATGTTTCTATGTCTCTTGGTCTTATAGCACAACTAGCAAATCTGATCTCTGACAAGTTGGCTGAACCTAATCAGGACAAATCCGCTGCTACCCAGGTTGCCACAGGCAGTAATTTGAGGGTCTTTACAGAGTTATCCCTCGCTGGAAAGACAAGGGACTATAATTCTGTCAACACTAATCCAAAACTGTATGTTCAAGGCAGGAGTGGCCTCTCTCCCCCATCCCCAAGAAAAGATAGCACTTGTCAGATAAATACGTGAGATAATTGATAAGAAGAAATTAGGAGGCTGTGGCTGATGCAGTGACTATGAGAATTTCTTTCTTTCTTTCTTTCTTTCTTTCTTTCTTTCTTTCTTTAAGGAACCTTCAGAAGTGTAACATTGGGTGTAAAGTGTCAGCTGTCAGGGATAAAGCAGGGTCACAGGGAAGAGGTGGATGGAAACCCCGCCATCCAGCTCCCACTTATCATTGGGTGACTTGGTTCATATTTGCCTCACTCGCTAAACAGACAGGTGCCTAAACATTCTCAGCCTCAAAGGAAAACTCTCTCAGCCGACTCAGGCTGCCACCCGGTGACAAAGCCCTGATGGGAAGCAAGAACCTCCTCAGGATGGGAGGTGTTACTGTCAGACTGTCAGCCCTGTGCTATTCTCCGAAGACCCCTGTGGTTTTCTTACAGGCGCAAAAAGAAGAAATATGAGAAAAATAAACTTCTTTCTTACTGTATCGCTTTGGTCCATCTTCCAAACAAAATGAAAGGGTTAATGTGGCGTCGTCTTCAAAAAACTCGGTGGCAAACGCGTCCCACCAGAGGTTGTCGCTATCCTGCAAAGAGACAGATCATTTATTTAACAGGCAAGAACAGAAACTACCTCAAAAGAGGAAAAAGAAAGCAAAAGGAAAGACAAACCCAGCCACCACTTGCCTGTTACTCAGCATATGTGTGTGGGTGTTCTAGAAGGCGGGTGGGCGAGCGTGTGGTCACTCCTCAAATTAATTGCCTCAAATGGGGACCGAATTCCAATTCGACAAATGAGTGAACGCGAACTGAATGAAAATTAATTCTCCAGGACATATTTGGGGAGATTTAATAAATGTACTTTGGAACACAATGTGACATTTCTTAACAAAAAGGGTTTACATTTCATGTAAAATGCATTTAACTTCTTTTTGGGCGCTCTTTCTCTCCGCTCTTTTCAGAATTTGATTTTACAAACAGAAACCACCATATCACAACCGGGTTAAGGAGAGTACATTTTTAAAAGATAATCAGTTCAAAAAGGGGGTGTGTGTGACTTGTAGCCCCACCCTATGCAAATGTCCTATAAGATACAGATATTGCCACAGACAGAAGATACATAACTGTCCAGGGTTGTACAAACACCCATCACATGCATATGGATTGTTCTCGAGGATTGTTTTAAGATTATAGGCAATCTTGTTGCCTTGTTATTAACATGATCATTAAAAATAGAGCAGTTCAGCAGAATGCAAACTATCCATGTGAACTCTGTTTGTCATGGATTGAGTGTCTCCTGTTCATCCAGAAAACGCTTTGAAACTGTCCTGGTTTAAAGCAGTTAAAATCACTGTTAATCATTTGGGGGGGACAGGGGCTCCTATCAGAGTGAATCAGGGGGGTTACGCCAAGCATCATATTCTAAAAGGGGGCATCACAGCTGCCCTTGTGCTTTGCATCTTGCCCCATGTACCCCCAAATTCTTAAGCACAATCTTTTCCCAGAGAATCGCTGATCAGTGCCAAACTTTAGGAGGAGATGTCCTGCAGCTGCCTGTCAGAGGAGGGAGGGGCAGCTCCCCACTCAGCGGCCCCCACTGCCGTGGCCTGGGTGGAGAAACTGCAAGCCTCTCTTCTTCCCATTAAGTTGTTCTGCTTATGAGGACATTAAGTTGTTGTCATTGGCAGGCGTCAGGAATGAGCCTTCAGTCCTGGAAAGAATAATTAAAGGGCCACCAAAGATTGATGCTGTCTGTTCTGGTTTTCGGAAAAGCAACAGCTCAGGCAAATGAATTTTTTCATCTTTTTTTTTTTTTTTTTCCTGGCTTCCTCCCAATCACCACACCAAAAGCCAATACTTTTCTTGGTAAAATAGAGTAAATATAAAAGCACCCAGGGGTGATTCATGGCTCCACATACAAACTATCTCTCCTCCCCCACCCCAAAACAAATATTTATTGAGCACTTATTACATGCAGGCCCTCAGAGCACACAGCTGGTTGAGCGATGGGTCCCTACCCTCAAAGGGCTCAAGCCCAGGAGCAGGAGACACCCAGGTGAAGACTAATAGTCTCCCTCCAGACCCGAGACCACAGCATGAAGTCTGGGTGTCATGGAAGCTGTCAGAGTTTCTAGAAATATCAGTGGGATTGGTTGGAAGTGGAAGAAGCAGCTGGGGAAAGAAACCCCATTTGAGAGCCTGGGTACACTGGTTTATTTTATTTCAAATTGCTACACAGATGGAAAAAGAATAATAGTTAACATTTATTGGGTGCTTACCACATGCCAAGCATTATTCTAAGTGTTTTATGTGGATTTTCCTCCTTACTCCTTACTACCTCCCGTTTTTTGTTTGTTTGTTGTTGGTTTTGGGTGGGGTTTATTTATTTTGTTTTTGTTTTTTTTGGTCCGTTCTCTCCTGTATAATTTAATTTTTTTGTGAACAGAGGCTCTGTTTTGCTCTAAATGGTGCCGAGCCCATGGTACAACTCAATAGAAGTTGCTCAGTGAATGAATGAAGTCACTCCCGTTATGTACTACCCCTCCTTTACAACCTCAGAAACCAAAGCACAGGTGGTAAATGGAACTTGCCAAGTACAGTCAGCCGATAAATAGTGAAGCTGGGATTTCGACTCAAGCCCCTCTGACCTCTGAGCCCCACCCTCTGCCTGACTCATTTCTCTGGCAGTCTTTGCCAAGGTGGTGGTTAGGACTTAGAAAGAAGGGGAAGGAGAATGAAAAGGGAATATTTTGTCTCAGATTGGTCTCTTTGTCCAGCTCCTTGCTTCCAGCTGCCAGGGACGGTCAGTGTCCCGCCTCGCACGGCAAAGTACCCCATGTGGAATGATGTCAGTGGCGGAACTCACGCCTATTGGCAGCCCTCAGACCCCGGCTTCAGCCCAGCTCTTCCCAGCGGTGAGCACGGACAACTTAGTTTACTTTCCTGAGCCTGTTTCCTTACTTGCAAGTTGAGAAAAATAATAACACAAGAGTAATAATTTTCTTGCGGAGTACATGTGACAACAATAACCATAATAACAATTATCTTGCAGACTTGATGTGAGGAGTGAATAAATTAGTGGGTCTAAAGTGCCCAGCAGAATGCTCAGAGCACAGTGAAAATGAATAAAATGCCCTTTTCCTGCCTCTACCTACCATCTTTAGCATCGTTTTTAAAGGAGGAGGTGTTGCATGTTCTAAAGAACCATATCAAAAATGCCCTTTATAAAAAGCCTGTTGATAAACCAAGCACGTTTCTTCTCATTCCAACTACACGTAATGCATTTACCTGGCAATGACACCTGCCCACAACAGTTAGAACAGGGGTATATCGAATCTCTTTTGCCCTAGTGATTTCTCAAAGGCCTGTGACTAAATCAGACCCTGCACCTGTATCTGCCTGTCATCTGACTCTGGGTTTCTGGCATTCCTGCTAGGAAATGGAGCAGTGAAAGGCAAAATCCCATGGAGAACCCAGGCTGATCCAAAGGCGCTGGGAGCAAAGGAAGGACTCGGACTGAAGTAAGGGTAAAAAGTGTCAGGGAGGAGCCACACAGGGTCCACAGCACCTAGACACTCAAGGGTTGGCGGGAGCTGAGAAAGGCACAAGAAGGAGACATGCCCTTCCATTCCACCAACTGCAATGGAGCATAAGATGAGTCAGCATCTCAGGAAATGTCAGAACAGGTGTGGAGGGGGAAGGTTACATCAGGTGACTATATGCACAAAAGAATCCCTTGGCTTTGCTTAGAAGAACATTTCAAAACTAAAAATGAAAAATGTAATTATGTGAGACAGAATAGTTTTCATTTTCAGTTTTGAAATGTTCTTCTAAGATATATATATATAAATATATATAAATATATAATATAATATTATATATATTTATATATTATATTATATATAAATATATTTATATATTATATTATATATTTATATATAATAATATAAAATATTATTATATTAAAATAACATAAATTATAATAATATAAAATATATTATATATGATATTATATATTTTTATATAATATCATATATAAATATATTTAATATTAAATATAGATTTATATATAATATATATTTTTCTATATATATATATTTTTGGAGTTAGCTGATGAATGAATAAATGAATGAATGGAATTCTTTAGCGTACCATCACAGACCCAACTTAAGAAACTCACTCTAGGGGGTGCCTGGGTGGCTCAGAGGGTTAACCCTCTGCTTTCGGCGCAGGTCATGATCTCAGGGTCCTGGGATCGAGCTCCGCATCGGGCTCTCTGCTCAGTGAGAGTCTGCTTCTTCCTCTCTCTTTGCCTGCCTCTCTGCCTACTTGTGATCTCTGTCTATCAAATAAATAAACAAAATCTTTAAAAAAGAAAAACTCACTCTACAAAGTTTTCCAGACATCTCGGTTGTTGCAATCCTACTTTGTCTCTTGGCTGATATTTCTCAAATGGCACACCAATTTTTTGATGCATTTTAAAATTATAATTATCAACTATCCCCAGACACTCCTATGTAAAGCTTTTGAATTAGTCTTTAGTTAGGAGAGGATAGGTGTTTATGTAGGAAAAGGAATAAAAGGAGTAACGCTTTGACAAAAAATTGCTGTGAAGTATGGGTCAGTCTTATGTTGACTGTGTGTGAAGGAAGCAGATGATGGAAAAAACACATGCGTCAGGGGCCCTGGGTTAACAGTCGTACCCAGAACTCACTATTTTCTAAGGGCTTTACATGAGTTGTACCCTCTTACATTCACAACTATCCAAGTTGCTACCAAGGGGTAGAGCAAGCTGCCTTATGGAGAATTGATATCTTTAACCTCCATGTCACAGTGACTTCAACATGTGAATCCTGCCTCTTATTAGCTGGAGGACCTCAGTGAAGTCACCTGACTTCTTTGCATCTATTTGCTCATGTATCAAGTGGGAGTAATAATTTCCGTGCACTCTAAGGACTTAAAAGTAATTGCCTAGCACATAGTAGCTGTAAAATAAATGGCAGTTATTATTACTCATTATTGTTTCATTTAACTCTTAAAATAGTTACAAATAAAGAATCCGAATTTCAGAAACTTCAAACTACTCAGTAAAGATCGGACAGCTAGAAAGTGGTGGTAAATCTGAAGTTCACTTACAAGTCTGTCTAACTCTAGTCCAACTTTTAAAGTTGATTTTATTTTTCAGCAAAACTATGAGCAAGGACACGGTTCTATTACCTGCCCCCACACCCACACAGCCTCCCACATTATCAATACACCCTTGTTACAACTGATGGACCTACTAGTCCATGATTCCTTCAAATAATTCTATTTAAAAAGTGATTTTTCACCTTAGGTTGAAGGTGATGGTAGTTCACAAGTGTAGAAGAAGCGGCCAGAAATGCCTAGAGAAAATTCTGCCAGAGCAGATCTCTGATTCGAGCATTTTCAGATTTTGTTCCCTTTCCCCCAACTTCGTGTGCTTGCTCTGAAAATCCACTTCCTTTTTATACACGTCTTGCCTCCATTTTGCTGCCTACTTGAGTTCCTGAGATCAGTTAGGCAATTTGATAGGAGACATTTGCATAATGATGAGTCTAGGTGTTCAGGCTGGCTGAAATTTACCTACAAAGGCTTCTGTGGAACCAAAGAAGAAACCTGTGGCAGAGGTCAGACAGTCCTGGGTGGTAGAAGCTCAGTTCTGAGCTCACAGCCACCTCATGAGGGCAACAGTAACAGTTCAGCCCCTCCATTGTTCAGCTTTAGTCATCTCAAATGATATGAGCCTTGCAAAGGCTACAGGTGCTCTGCTTGGCCACATGGAAGAAGAGCAAGGGGCCAACGGAATTGAAAAAAAAAAAAAAAGGGACCAGTGAACATTCGGCAGTTGTACCCACAGGCTAGGCTCCCCCACCTCTTGACTGTAAACCTTGCGCCTCCATCTTTGGAGAAATGGAAGAACCACAAAATTCCCAGTTTTCCTTGCAAAGCAGGCAACATAGTCAAGGTTAGCAAGCCAACCAACCAGTAGGAGGTTGCATGAGTAAAGTTGCCAAGTTGTTTTGCAGCAAGGACTCCAAAGAGAAGCTCACCAAGTCTGAAGTTTGAGTGGGGATGAGGTTCAATCCCCTCAAATCAAACTGACTTGGAGATTAGCCAAGGAGTGCCTTGAGACTGACAAGTAGGTCAAGATCAACATTTTGGGACTTCCACGTCAGGGTTATGGTGAATGACCTCCAAAAAGAACCAAACGCCTGAGGTCTGATTCCTAGATGTGTGGAATGGGTGTGCAAGTCTGTTACTAGCAGTTATAATGGGCGTGACATTTGGAATATATGCTCTAAAACATTCCCTCCAGGAAAAGCCATTCTTACCACACTGAAAAGGGCCCAGCATCGTCAGTTTTCTTGTGTAGCCAAGGGACCTTGGGCAACTTATCTCTCTGAACCAAGGGTTCCTCGTTAACCCTCAGCTGCCTGCCTTTCTTTGCATATGTTGCTATTTGGCCTCCAATGCATAGTATACCCCAAGTTACAGGTTTTGCTCTCCTCTTCCACTGTCCTCTGTGCTAGGAAACTTTGAAAACTCTACCCCCATTAGCATGTGAATCAAATGATAATTGAATCACTGCCTTATAATCCTCCAGTAAACTAGGAGATACTTAAAGGAGGGACAAGGCATCCGGCTTGGCTCCACCCTCAACAGAGCTCCCAGCTATGGATTACCCAATAAAGGAGTAGAAATATGGAATGAGCCAATGGAGAGGCTATACCCATATACCTCCTCAAGTGTTGTGGGAGCCTTGAGAGTCTGCACTCAAAGGCCGGGGAACCAGGATGGTGTTCAAGCTAAGCCCTCTCTCTGTTTCACTTTCCATAAGCAGATGCACCACCCGTGCACGTGTAAGTTCACATGGAGACAGGAATTTTCAAAATGATCTCACATCCATGTTGCTATGCACCACCTTTTGGGTAATTTTCTTGTCCTTTTCAGCAAAATGTTGGTTAAATGAATATATTTCACTGACTATAACTTAAGGAAGTGAGGTTTTACTTTATTAATTTTTTAAAATAGAGAGTAGAAGATAATGTGAAGACCCTTGGGCCCATTATCTAGCATTAACAATTATAAAAATTCTTATTTTTCTTTTTAAAAGGAATTAAAAATTATAAATAAATATAAATGCCCTGGATCCCATATCCTGCTCTGTTTTTTTCCTCCCCTCCCCTCCCCCAGGCTCCCATCAACAACTGTCTTGTGGAATTCATTTGGCTCTTCCTACCCCATCTTTTATATTTATACACACATAGGATGCCATTCATATGTGGTCTTATTTTATGTTTTTAATATTTTATTTAAACGCTTTCATATGGGGTGCCTGGGTGGCTGGGTGGGTTAAAAAACCTCTGCCTTCAGCTCAGGTCATGGTCTCGGGGTCCTGGGATCAAGCCCCACATCAGGCTCTCTGCTCAGTGGGGAGTCTGCTTCCTCCTCTCTCCCTGCCTGCCTCTCTGACTACTTGTAATCTCTGTCTTTCAAATAAATAAATAAAATCTTTTTTTTAAAAAAAAGTGCTTTCATACATTAAGTTCCTTTCTTTAAACTTGCCTTTTTTTTTTTTTTCATTCAACATTGTTTTTTGGAGACCTATGTATTTTATATATTAGGACTTCTTCCCTTATATAAGCTACATAATAGTGCACTGAATGAATGTAATATATTTTACTTAAGCATTTTGATACTAATGATCTCTAGACAGTTTCTAATTTTTTGCTATTACAACAATGCTGTGATAAGTATCTTTATAATGTCGCTTTGTGTATATGTGTAAGAAGTTCTCTGGAGCATATATCTAACTTGGCTATACACAGGAAGAGAGTATGTACTTGTCTATATTTTGGCTCTCACACTGAGAGGTCTCTGTGCTTCCAAACTGAAGCCTTCTGGTCTGACTGATGCATGGGTAAAGAAGAAACAAGGTGCATTTCTAAGGAATGTCTTTCCAAGTGGGATCTAATAAGAGGATCAACATAATTACAAAACAGAGTCCAATCTGCCAGGAGAAGGATGAGCATCTAAAAGTCCAAAGAAGATGCAGTAATGGAATAATAATAAACTACTAAATTAAAAAATGAAATTAAACAATTTGCCTATTATTCTCTTAAGGTAGAGTGTATCTCAGGGGTTTCATTAAACAAAAGGAGGATTATTTCTTGATGCTGACACAAGAACGAAAGCATAGGCTCTTCATGGTCCTTCCAAATAACTCCTGAAACAGAATCAGCATGGGAGGAGGTGGGGATCCCGCTCTGTACACCCTGCCTACCACAAGGCTCCTGATTGAACCATGCCTTTTCCAAGGAGACAGGTCCTCCCAATGCTTCCTGTCATTTGGTATCTGAGCAGTACACATTTAGTGTTGAGTGAATATTAATAAGTAAAAAGTGGATTATTTTCCCAAAGCTGGAAAGTAACAATAGCAGAGAGCAGCCTCCAGGTAAATAAAGATGAAATTAACTCAGCCTAAACACAGGCAGGGGGAGTGGTATCGATAATTCTCGTATATTTTAATTAGGCAAAAATGCCACAGAAGCTTCTCCACTCCAAACAAGCTTCTGTATGCATTTCTGCGATTAAAATCCTTGGTCCTTTTGTCCCATCTCACAGGTGAGTCCAAATACCACTGGCAGCGAAATCATATATCAGGACGAGAGAGGCATTCGGGTCAAATAGCAGAAGAGAGGCTTAATTACATTTAAAAATCCACAAAAGCATTTTCCTTCCATCCCAGATTCTCTCCTGTTCCCATCTCCGTCCCTTTCCACCAAAAACAGGATCCTGGGGCTAGGGCTGCCCCCCGGCATCTGTAACTTAAGCACTGACAGGTTATGTGGGATTTTTGCCAGAGTAATTATTTTTCAATTCAACAATAATGAGAAATTACCATGGCAACCACTTGTCACGTGGCACACATACACCCCCTCTAAAGAATGAAACCATACATAAAGCATCTATTTCTTGAAAAATGTGTTTTTTTATTAAAATAAACTTAAACAGGTCAAAGTGGAGAGGGTGTATGAAGGGGTCTGGAAACAGGAAGATGAGAAGAGCACTGACTTTTCTAGTATCTCGTGGTTCTAGAAAATAACATCTTATGACCCTTCTTCCTAGTACACACACACGGACAGCACTCTATTAATCTGTATCTTACCAGTTCGGTCACTCCCATTTTGTACTTGTCAGCTCACCTCTCTCAGAAGACACTGAAGAAAGAATGAGCGCACTCAAGGACAGAGGCAGAAGCACACTTGGGTCATCCCTTGCTTTCCCGAAATTTCTTTGCCCGTCACGCTCCTATATTGAGACAGGAGACATTAAAGAACCCCAACCTCGTGCCTTTCTTTTCATGGAGGGCCCCTCCCATTAAGGGAGAGCAGGTCACTTACATTCATTCTCTAACTGCAATAGTCCTTTCACTTCTTGAATCCCTAGCCACTTTTTCTTCAAACCATGTATCAAACGACTTTTATTCCGAATTAGCCACATTTAATCATTGCAGTCAACAGTTACAGAGCACTGACTATGTACAAGTCAGCATTCTGAACAGGTTGAGTAACATAAACCCTTGAAATTTCACAGACAGCCTATGGGATAAATCCTTCCCCAAACCCCATGTTACAGATGTGAAGACTGAGGCGCAGAGAAATTCAGTATTTGCTCAGATCACAGAGCTACCAGGTTGCAAGGAGTGCAAACACAGGGACCCTGGCTCTTAAGCTGGGGCTCTTATAACCACTCTATTATATTATGATGTCCCTTCATCCAAAACAATGTTCTTCAAGATCTTTACTATCTTCTTACTTGTTTCAACATCCAATAGTGCTAAGTGCACTGTTTGGGGCTCTCTCTTGAGCAGAGATCCCAAAGCAAGGTTGTCCACATCTGTGCAATTCTACATGAAGACAGAGGAATAAAAATGATACAGTAATTATGGGAGCATGTGTTGGACACAAAGAGAGCATTTGAAATCCTCTCTTTTTATCATGGGATTTTTTTTTATTATTATTATTCTCATGTCCCTGGGATTACATTTTTCTTTCTCCTTGTCATCTACGATTTTGTTCATTCTTGGCTAAATTGTATCTTATTTAACAAGAAACATTAGCTGTAATTTTAACAGAAATTTTAAAACACCATGTTATCAAATAGTAAATTATGTGTCCCAATAGTCCATCTCAGGGTTCAACTCACAATTCAAGGCTTCCCTTCAGAAAGTGCTCACAATATTTCACTCTTTAGGACACGTGGGTGCTGTCTTGAGAAGGAAGTGTATTAAAACAGAAAGACAAGACTTGGCATCTGGCAGATAGGGCTCTTGAGCAAAAGGTACGTCAGTATCTTTTCCCCCAAACACCTAGGGAAATTCATGCATTTCAATCTTCATCCTTGACCCAACAAATCATTAACTAATTGTGAACATCCAAAGAGAAATGTTATTTATGATAATCTAAAAATAATGACTAAAATGTACACATATTTTACACACCCAAAGCTGAGCTTTTTGCTGCTGGACTTATCATAACTATGATGAAAGACTCATTTTCTTTTAATTCCTGTAAGCTTTATGAGGGTAAAGTCTATATCCATATCTTGTACCTTTTGCAGACAGAGCACAAAATACCTGGCCAATATACAACAAATTAGTACTTGATTTTTTGAGTATTTAAATTATATAACTTAACAAAATAAATATGTCTTTTATGAAAACCAAGCATATTTTCAAAACTCTGAAGAAAAACAATAGTTGTCTTCTCTTGATGGTTGAACACTTCCACTGTCTTCTCCATTCACGTGTCTGGCATACAGGGGTATTAAATATTTAATATGTGAATCAAGGAAAATGCTAAGAGTTTTGCAATGAATTATTTCCTAGTCTTCACAGCATCCTGATCAAATTGGTACAATTTAAATGAGGAAACTGATGCCTCAGGTGGTCACAGATCAAGCAAGAGGTAACACTGGAATTGGATTCCTAGTCATTTTGATTCCTGGACATTTCATCCTAACCACAGAACTTCACTGCCTATTCTTCTCTGCATTATTCTGGAGAGAAAGAGGACTAACGTTTTCTTCATAATTAAATTTTCTGTTTTCTACTCCAACATGGAGTCATGCACTCTAACATGTGAAAAATAACATATTGGGGACCCCGTGCAAATCACTTTGAAAATGACACAGCAAGGCCTCACTCTAGAAGCAGGGGGCTCAGGGCACCTGGGTGGCTCAGTAGGTTAAGCATCTGCCTTCAGCTCAGGTCATGATCCCAGGGTCCTGGGATTGACCTCCACCTTGCCTCAGGCTCCCTGCTCAGCAGGAAGTCTGCTGCTTTCTTTGTCTCTCTCCCCCCACCACCCCTGCTTGTGCTCTCTCAAATAAATAAATAAAGTCTTGAAAAAAAAAAAAAAAGCAGGGGTCTCATTGGTGGCCCCTCTGTGGTGGTAAGCCCCATAGCTCCTATTACATTACAGCACCAGGTTCCAGGGGTCCTGAGACACAGCATAATGTGATGAAGCAGCAACTTCTATGTCTTAAGAAAAGCTCATCAGAAAATCACGTACAAATTTTCTGTTCCAACATAAACACAGCAGGCAGGAAAACATTTCTGGAAATACTTGCAAGATGCAAAAGCTTGTTTCTGTGACCTGCCCAACTGCATAAGAATCAAATGAGACAGTAACTCGTGGAGTCACCACTAAAAACTGGAAGAGACTGGGCCAAGATTGAGGCATCAGGGAGCCACTGGAAAAGAAAATTCAAGTTTTTCCTTCTTCTACTTGGGAAAAAAAGAAAAGATTTTTGTTCACAAAGATAAATAGAAGAAAATGAACATACTCAGAAGCTAGGTTTATCTTGACCATGGTTGAAGGTTTCCATTCTTTTCTCCATTTTCACACCTGTTTACCAGAGGATTTAGATTCTCCATAATTTACCAGTGACTCCCACGCCTGTACCACGGCTCTCAGTATCTCCCTAGGACTCCAGAACTGTGGCGCCAGCTGCCTAACCAGTTGCCCCACTGGGGAACCAAAGAGACATTGCAGATGCAACATGATGGAAGCCAGCCCCAGCCCCATTTCCACCCCCCACCAGGCTTCTCTCCAGTCTTCTCCCTCTCAACAATGCAATGCCAGTTTCTCAGTCTCCTAGACCCACCTTTTGGATACATTCTTGATTCCTCTCTTTTCCTAAGCCCACGCTTCTATTCTGTCAGCAACTCCCATGAATCTACTTTCAAAATTCAATGGAACCCATGCACGCTCCTCTCTCTCTGCCACCACTGCTCATCTGGGCCTCCTGTAACTCCAGCCTGGACAAGAGTAATTGCTTCTTTGTCCTTCTCTCCACCAGGACTCTGACTTCCCTGAAGCCTAGGCTCCAAGAGAAGCCTGTGTGACCTTGAAACAATGCCACTGGTTGCACCACTCCTGGTTAGAGCCCTCCCATGGCTCCTCATTGTTGCTTTCACCAGGGAGCACACTAAGCCTGCACATGGTCTTCCTTTCTGGATTCAATTCACTTCTGAATTGTGGATCCAGGCCCTTACCATAGGGACCTTGCTTCTACGCCGGGGCCACACTCCCGCTCTGCCATAGGTCCCTTTGCATTAACTATTCCTTAACCAAGTGGATGACTTTGCTCTACTTAGCCTGGCTTTTTCTTCCTTGTCATTCAGATCTCAGATTCCTGGTCATTTTTTAAAGATTTTATTTATTTATTTGACAGAGAGATGGAGAAAAAGAGTACAAGTAGGCAGAGCAGCAGGCAGAGGGAGAGGGAGAAGCAAGCTCCCCACTGAGTAGGGAGTCCAATGGGGTCTTGGTCCGAGGACCCTGGGATCATGACCCAAGCCTAAGGCAGCCATTTAACCAACTGAGCCACCCAGGCACCCCTATTCCTGGTCATTTTTGACCCTGCAATCTATAGGATCCAGCTCACTCTCACATCAGTCAATGTTTTTCCTCCAGGAAGCACTTATCACTAGATTTTTAAAATTTGTTGGGGTGCCTGGGTGTCTCAGTCATTAAGTGTCTGCCTTTGGCTCAGGGCCATGATCCCAGCCTCCTGGGATCGAGCCTCCCATTGGGATCCCTGCTCAGTGGAAAGCCTGCTTCTCCTTCTCCCACTCCCCCTGCTTATATTCCCTCTCCTGCTGTGTCTCTCTCTGTCAAACAATAAATAAAATCTTAAAAAAAAATAAAATGAAATCTGTTTATTGTCTTCCTGCCTCCTTCCTGGGCGCATAGGATCCTGTTGCCCGCTTTCCCACGGAACCAGGCACATATTGGGTGCTTCACAAACAACAGAATAAATGAATATACCAAAAATGTGCTAAACAAACAAGAAAAGAGAAAAGATAAATCTATTGAGGAGACCACATTAATTGCTTCCACAGGGCCGCCATTCTCAGACTCAGACTTGTCATAGCCCAGTTGACTGCAACTACATAATAGAGTACCAGGAACTTACCAGAATCTTTATGCACTTTAATTTTTTAAATAAATATATGCCATGAATTAAAAGCATTAAAAATATTTATGCCCTTTGACTCAGTAATTCTATTTCTGGGAATCCATCCAAAGGACATAATCCAAAAATATGTAAATGCTTTATACACAAAAATATTCACCATAGGAGCATTCATAACAGCATAAAAACTAAAACAATGTGCCGCCCTGCGAGAGAGGAATGATTCAAGAAACCATGAGAAGTCCATGAGAAGGAAAAGGAGGAATCTTTAAAAATAATGCGCGTCCATGGTTTATAATGACACAGAGGCATTCTTATGTTCTGATGTAAAAGGAAGAAAGAAATGGAACAGAGAGCAGGACAGCATGGCGGAAGCAGAGTGTAGAGTTGAAATGGCCGTTTTAGAGATTCGGGGGAGGATGGACTATTTGATAAGCAGGATTGAAACAACTGGCTTTTTACATGGAAAAAATAAATAAGTTTGATTCTACATCACATAACCAAACGTAAGTTCCAGATGGATTAAACATGTCCATAAAGAAAAAATTTTCAAGCCATTAGAAGGTAGGAGAATATTGCGTATGATCTCAGCACAAGGGAAACTTTTGTCAACTGCACACCACAAGGACAAATAATATGAGAAACAAGCCATCCATTTGAATATATCAAGATATAAACATACCATACAACAAAAGACACTGTAAACAATGCTATAGCCTAGGTGACAGGCTGGGAGAGAGTTAGTAACTAGAATGTATAATGAACTGTAAAAATCAGAAATCATGTTGGATCACTGCATCACACACCTGAAACTAATATTACACCATATGTTAACTAACTGGCATTAAAATAAAAACTTTTTTGAAAAATCAGAAATCAATCAAATATAAAAGTACAAAGGATGAAAAACTATCATTCCCAGAAAATGGTCAATAAAGCTATGAAAGGATCTTCTATTTCACTTGTTATCCAGAAAAGGTAAGTTAAAATAGCCACTGCACACACATGTCATTCTGGAAATATCAAAAAAGTGAACACACATGGTAGGTTCCTCTCCACATGTGCTGGAGAGGTGGGGACATGAGAAACTCGTGGATGGTGGTCACTTCTCACTTATCTTGGGTCCACAAGACCTGGATCCACAAGCCCCAGGGCATAGGAGGCAGATTCCAGCCTGCTTACCCACTCAATACCCACCGTACTCGAGGATACTGAAACCTGACAAACTCTACCCTTTACCCTGTATCTGCAATATCCTCCTTACCCCACATTCCCCTACTCTGTCCCAAACACCTGTATTCATTCAATAGGACTCGCACCCAAGTCTTGCCTCCAGCTGGAAGCCCCACAGGCCTTCCACCTACTAAAAAGTCTCCGTTTTATAGACAGAGATACATTATTTTTTTTTAAATTTTCAACTCATACAAACTTCATGCAGACTACTCCTCTAGTACTATATTTTTATTTTATTTTACATGATGCCTAGTTATTATATTTTTCACGTCTTAGCAATTCAGCTCCAGACTCCGTGGGCAGATACATTATCTCCTTTGGGTGGCTCTTTGTATTTCCATTGTTTACCTATTGTATGTTTAATTATGAACTGAGCACTGTGCATTATCTACTTCAAGCATTTGAACATTTCCAGGCAAGCTACTGTTATTATCCTCATTTTACAGGTGGAAAAACCAAAGCTCAGAAAGCAGCTTCATCTTCCCAATCACACATCTGAAAAGTGCTGGAGACAAGTGTTCAAATCCATGTCATCAGATTCTAGAATCTGTCCCTTTTAACTGATGGGAGAGAGACAGAAAGGATTGTGGGAAGATATCAATAAGTAGAGGTCATATGTAAGACTTGTGCATGAATGTTTATGGCTTTATTATCCACAACAGGCAAGAAATGGAAACAATCCAAATTTCCATAAACTGATGAACACATAAATAAACCAAATGTGGTATATTCATGTGATGGAGTACTATTTGCAAAGAAAGGAGTGAAATTTTGATAAATGCTTTAACAGATACCTGGAAAACATTGTGCAAAGTGAAAGAAGGCAGAAACTAAATGCTGTATATTGTATGATCCCATATATTGTATGTATTATATGATGCCCTGTATCGCATGATTCTGGATATCAAAATATATAATGTATACATAAATAAATTTATATGTACGTATAACTCCATACAATATATGTAGTATCCAGAATGCTGACTGCACCACTTAGTAGCTGCGTAATCTCCGGCAAATTACTTAAGCTCTCCATGTCTGTTTCACCCTGTGTAGAGCTATCTCACCTCTCATTGTGAGGATTAAACTAGATAATGCATGGACCAGTGACTGGAACAGAGTAAACATCCACTAGAGAGCACTATCGTTAAGTGGTGGGAAAAGTCCCAAGGCCAAGGCTGCCGTGAATATTAAATAGGATTTATCAGTAATGCCGCTATGGTCCGACTTGCATACTTTGCAACCAGACAGCCTGGGTCTGGACACCAAGGCCAGTCCCTTTTTGCTCTGTGAGTCTGGGCAAGGGACTCAGTCTCTGTTGCTTTCTCTGTGAAGATGCGAACAATAATGGTAACTAATTGTAGAGCTGCTACAAGGTTTAAATGAAATGACACATTCAAGAAAGAGCTTAGCACGGTGACTGGCACACAATTAGCACTGGTTAGCTTTTGTCCATCATTATAGTTCTGGCCATCAATGTTAGCTGGCATAAAAGATACCCAAGATAAAGTTCCCTGTTCTCAGAAAATGAATAATCCAATTAGCTAGTTGGTTCAGTGGATTACAAATAAGACATCCCCCTCAGTGTATCTCTCTCACAAGACTGAAAACTCCATGAGGGTGGGATCACTGTTTTATTTTTCACTGTGTCCCTCGTGCCTTACATAATGCCTGCCTGGGAAGAGTGAGAGTACCCATCTATGAAAGTGAGTTTTCTCACAGCCTGATGGGAGCAAAGTCTCTATTTTGCACGCCAACCTCAAATCCACAGTTGCATGTGGTTGGGGCTAATTTGCATCTCAGTATCTCAGAAAGCTCTGCATTTAGCTATCCGATTTTCTTCCTTGTCAACTAGAGATCACAACTTGCAAGGCAAAGAGAGCTTTAGAAAACTGGTCTCTCTGCCAGCTCCCAAATTTTGTCCGGCAGCATTTTCACTTTCCCCCTCCATCTCCATGGGAGGCAAGAAACTGGGTTCTAATTCTAATCCTGACACTTTGCTGGGTGACTTCAAGCAAATACAAATCAAATAATCTGGCAAAATATGCCTAGACTATGTGCTTACACCTCAGTTTCTCTATTTGTCAAATAGAAGGATGATTCTAAGGGTACTTTCAAAGGCATCCTTCCAGAACACTGCTTTCTTCAGGGATGTATTGTTCACTGAAAGCACCTGCCCACCGTCGCACTCTTGCCTTTAGGAAAAACATTTTTGGCGGATCTTGATCTGGGCTAAAATGGGGCAGCATCACTACCAAAGGAGGCAAAAGGGAAGATTTCTCATGCTGGCACCTTCCAGGATTCAAAAATAGTCTCCATATGGATGGCAAATGGATTTCAACCCAAGTAGCCTTTCTAATGTATTGACGGTGGTTACCTAGGATGCTGAATTCATTCAGAGCTCCAACAAATATGCACAGAGCACCTACTGTGTGCTAGACGATGTTCTAAGCATTAATGATAAAGCAGTGACCAAAAGGGACACAAATTTCTGTTCTCACAAAGCTTAAATACCAGTGGATGACAAGCAATAAAATAATAAGTAAATGAAATATATCATTTATTAGAGAGAGGCAGGCTCACAGGAGAAAAGCAATAGAGTAGAAAATGAGAACAAGAATGGGGTGCGTATGAGTGGCTCAGATGGTTAAGCATCTGCTTTCAGCTCAGGTCATAATCCCAGGCTCCTGGGATCGAGCCCCATGTTGGGCTCCCTGCTCAGTCTGCTTTTCCTTCTCCCTCAGCCATTCTCCTACTCATTCGCTTTCTCTCTCCCTCTCTCTCTCTCTCTATATATATATAATAAATAAATGATATGAATAAAGAATAAAGTATAAAATAAAAATAAAGAATAAAATTTTGGAGTGCCTGGGTGGCTCAGTGGATTAAGCCTCTGCCTTCTGCTCAGGTCATGACCTCAGGGTTCTGGGATCGAGTCCCACATCGGGCTCTCTGCTTGGCAGGGAGTCTCCTTCCTCCTCTCTCTCTCTGCCTGCCTCTCTGCCTACTTGTGATCTCTCTCTGTCAAATAAATAAATAAAATCTTTAAAAATAAATAAATAAATAAAATAAAGAATAAATTTTAGATAGCATGACCAAGGATCGCCTTGAGGGGAATGTCATTTTGGAGCAAGATTTCTCAACTTCATCATTACTGACATTGGGGGCAGATGATTCTGTGTTGTGGGGGCTGTCCTGTGCAATACAAGATGTATAGTGTGGCAGCATGTGTGGCCTCTACCCACCGGACGCCAAGAGTACCTCCCTCAGTTCTAACAGACACTGCCCAATGGCCTTCAGGTTGAACATCACTGATTTAGAGTAAAAACCTGAAAAGAGGGGCTCCTGAGTGACTCAGTCAGTTAAGCATCTGCCTTTGGCTCAACTCATGATCTCAGGATCCTGGGATCCAGTCCTGCATCAGGCTTTCTGCTCAGCGGGGCAGTCTGCTGTTTCTTCTTCTGCCCATCCCTCCTGCTCGTGATCAAATAAATAGATAAATAAAATCTTAAAAAACAAAACATAACACCTGAAGAGAGAGCCACAAAGAGATCCATAAGGATCCTGGGCAGGCATTGGAGGCAGAGAGGTAACAAAGCTGGCCTTAGTCCCCACCTATGGACAACTTACATCAGACAAAAATCTTCTCAAGTATCATTGCCCTCAAGATGGGGCAACCATCTTGTATTTAAGGCATTGAAAAGAGGGCATCTGAGCCAAATATTGGGATCCTGGAGACAGAGGCCCAACATGAGCATGGCGAGGGCATGGGGTAACTCACTACAAGCAATGAGACCTCACCTACAGTTTGAAGCAGAAAAGTGTCATGATCAATTCTGTGTTCTCGGATCCAGGGACTTCCCAGAACATGGCCTAGTAACCTCCATTCCTGACTAGCTGTATGACCTTGGGTGAATTCCTTTGCCACACAGGGCCTCAGTGTTCTCCCCTATAAGCCTGGGGATGGGGAAAACGATAGAATCTCCTTCATGGGTTTCTGGTGAAGGTCAACTATGTGCAAAGCACTTGGGCCTTGTGACGGGAACACAGAGCACACGCCGGAAAGAATGAATATCATTCTTAAACAAATGTTAGCTATTTTTTCCTTCCCTTTCTTTTGGAAGCGTACCATTGCCCCAGTGGTATTTATTGCTAGGTTAGTTTTCATCTTTACCCTCCTTCTCCTTGCCCTACCTCCTGCCCCTCAACCCTGCCCCAGGCCAGCACATGCCTCTGCTCCCAGGGCCCCGCTTTCCTCCTTCTACTGCACCACCTGCCTGCCAGCTCCTCTGCACTCCTGGTCTATATGTTTGTTTATCAGTATTGGAAACAAAGGCTTCTACTTGAGAACTAACGTCAAAGAGGCCTCCTTCTTGCTTCAATACATTAAGACCTTCAATGTGTATGCAAATCCTCTGTCCTGTCTTGGGAATGTCTTTTAAAACAATCAGCTGTCATCTCTGAGGGTCAGGAAACCAAAGCTTACCCAATGAACACCCACAAAAGACATGGTACTATGTCCTTATCAGCCAGGGAATACTGACCTGATTCCCCTACAGGTACAGCCTTTCTTCCCAGCATATGGCCCAGAGAATTTCTACTAGACAACATATGCTGGAACTTCTCTTCCCGCCCCTCCCAATCCCTTCCTCTCACCACCTTTAATATAGCAGCACTTCCATCCTGCCTAACTGGGAATGCCTGCTTCTGGCTCAGAGCCTGGCACTCAGCAGTGCCCCCCTCCACCCCATCAACATTCTTGGAGGGGCCGAGGCACACTCAGTTATGTCACATACCACATCTTGGTTCATCTTTACACCATGCTAGTAAAACCTACAGCACAGATAACTAGGGCTCAGGCAAACATCAAAGTCATAAACCACATGGGAATCTGGGACCTTCCAGTGGCAAAATCTCTATAGTTTAAGAGGAAGTGCTGTTTGCCAAAACTTTAAAATAACATTTCCGATTCAAAATGTGCAACATGCATTTATATACAAAAACATCACTTACACGTTCCTAGACTTAGAGTTATCACGATAATGTGGTGAGAGTAACAAACTAAATAACTAACAATTATTGAATATTTTCCTCAGGCCAGGTAGTGTGTTGAGCCCTTTACAAAACTGTCTCATTAAATTCTTAACAATATTCCTAGGAGGTAGATATGCCCATGTCCAATTTACAGATGAAGAAAATAAGACTCAGAGAAGTTAAATAATCCAACCGAGGCCACTTAACTAGTGAATAACAAAGGCAAAATTCAAATCTAGGCAGTTGCGATGGTTAATTTTAGGTATTGATTTGGCTGGGCCACAAGGTAGCCAGATATTTGGTTCAACATCATTCCAGATATGTCTGTGAGGGTGTTTCTGAATGAATTTGTTTTTGGCGGATCAGGTGAAGCAGATTGCCCTCCTTCGTGTGGGTGGGTCCCGCCTAAACAGTTGAAGACATGTAAGGAACCAAAAACCTAAGAGAAGACTCCACCTGCCTGACTCGTTGTACTGGGACATTAATCTTCTTCTGCTCTCAGGCTGGAACTTACACCTTTGGCTGTCCTGCTTCTCAGGCCTTTGGACTCAGACTATAGCTACATAATCAGCTGTCCTGAGTGTCCAGCTTGTCACCTTAACCTGGAGCTCTTCGGACTTGTCAGCCTCCATAAGTACATGAACCAATTCCTTGTAATAAATCTCCTTATATGTATGTGTATATCCAATCAATTTTGTATTTCTGCAGAGCCCTGACTAATATGGTGGTAGACACCTAAGCTCTAGATGTTATCATTCTCTGGATTAAGTCACAATAGAATTCCTTTTACTCCAGGTAGGGAAGAAGCATGAATTATCAATACTATGCAGCAAGGAACTCACTAAAGCACTTTATTAAATGTAATTTGTTTTGTTCCAACATCTCAGAAGCAGCTTTTTTCCCCCATGCTCCCTTTTATTCCAGGAAAATGTATTACAGATAGAAACAGAGAGATGGCTCTGGATTTCTAGGGGCTTGGTTGGCACTATATCTCTGGTACACTTTGCATGGATGGCCTTGGACAAGTCATTTCACCTCTCCAAGTAGGTAAAATGTGGATTACTCATACCTATGTGCCCTAGGATGCCATGAGGCTTAAATGAGATCAGATATTATTTTTAATTTTATTCTTCCCCAAACCACAAAAACATTAGCAAGCAAGAGGAACCAGTGGCTTCAGGAGTAGTGCCCCATGCAAAGTAGATGAGAATTCTATTTAATCTGATTCTTGTCCAGTCATCTTAACTGAAGGCTAAAAATGATTCTGCAGTAATAAAGGGAATTATAATGCACAATTGTAGAAGCTTGGAGAGCAATTCCAGCACAGAAGCAAGCGATTATACATTGCAACAAATTAAAAACTCAAAAAAAGGGGGGAGGGGGAGGAAACCAAAGACCACTCAAATCCCTTAAGAAACGCTATTTAATAAAGCAAACTCTATTTTCCATAGAATTCCAATCAAGGAGAATGTTGGCTCCTTGGAAGCAATTAGAGACATCTATGATTTAATGAAAATGCAAAAGCCAAGGACAAACAAACAACTGTGTAGCAAGAGGCCACTTCTCATATCCCCGCCACCAAACCACGGCACACAGAAGAGCTGAAAAGCTTGTACCAGAGACAAACAGCTAATATCAGCTAACATGAGAGGCATAATCCCCCCAAAAGTCAGTTCTGCCTTGCCTTTTGCCAGAACACAAAGGAAATGGAGCTTTAAACAAAGCCAAGTTCAGGCATAAATACCACAGCAAGTGAGGATGGCTTCCAAGGCTGGTTATTCGAACCTGTGATCTCATGAGGAGAAAATGTCAGGTCTGGCTTCTCCTCTCTTTGGCCTTGGTTAAACCCTAGACCCATTCCTTCTGCAGGATTGGGTCATCCTTGGGACTCCCCTTTGTCAGCCATAAACCTCAAATGTTATTTTGACTTTTAAAAATCAAATATAATTTTTGTTTTAAGCAACTTTCCTTCACTGCAGTAACATGTAAGTCACTCTCCTATCACTGAAACTCTTTGGGGTTCAGAGGAAGAACAAGGAGACAAATGTGTCTCCTGACATGATCCCCTGTCCCTCAACCCCCACACCTTGCTCACCAGCTTTCTATCTGCTCTCCAAATACCATGTGGTAATTTCTCTTTCCACGTACCAGCATTTCACCATTTCCTCTGCCTGTAAGTCTTGTCCTCTATGCCTCTGAAGAACTGAATCCTCATTATTTAGGTCTCAGCTCAAATGTTGCCTCCTAGAGAGAGGCCTTTCCTAGCATCATCTCAAGAAACTCAATTGACTCTTACCATGTTTGATCTTCTCCTGAGCACTTACCACCTTCCCAAACTAGCTGCACTATTAATACATCGGTGTGTTTGTTTGCAGGTTCAACCTGCCCCCTTCCTAGATAATGAGCCCTGGAAAAACAGAAACATGGACCTTCTATTTGTTTATCATTGTGTCCCTCACACAATTCTGGCACCGAACAGGGATTTAATACCATCAGTAGAATGAGTACATAAAACAGTGGGTGGCTTGGAGTTCGAGTCTTTGGAAAGACTGCTTTATATTATTTGTTGGTTAGTTCAATATTGTTGAGTGTTGAGTTTGTTCCAGGAGCTGGGGCTAGAGTGATGATCAAATCTGGGTCTCTGCCCACAAGGAATTTGGAGTAGAGGAGAAAGAGAAGGAAGCAGCCCATCACAGTAGCTTGTAAAGTGAAGAACAGGTCGGGGCACACAGCAGTGATAAGCACTTGACATTTCTTAATGCTTCCTGGCCAGAGGAATGTCATCCCTGAGGTCCTCACTGGTAAGTAGGTAGGTGTATTAGTTTCCTGTGGCTGCTAGGACAAATTGCCACACATTTGGTGGCTTAAAACCACAGAAACTTCTTTCACAGATTTGGCACCTGGATATCTGGAATCAAGGTGTCAGCAAAGCTGATTGCTTCTGAGGGCTGGGAAGAAGAGTCTTCTGTGCTTCTCTTCTAGCTTCTGGTGGTTGCTGGCATTCCTTGCCATCCCCTGACTTGTAGCTCTTTTACTTCAGTCTCTGCCACCATCTTCACGTGTGCTTCTACCTGTGTGTCTGTCTCTATGTCTCTGTTTTCATCTAAGGGCGCCAGACAATGGATATGAGCCCATCCTAATCTAGGAGGACCTTATCTTAACTAACTATATCTGCAGAGACCCTATTTCCGAATAAGGTCACTCACTCAGAAATTCCGGCACCTGTGGTGACCGAAGTGGGTGGGGGGTGAAGACAACACTATTCAACCCAGCACAGTTGACTACACCTTAGTCTTTGATTCTGGAAAACATATTTACTTTCATGAGCACCAGATGTCTGATGGATTTAGTATGACAGAATTTTACTCTCTACTGAACACATGGATATGCCAAAGTGTGAGGAGTGACCCACATACTTCTCTCCCTGATCTAGTCAATGTACCAGAGGGGAAGAGGAACAAACTAGGTCAGTGGCTGCCAGCTCTACTTACTGCCATGCTTTCTCTCCTCCAGCCTCTCCAGCTGAGGCCTCAGTCTTACACCCCTTAGCTTTATTCTCGAACTCAGCAGACTACTCAGTTCAACCAAGGCAGCCATACAAGCCCAGTGAAGCCCTCTCTCAGAGATACTCATTCTGAAGCAGTCAGGGGAGCTAAAGAACTGCCACAAATTGTAACTACTTCTGTATGGCCCCTGAAATCCTGGCCATGCCCCTGCTGCCTATTCTTGCTTTTAATTTTGGTTCCTGGTCTTTTGCTCTCATACTCCTCCTAGCCCATTCTTTCAGGGCTTCCTTACAAGGCACAGTTGCAGTCCCTCTCAGTGATGGGAACAGAGGTTCCCAGAATCCATATTAAGGGCCAGTCATTGAGACAGTCAACTGGATACCTCAGTGGAGAGGGTCTCAGTCACCTCTAAGCAACCCAACCCCAGAGATTTCCAGGAAGATTCACAAAGGGGGCCTCAGTGAAGAGATAACAGAAGTAGAAATCAAACAGCCCAGAGTCCAAATCTGAGCTCTAATCTTTATTAGACATTTCATTGTAGGTTAGTTGCTTAACCTTCATAGTGGCCATTGACTCATTTATGCCAATTCCTACCACATAGGATTAAAATATGCATAAATTAAAAAAAATAAGAAGTCATTTGGTACAGTTCAAGACATGTGGAATATGTTCAATAAATGTTTTGGAATTGCACTAAAAAAATGGAATGTCTAATATAGAGCTAGTAAATCTGTAAGGGGGAGGAAAAATATATCAGATTGAGGTCTGGAAAAAAATGTATATTTCATTATATACAAATACATTTTGTTCTTTCACGGCTTGTACCTTTTTGTTCTTCAGGCAACTTAAATATCTACTCCTCAGGGAGGGCTTATCAAAAAACTTTACCAAAAAAACGATATCTCTTCTCATTTTACTCTCAGCCCATTTTCCTCATATCACTTATACAATTAACGATTTTGTTCATTTGTTTTATTTGTTCATGTGTTTAATGTCTACACTATTTGCTGCATGAGGGTACTAAGTTCATCTTGCTCTAATCCCAGTGCATGGCATAGAGCAACATACTCAATAAAACTTGTCAAAAGAAAGAATGAGGAGGGGTGCCTGGGTGGCTCAGTTGGTTAAGTGTCTTCAGCTCAGGTCATGATCTCAGGGTCCTGTTTCCCCCTCTTTCTCTGCCTACTTGTGATCTCTCTCTCTCTCTCTGTCAAATAAATAAATAAAATCTTAAAAAAAAAAAAGAAAGAAAGAATGAGGAAATCAATAAGTCCTATCACAGCAAATAGAGAAGTTGCCATATTTTTATTATTTAACTCTTTTGTTAAAAAAAAAAAAAAGGAAGAGCGTTGTGCATTTTGAAGAAGAAAATGAAAGAAGTCAAAGTAATTTCTGCTAGTGGGATTATCAAAGAAAATTAAGGATGTCAGGTACTAGAATATAATCTAAAATAAGCATCCAACAGATGCCTAAAATTCTTGGACATTCCAGGCCATTGGGTTTTCAGTCAAATGAACTGAAGGGAAGACATCAAGGGGGCAAGAGGAACATTAGTTTGCCCTATTTCCTCATTTCCCTTGGCTACTGACATTAGGACTGTTCACTACCTGTGGGCCCTAAGTATTAGTCTCGTTAAAAATGAAATGAAACGAAACGAAACAAAAACGGCCTTCAAACACTTGAGGACGCAGCCATGTTTCCCATGGTCCTTCCTCTTCTTTGAGCCAATCATCCTCAGTCTTTCAACTTTCTCCTGTAACTGAGTTTTCATATTCTCTCATCATCCAAGATGGCACCACTAAAGTGAAACAGACATTTAACTTGCCACCCAATCTCCTTCCTATGTAGATAACAGTGTGAGGAAGAAAAGACAGGCACATAAACCCAGGCCATCCATGCTTAGCAAGCGCATTTAGATTTCCATAAAGCCATAAAAGGTTTCAGATGACACATTTGCTTCAAAAACGACAGATTCTTAAATGAGAGCGATTTCAAGAAGATCAGACATCCTGTGGTGCACTTAGGGAGGGAGAGCAAATTGCACAGCCATTGCTCATCTGAGTAGCAGTGAGAAGTCCTGCCAGCAGCAGCACAAGTTCAAATCCCTGGGCCACCTATGCCAAGTTCTGCAAAGAGATTCCCCTCTAGCTCACTGCCCCCCACAGCTAGATCGCCACGCTAACTCATTCTTCCCGTTGCGTTTCCCTGAAAAGGGGAACATAAGAAAGATAGAAAATGAGCTTTGTGAAAACCGTGCATTTGTCCTGAAATTTCCCTCCTCTGAGTTATAGGTAGACAATGAGATTGAGATGAAAGAGCACTGACCTGAGAGTCAGGTTCTTTAGGTCTAATTTTAGAACTGGAAGGACCCTTAGAAATGAGCTAATTCAGGTCTCTCATTTTGTATTAGAGGACACTAAAACTTAGGCTACCTTCATTATGTATTTATCTGTGTGATCTTGAGCAACTTGCTAAAATTTGCTAGTCTCAATTTTCTAATCTGTAAAATGGAGATGATAATGTTGCCCTCCCTTAAGTAGTTGTGATAATTAAATTATATGTGACAATGCATGCAATATGTTTGGTAGGGAAAAAAAAACACTCTATAATAGGTAGCTCTTATTATTTTTCATTCGGCAAATAGTTATTGGTCTTCTGCTACGTGTCAAACACTGCTCCAAGTAATGAGGACACAGCTAGAAATGAGACAAACACTGACCTTATCCTGCTGAAGGGATATGTGAGGACAGACATTAAAACACAAATTCATAGACACATTACAGCCTGCTAAGTGTTGGTGCTTAAGATCATACACCTAGCTGCCGGCATTCCTGAAACTAGAATTCAGGTCAATCGGTTTAGAGAGTCTTAATTTCACAAGTGATCCTGTCACCCGTCCCATCTTCCTCATCCATACCTACTGAGGGAGCTCTGTGAGCTATAATGACAGGTGTTAGGAGAAATCCCCTCTCCTCCTATTTGATGGGCCAGCTATGGACTTAGTTCTGAGAGCTCTCCCTCTAAATGAGATGTGGACCATTTGGAACAAATTCTGTGGACCAGGATGGAAAAACAATAGTTCATAAGGAACTCTTTGGAGATGAAAGGTTGAGTTGGGAAGAGCTGTGGTTCCAGAACCAAACACACCTTGTTTTAACCCAAATTTGACTATCCTCATTACAAGCTATGTGACCTTTAACCAGTGACTGAAATCTTCTAAGCCTCAGTTTCCTCATCTGTAGATTGGGGCTGGTAGTTCCCACTGCACAAATTTCAATAATTGCCAGTTATAGTTAGGAGGGAGAGAGGAGGGTAAAAATACAGGGGTTCAACACAAATCAGATCCCTTCTCAATGCAAATCCCCCCAGTAGCTTTCCAGTCGATGTAGAGGACAAAGCACTGTGTAGGGCCCATGGGCCCTGGCAATCCAGATGGTCACAATCACTTCTCTCTCTTCATTTCCCTCTACTCCTTCTCTCACACTCTCTACTCCAGCCATACCTCATTATGCCTACACACACCAAGTACAAGGCACTGTGGTGCCTTTGAACTTACCACCTCCTGTAGAAGGCAGGATATCATAATGATTAAGAATATGGGCTCAGGGTGAGATCCCTGGGTTCGAATCCCAGCTCAGCTACTTACTTAATGTATGATTTTGGCAAGTTACTTAACCTCTGTGTTTTAATCTCCCCATCTGCGAAATGAAAATAGTACCACTACTCCCTATCACATAGAACTTAAGCTCTCTATAGGGGCAAAAGGGAAATAAGAACTAACGCAACTTTTGAAGAGTTTCTAGCTGCTGGAAGGTCCAGCCAATATACGGTACCAACACTTTGCACACCTTATATCTAATCCTCACTACAATTCTAAGGTAAAACATCACTTGTCTCATTTTACAGGTAAGGAAACTGAGGCCAAGAACAATTAAAGCACATCCAGGACTCAGAACCAGGCCTGGATGGCTCCACAGGCCTTTGTACTCTTCACCTACCGTGAATCTATTCACTCTTTCCCAATGCAGCATCAGGCTCCAGTCACTAGAATAGGAGATCTCCAGGGCACACATTTGTACATTGTCCCTGAGTTTCATGAAGGGGCCCTACATCTTCTTACTTGTCCAAGAAGCACAAGTGAGCTAGAAAAGTCCCGTGCTTTCCTGTCCTGCAAAGGCGCTATGGGCAGACCCCCACCAGGGGAAGGCAGCTTGACCCCTCCAGGACCCATAGTGCCTCACAGCCATCTCATAAACGAGTGGGTAGAATCCTGAAAGCACTTCTTTGGTGACTTAAATCCCCCCAAACTTCATACAGCCCCCAACCTCGCTCGCAATGAGTGAGTATCTGTGAAGAGCTTGGCGCATCCCTGATAGTGTTAAATCTTGTTTTTCTTTTCCTCCTCGGGCCAAGGGTCTATCACCTCCCTTCCCTCTGATCCAGGCAGAACATGAGAAAGCCCTGCCTGTGTGGACGTGTGCAACATCACAGACATATGGAGCATTCCACTGGGAGGCCAGGTTGCTAGAAATACAAGGCACTGGGGCCTGGGCTTACAGGTAATCTCCATGTGGGAAGTATTCTGTGACCCATACTGGTAACCAGGCGGAAGGACGGAAGAAGGTATGGATATGCTCAGGGGCAGAGCAGAAACCCACATCCTAATTCCACTTGAAACATGGCCATGTACAAACAGTCTTGTTTCTCTGCCGGGGGATGGAAAAAAATCAATAGACTAAATCCACTACAATATCAAAGAGGCCAGGGTGGGAATAAATACTTCTTCATCATAACCCAATCACAGGGTGCCTGTGGCCCTCACTTTAATGGGTACAAAATCGAATTATTTCCTAAAAAATCATCTTCTGGAGCCTTGTCTTGGAAAACCTTAAATGAGGATTACTAGCAGGCAGGGAGATATTCTTAAGGTCTTTTTTCCTGGACGTGTGCTCATGGCAATGATGATTCAAGTTCTGCCTTTTACCAGCCATGTGACATTAGGTTTTCTCAGTATCACTAATGTTACAGTACCTCCACTACAGGACTAATAACAATGATGATGATGATGATGATGATGATGATGATGATGATAGTGATAACAGTCACTGCTCCCTGAACACTTTTCACATGCACTACTGCTAAATACTTGACATGCTTTGTGCCATTTAAACCCATCAACAACATTGTGAGGCAAGTACTCCATTGTCCCATTCTACAGATGAAGACACTGAGACTTAGACGGACAGGAAACTCATTCCCAAAGACGTGCTCTTAGAGCCATTGCTGTATCCCTCTAATTTGCTCCACTCTGGATTTCAGTTTTTGGACCTGCAAAATTGCAGGTTATACACCAGGTGAAGTGATCTCGAAAGGAGCATGTGACACCAGAATTCCAGACTTCCAGACCTGTACCCAGTCTTCAAAGGGAGACAGAAAGCACCATCTCTTTCCAAGGTCTCAGAGACTTGTCCCAAGCCTGCGGGTCTAGGTCAACAACCTCAGCTCATTTCCTTCTTCCCTTCATGAAGAATGGCTTAGAACCCAGAAATGGTTTCTGAGGCAGAGGTGGCCAAAGTTTGGCAACCCAGAATGCTGGGCTTTTCCCGAAGCCCACATCGAATCTTTCCCTCCACTGCTCAGAATCTTGGATGAAATTTCCTACCTAGAAAACAAAGTTCAAATTCCTCAGTACAGCAGTGGAGGCTCCCTGGGGTCCAATCTCAACTTGCGATGCTAACTCATCAATCTCTTTCCTTCCAACTTCTGCCCACAACTCTATCCCCAGACTGTTCCAGACCCCATGTGCTCCTGGCTCTCTTTATTCTCCCTAAAGTAATGACACAAAATATCCATTTAGCAGGCACTAACACATCTATCTGTTTGAAGGTCTGGCTCCCCAGGCATAGCCTGCCACAACCCTTCACACGGCCACCCACCCTTAAATATACTCCACTCCCCCTAAAGTTTCTGAAGTCCTGCAATAAGTGGCTACTCTGGTCTGGATGCCTGTGTCCCCCCAAAATTTCTCTAAGGAAACCTAATGCCCACTTTGCTGGTAGTAGGAGGTGAGGCCTTTGCTCAGGTCATGTGGGTGGAGCCCCCAGGAATGGGATTAGTGCCCTCCAAAAAGAGACCCCAGAGTGCTCCCTAGCTCCTTCCCTTCCCTCTGCCATGTAGGGTCATGACAAGAAGGCAGTCTGCACCTGGGGGTTGGGGGAAGGTCCTCACTGAAACCCAGCCATGCTGATGCCCTGATGTTGGACTCCAGGTTCCAGAACTTGAGAAATAAATTTCTGGGGCTTATCAGTGTATGGCATTTTGTTATAAAAGTCCTAGGAAACTAAAACAAGGGGTGTTTCTTTATGTGTGAGAAAGAGGCATTTTTCAATTATGAGTAATGGCACAGGAAGAGGCTTAATGACAGTGAAGAAAGAAGAGCCATAGAAAGTTAAATATACACACGCAGGTGTATATTTAATGTCCCAGTTTTGTAAGTAAGTATTTATTTTGTAAAAGCCTGTAAGAAATTCTCTGGCTGGTTAAGTTAAAGGTGACACAGAGAAAATGTCAGTTAGCCTGATAACCAGGCTCCATCCTGGCGTCCCGAAGACCCCAGGCCACAATTACCCCAATGCTCAGAAAGAGCAGAGTCTGAAGAGAGCACAAATCAATTCCACCATTTTCCCAATTGCCTCCAGGGGTCTGGTTCCCAGGCAGGCAAGGCCACAGCAGAAGAGGGTAGGGGCTTGGTGGTGAGGACGGCATATCACCAGAATACACAGTTGCAAGTGCCCGTTTTGGTTCCACAAACACGCCAAAATGCAATGCGCAACATTGTCTACTGGGGCTTTGATAGCAGGGCAGCCCCGGCATCGGGTGAGAGCAGAGAAAACAATGTTCTAGAATGTTCCTGTGATAATAAGCTCTAGCCAAGCAGGGCAAGTGGTTCCTGAGAAATGTGTGTTGAATAAATAGGGCAGCGTAGAGAACATATTTGCCGGCTGGCATGCAGGCCCACACTTGGTTACAGGCTTGCTGCCCCCACCCCACCCACACACACACACCCACACTAGATGAGGGAATGACTGACCTAGCTCCTCTGTCATTTCTCAAGAAATCCACCTTTCAGGGTCTGTTTCCTGGAATCACATTAGGTATTTTTGCTTATCCAGAAAGGTTAAAAACTCTTATGACCCCAAACAAGCTTCATTTTTCCTCCTCAAGTTTTGAAAGCAAAACTCAAGGGACTTTCCCCAAAATGAATTATGCAGAAGATATGATAAGATGAGATTCCACCTGCTGCTAAGGGACTCGCCTTAGAAAAATGTAATCAGATATTCATTTCCTGATATTAACAACCACTAAAAGGGAGCTCTGATTTCTGGAACAAATACCTTAAGAAGAAAGTTTAAACATACACATTTTAATTGAATTCCTTCTCAGCCAGAATGTGATTGACAGAATCCTCCATCCGTCATGATCTATGGGCTTCTGTAACTCCTAAGTTGGTCGATCTACCAGTATGACTTTTCGAGGTTCTTAATCCTCTTATCAACCACTCAAGTTTCCAGGGAGACTCATTAGCAGAGCTGGCAAATGCTGAAGTCGGCATCATTACCAACCACAAAAGTTTGGAGCATCTGCTCTCCTCTATGTTTATTTGTTTATTATCTGTCTTACCCCAACTAGAATGTGAGCATGATGCGGCAGACATTTTTATCTGTCATACTCACTACCACCTGGCACTCGGCGGTACTTGATACATATTTGCTGACTATTGAAGGGGATGAGGCTATGACACCCCCAAAATATGCCACATTGGCATGAGGATAATTTCAAACTGAAGGCAATTGTGAAGAAGCAGATACAAGAAAGCTCTCTGCCCTCCCCCATATGACTAAAAGTAAGACATAAATTTGTAAAGGTGACTCCTTTCACCAGGAAGGACAGAAGCCAATCACCAGAGACAACTCTAGACCTGTCTTAAGGCCAGAGACAGCACCAGAGGAATCTACCTAATAAACTTTGCTACCTAGCACTTCTCTTCCCATTAGTTCCCCCATTTATTTACCTACCCTGCAATTGTCACCCCTAGAAATATAAAGTCCTTTTCCTTTGTCTTTTCACTTCTCAACAAATGTATTATTCTTTTATTAAGATGCTATATAAGCCCAAGTTCTAGCCACCTCTTTGAGCTACTCATCACTGAGTGCTCCCATAAGGATGCACAATGCAAATGCTAATAAACTTCTGCTTGTTCTTCTCTTGTAAATCTGTCTTTCATTGGTCTATTTTGCAGTGCCCCACTCAAAATATCTAAGATTCTAAGGGGAAAAAGATTATTTTCCTTCCCTATACTATAAAATTTCTTATGTACTGAGAAACTGGAGCCTGGGGACTGCGCACAGATCCTACCATACATGAATTTTAGTTTCTCTGACTGGGTGGTGACAGTCATGCAGACAGAAACACACATTCAAACAGAAATCATGGCCACATATTTGAAGGGCCAAATGATCAGCATAGACATTAAGGTTTAAGAAAGGGGGTTAAAAAAAATAAATAAAACAACACTGTAAAGACAGGAAGTTCTCTTGTTGCATTTTCTCACCCCTCTCAGTGTTGACATGACTTAGAACAACTGGGAACTCCTCAAATGGTGGAGTCTTCCTGTCCTTAGAAAATACTACACATGCCTCACCAAAAACCAGAGAGGCCTGCCTCTCCTTACCATACTGAATTGAATCCCAAGTCCTGCAGGCTCTGCTCTCCAATCATTTACAAAGGCACCCCTGCCACTGGCAGAGTGACAACCCAGCATGCCTTTCTCCCTCAGCCATCTTACTTCAGAAGCAGAGTTGCCTCATGAGCCCTGAAAGGGAGGGGGTTCCTTCGTTGATATTTAAATAAGGTAAGTCACAAAATGGAAATGAAAATATTCCCTCTGATATACGCTGATTTTTTTAAAGGCTGCTATGGAGAGGGGAAGACATACCAGGTGCTGAAGAGGCATTTATTCATTTCCTCCCTCTTTTATTCAGTAAATGTGTGGTGACCAGCTATGATATGTCAGGGATTACACTAAGGGTGAGGACAGAGAGCGAACTGGGACACAACCCTACCTCAAAAAGCATACGGCCAACTGAGAGAATACACAGTAATAAAAAGGTAATAAAAATACAGGGTGACAAGACTTATTGTAGGTAAAACCCATGGTGCCAGAACAGTAAAATAGAGGTAGACCTCCCTTCAAACCTTGGGTTGTGACATCTAGAAGGTGTGTGGCAATGGCAAGTCACCTTTTACTGTCCTGCCTTGATCTTGTACTCAAAAAGTAAGACCATTTTGGGGTACCTGGATAGCTCCGTTGGTTAAACATCTGACTTCAGCACAGGTCACAATCTCGGGTTCCTAGGATCAAGCCCCAGATCTGCTCCATGCTCAGTAGGGAATCTGCTTTTCCCTTTCACTCTCCCCCTGCCCTGCCCCCTGCTCCCATGCTCTCTCTCATATAAATAAACAAAATCTTTTTTGAAAAAAAAGTGGGAACATTTTCCTGCCTTATAAGACTACTGTAAGGATTCAGTGCACTTCCATATATAAAGGGCTTAACAAAGTACATGACCCATAGCAGGCAAGCACTCACTACACTGTAAATATTGTTACTAGAAATAGGCATGTAAGGGCCTGACTTTGGATTTGCTTCCCACGACTTAGGTGTGAGTGAAAGCTCAGGACGTGGAATACATGGATCTCATTACTCTCTTTCTGCCTGGCTGTAGAAATACTTCCCTCCTCCTGCGTCTGATGGGAACTCCCCATGTAGTATTGAACTTTGAGCACTGGGGTGGGATTTAGGCATCAAGACCCAGACAGATGTGTGATATCTGGCTGTAGGAAAGTCCTGAGCACTTCCTCACTTGCCCTCACCTATATATGGTGAGAGTAACCAGGTTGCAGCCCACCATTCTATTAGCACAAAGCTGTGACCTCCATGGGGACAGAAGCCCAGGGCTGGCTGGAGAAGGACTTCGGGGGTGGGGGGAATGATGGGAAGGTGGGAGAGGCTGTTCTGCATTATCCATACCACAATTCTCCACCTCCAGCAGCCCAGATAAACAAAAAATCAAAGTCAAGAAATTGCTTGCTATGTCATTCTTCAAACACAGAGCCTTCCTGTCTCCGGAAGATCCACAGGGTGGGGTCCATCAAGGTGTCACACCAGAAACCAAGAGAAACCAAGAGGCAATTTAGATCCTAGACCAGTCTTCCAAAAATTGTAGGCGCTCAAAACACCCCATCCCCAACAGAGTTGCCCAGGACCAATCTGCTCTCTGCTATAATTCTAACACCCAGCGCAGTGCCTGGCAAAGAGCAGAAGCTAGAGAAGAGTTAGTAGATGAACAAATAAACAAACAAAATGGATGGATGGATGGATGGATGGATGGATGGATGGATGGACGAATGAATGAACAAACTGAGGAACAAATGAATAAAGGAAAGAAACAGCTTGGGTTTAGGCAACGCCTTCTTTCAAATGACACCAGTGGCGAATCCTTAAGAAGCGGCAAATGTGTAGGGTGGATGCTGTCTTGACGCTACTGGCAGCAAAGGGGTACCACTGTGCAATTAACTCTTTCCGATCCAGACTAGTGGGGAAGGGGCAGCTGGCTGCAGCACAGCACAGCCATTACGTGAACAGTAGGGGGTCCACAAAACTGCCAGACCAGATTTCATTTTGGAATGAACTCTATGATTTTTTTTTTTCTGCTGTTCCAGCAGCAGCAACAGCAGATTTACTCTCCTAATTATGTTTGGCTTTGGTTAAATTAGTTTGCATTCCCTGAGCACACACGGGGTGGGGGAGGGGGGGAGCAGGCAGGGGAAGGAGGTGGCCAGAGAAGATACCAAGGGGTGGAGAGAATCTTCTCAGAGGATGATGCACTGCAGAAGGGTCAGTCAGGCCCAGGGCAGATGCTGGAGAACTACTGCCCCGTGGTGCAGGGATTCTCAAGGAATGGAGAAAGTGTTCTGCCTTCAGCTCTCTTCATTCATTCCTGCACGCTACGAATATTTATTGAGTGCCCAAGACGAGTCATATGTCGAATTAGGAGGTGTGGGAAACTGCAATGAACCAGGCAAATAAAGGCTTTCTGACCTCATGAACCTATAGTCTAGAAGGGAAGTGAGACAAAAAACAAGCGAACAGCTACGCAAAACTTTCAGATGCCATGAGATCCGTGTAACAGAATAAAGCAATAGGGACTACCTGGGGTTAGTCCATTACGTTGTTTCTGTGGATAGTCTTCACCAGCAATAACAAAAGTAACACTACTGTATGTCTCTGTATTCAAGGCTTACCCCATTCCACACACTCACCAAATGTTTCATTTAACCTTCACGACAACTCTGAGACCGGTACAGTCATCTTTGTTGTACAGATGAGGAAACGGAGTCTCGGAGAGCTTTAGAGTTACCTGCTCGAGGACACGCAGCAGGTGACCTCAAATGCAGTGCTGCTCCTATGCCTTCGGAAATTCTGCTATCAACAACAGTCAGCAGTGACGAAAGCCCACACCGACTACCAGACACACCGTCCTGGCAGCTTGTCCTCAGCATCAGCACTGCTGTCAGATGCATTTTACAAACTGAGACCTGCCAAGCCTGATGAGCTGAACCAGAATGATACATCCATGAAGGGGTCCAGGTAGGACTGAGACTCACATCTTATGGTCCCTCAGTCCTGTTGCATCCCCAGAGCATACTACAGAGCAGTCGGATGAAACTAATATACCTTACCTGGACAACCAGGAGGAAACATTCTGAACTTAGAAAGTTCTGGAGTCACCGTCCACGGACCCCATGCCAGGACTACCATTTCCTCTGAGCTGTCTAGCTGCTGTTCCAGGTAACCAGCCCAGAGATAAGCTTAACACACTTGCAAAGTTACTTTGAGGAATAAACCAGAAACAAAAATGTCCAGAATCCAAAGCCATAGGGCAACTGTAATAGGGCCTCTTGTTAAACTGTGTTATCCTCAAAAAAGACACAAACAGGTTAGCCACGACTTAGTGCTGTGTGGGGATGAGACCTGTCTATACCTTTCCACCAAGCATTCCTTAGCATCCTTTCTGATCAGTGACCCTCTCTGTTCTGGCTCCCACTGCCAGGCTCTGGAAATCTATTTACATAACTAGCTATCTTTACCAACTGCTGAGTTAGCTTCCCGTGGATAGCCCAGCAAACATCTCACACCACCTCAACAGTTAAGGCCACTTTAGAATTTCCATGATAAAACCTGTTCTTTATTCTTTAATACCGTATCTGTTTTTCACATTTGTCATGAACTCAAACCTGAAAAGGGATTGTCAAGTCAGATTTTTTTTTTTTTTTAAACAAAATACCATTACAACTACAAGCAGCTGCTTTTGATTTATAAACACTGTAATCTTCCCCAGGCCTTGGATTTTTTTTTTTTAACAACATCCAGATCAGAACCAATTTAATTTTGAAAGATAGCTAATCAAGCAATTTGTTGTAGCACCTCTCTCGTTCTCACTGTTGCAAAGGGGGTTGGGAGGTCCATATGGATAAACTAACACTTTATTGAAGATTATAAATGGACCCTTCAGGTATCATGAAGTGCTTACCTATAATCTCCAGAAACACAATAACTTCTATACATTCGTTTCACCGCCAGCTTGAGCATTTCAGTGACTCACATGCAATGATACACAGGCAGTTAAGGCTTGAAGCTCCACACATTTTTTTATATGCAATAATTCTTTTTAAACTTACTTATTTTTTAGAGACTTAGACGGATGAATTCCCAATTTTGGAGGAGTCGAACAATCTCATTCTTCATTTTGCAATTTTCTATACAGTAGTCCCCCTCATCCACAGGGATACATTGCAACACCCCCAGGGGATGCCTGAAACCACAGATTGTCACGAACCCTGTATATACTCTTATTTTTTCCTATGCAGACATACCTATGGCACAGTTTGACTTATAAATTCAGTACAGTAAGAGATTCACAACAATTACCAATAATAAAATAGAACAATTATAACAATAATCTGTAACAAGAGTTATATGAACGTGATCTTTCTCTCTCAAAATACCTTACTGTACTGATCTCACCCTTCTCCTTAGGATTACATGAGATGAGAGAGTGCATATGTGACAAGAGGAAGTGAGGCAAATAACATAGGCATTGTGACGCAGTGTTAAGCTACTACTAACTTTCTGATGACACTTTGGAAGAAGGGTCATCTGCCTCCAGGCCACCATCACTGCAGGGGAGTGAAACGACAGAGAGAAACCATAGATGGGGGAGGGGAGGGCTACTGAACTCCTAACACTCTAACATATATGCACTTAATGAGAAACCAAATGGGCATGGATTTGAGGGTTTCACATACTTTGAGATCATTATAGTCACTCCAATGTTTTCATTCACTCCAATGTTTTCATTCACTCCACTTTCATTAAGCATTACTACATGACAGAATATAGACTACCCTTGGAATTCATGTTCCAATAAAGACAGCAGGGCAACCCATTGACTTATACTTAGCAAACACTTACGTCTTTAAAGTGTGCCAGCCTCTGTTGTAAGCGCCTTATCAATATTGAAACCTCATAACAACCCTGTGAGATAGGAACTGATTTGCCCCCTTGATTTCTTATTCTTTAAATCTGATCTGCCTGGAGTCCTAACCATGAGATTCTCTCCCTCTCTACTGTGTAGGAAAGAAACAGTCATCGCATCACACAGGGTAACTTTTTCAGATCTCTTTCACATTCTAAAGCAGATAAAAGCGTCGTCGAGGGGATGACTGTTTCTGGTGTGGTTAGTCCTCTTCCCCACAACCAATAAACTAATTACTCTTTCTGAGAAACTTCTCATTTTGTTTAGAAAGATGCATCAGGATTATGGGGAAAGTACCAAGCCCAAAGACATTGCCCTGCCAATCGGGGCCAATAAATGTAAAGACCTGGCATTCCTCCCAGGTGTCCATGTCCCTGTCCACTTCCCTTTACTCTGGCCATCTCTAAAATTAAATAGCTCCCTTTGCTCAATGAGTTGCAGGCAGGAATTAGGAAAGCTCCTGCAGGAAGCTTTCACAGGAGGAAGGAGAGAACCCATGTGATGATACATTATATTAAGGTGCTATGCAAGTGTTTTCCTCATATAATGGTAGAAATAAACATGGGTTTGGGGATTCAAATCCCAGCTCTGCTCCATGTTTGCTGTGTGACTTTGAGGGGTAGTTTAACTTCTCTGAGCTGTAGCCTCGTCTCCAGGAAACCTACTTCAATGATTTTTAAGAAAGTTAGGTAAAATTAAATTATGTGATACAAATGGGCACAATGGTCCATTGTGGTCACTTCATAAATGTTGGGTCCCTCCTCATTTCCTCTTCCTCCCATGTATATTAATCTATTTTATTTTTCCTGGGCAACCTGCTACCAAATAAGAAGAAAAAAAAAAAAAAAAAAGACCATCCTCACCCCATTGTCCTCGGAAGGAAACACTCCTATTTTATAGATTTGCCAGGGTGGGGTGGGCTGAATCCCACCCAGGACCCCAATCCTGTCCTGTTTTGTTGCCTCTAAAAAAAAGCTAACATTTATTTTCTCATATATATGCAAAGTAGGAAAAAACAGTCCCCCTTGCAGGAGGGAAAATTTCCGTTTGGGAGGTGCCGATTCTGTCACCCTGGGGAACAAGGCAGGTGATTCCCAGCTTTCCTCACACCCAAAAGGAGAGAAAGTGGACCCTAAAGCAACTGATGCCCTTGGTTGGAAGTATTGTAACAGGATTATCGGTAATATAAATCGAGGTTGAAAACAGCCGTTCTCTTTGTACAGCTCCAACATTTAATTTTCCAAATCAGGAAACTTCATTTCTAAATGTGCTCAATAGAAACTATAGGCTTCCTTCCGCTGACAAAAGAAAAGCAGCTGAAAGTTGGCATACGTGTTGCCTTTAATTTAAGCTTTTGTGCCCCTTTTCCTGGTCCTTATGGTTTAGGAGATTACATGCAGCTCTTGCCCCAAGGGAGGGAACATTATCAAAACACCCTCTAACCAGGGCAGGATGGGTCTGGTAACCTTGGAGCCTTAATTCTGAATTTCTCTGGCTTCCGTGGGCTTACATCCAATCCTCAGTGTTCCTTGAGGTGCTGCTTTGTGCTTAATTATACTTAAAGGTTCAGTAGGTGGGATTTCATTTGAAGCCCAAGACTTCGAGCCATCGGCTCCTGGGGTTGTCATTTCAAGCTTCTCATTTCTAATCACTTGGGTCTTTACCCGAGATGTGTTTTTACTCAAGCTAAAGGGACGTTTTCTTGTAAGCAGCCATTTATACACACAAAAAGCAAAGTGTTTTGTTCACAGAAAAAAAAGAAACATCTGAATAGATCTAAATCCTTCCTGTAAACAATTCACACATTATTATGAAGGGATTTGTAATGACTCCATTTGAAACCTCTGTTTGCAGCTTACGTCATTCTGTTGGGGCAGCATATACAACATGCTTCTGGAAGGGATCAGAACCACGGTGTGGTGAGAACCACCACGCGGACTGGAGGTTCAGAGGGGCTGGAGTTAAGTAGAGCAGGCACGACTGGATGGATGTCAAAGCCAAATGAGGTCTTCAAACACTACACACAGTCATTAGAGCAATTAAAGCTCTTTTCTCAGCTTTTCAGTAAAATCTTAGATTTAGCAGCTAAAGGCCATGAAACCACATTGCCTCTCTCAGTAAATAGTACCATATCCAAAATCCAGGAGAAGGGCCTTGGCAAAGGATGAAGCAGTCCTCTGTCTGGACAGAAATGGCCCTTTGGAATTCACTAAAGATCTGGGATTCTACAGCAAACTCAAAAAGACCTGGCCTCCAGAGGCTAGGTGGTGGGGGCTGATACCTAGGGTAGAGATGGGATGGTTTGGCTATAAACCCCCGGAATGCCAGGCTGTGGTCTGTATGTCCTTAAAGCACCTAGGTTGACAGGAGGTGGGGGCAGGAGGTGCCCAGGCTAAGAGTAGAGGTCTGGTAATCTCAGGATGACCATCTGAAGATGGCCATAGCTCCTCCTAAGCAGTCACTTCATCTTCAGTTGGCCCAACAGAGGTCTATGAAAGGTGCACGTCTCATCTTCTCACACCCTCCTTAATGCCTCTCTAGGTGCCCCAGCCTCTTTGCTTTCAAATAAGACCAAAGTCTGGAGTTCTGAAGTGGACATCCTGGGCTGGAGCCCTGACTTTGTGCCTGGGATGTGCGATCTTGGGTCTGCTACTTCTCCGTTCCTCTAATGCTTCATTGATCAAATGTAAATAACTGGAGTAATCCCCTAGCTGAGTCGATATCATCAATAATGAATTAATACATGAATGTAAAACGCATATTCAGTCTTCAAAAATGTTAGCTATTATTAGTTTGACCCTCAGGAATCGTCAACCTCCTTGACATAAATGACCATTTCATATAGTTCAGCCACTTATTAAAGTTCTCAGGTTTACTGAAGCCTCATTTTTTTTTTCTTCTCTTGATTTACCTCAAGCATCACCAGCTCCTGGAAGCCTCCCATGAGGCAAAGTCTAGGCTCCTTCCCCCATACACACATGTGTTCACTTACTCAACAGCAGAGTATTAAGCACCACGGCCAAGAACAAGGAACTGAGAATTAACAGTGGGCAAGGTCAATATGGTCTTTCCCTCAAAGAGGTTAAATATAAAGAAGACAGTCAACCAAGTACTGACCACCAATGGAATAAGTGCCTTTCTAGGCAAGTAGAGGGCACCATGAAAAAATGCACTTGGCAAAAGAGACCTGATGGAGTGCATGGGTTGAGAGCAGGGAAATCTTGGGACAAGTAATCTTTACCCAAGACCTGAAGAGTTAGTTGAGATTGGTCAGATGAAGGGGAGAAGAAAGATTGTTCCAGAAACATCTAGACCTTTCTGTGAGGGTCCAGAAGTGAGAAAGGGAGAGCCTGGGGAAGAGAAAGGTGTTGGTTGTGACTGTTTTGAGACACAGTCTGCCCTGAGAGGGCAGGAAAAGGAACCAGGAACCACAAGTAGTAGAGCCCCAAGTACAAAACGACTTGTAAGTCACTTGGAAACGTCTGGACAAAATTTAAGGGGGCAGTTATTCGCAGGGCCATGCAAGTTTGTACCTGAGCACAAGGACCTATAATATCTGCCCCGTAGTTATCTAGTTAGTCTCATTCTAGTGCTGTCCCTTTTGGGGTTTATTGGGAGGCCAATAGAAGACCCTTGAAGGGGTTTCAAAAGGAAAAAAGACACCTTCCCAGCAGTATTTTAGCTCACTTTAACTCAGCCTGGCTGATGAACTGGAGGGAAGCAGCAGGGGAGGGACAGACCATGGGGTAGTCACTCAGGCAGCAGGGACTACCATGGGGTAGTCACTCAGGCAGCAGGGACCACTTGCAGGGGTGCACAGAACACATGGCTTTCTCTCTAGCATATTACTCCTGACGTAGACTTCTAATTGTTCCTTTATTTGTTTATGTTCCACTAGACTGATTCCCTTGAGAATAGGGACCTGACAGTCTATCCTACCAGCCTGACCTCCTGCACCAGCACTGTGCCTACTACAGAACGGTACACTGTCAATAAACAGTAACTAGTATTATTATGACTGTGGTTAGTTAATACTTCCTGCTGAAACCCAGATACACAAATGCTCCCCCTCTGGTGTCACATGGTAAACTGATTCCTTGGAATACTCATCTTCTGAGAAATGGTAAGCAAGGTTTCAGCCATTTTGTGGGAGGCCTATATTCAAAGTTTGAAAAACGTTTTCTTAAAAACGTGAAACAGGGTTAGTATATATGCATGTATTTCTAAACTCTCTCCACTGAGAGAGCCTAGAATCAACAGCACCCCTGTAGTAACACGCACACCGGGCACCCAGATCCTCCAATAATGAGGAACCAAGGCTCCTTGGGGGAAAAAAAAAAAAAAGGCTAATTCTAGAGAAAAAAAAAGGCTAATTCCAGAGCTGGGACAGTAAATATGAAAGATAAGCGTGGAGTACCTTGTAGCGTCAGAAAGTAAGTAAGTGTATGCGTGTGCATGTGTGTGCATGTGCACACACACACACACACACACACACACACTCTGATGGGGATATGGGACCCAGGAGTCAATCGGAAGAGCTAATGGCCACTGGTGGGACAATCTGAATAAAAAGATAAATAACATAGTGTTGGATTATAACCTGAAGTATAAGACAAATATCCATGAATCCATACTGATATAAATACATGGTTAAATAAATAAAAAGAAGAGAAGAGACAAATCTCTTATGAAGAAGAATTTCAAATAATTTCCATAGATACTCCCCTGGCAAGGATATGGAGCATAACCTCCTATCCCTTGAGCATGGGCTATGCCAAGCAACTTCTTTCCAAAGAGTAAGACATGGAAAGAGGGAAAAACAAGAGGAATTTCATGATGGAGAAACCAGACAAATACAACTTCAGATAGGTGATCAAGCTTAACATCCACCCTAATAAATCACTGATAATACACACCTTTGAGATGATGTAATGAGAATGTCACCAGACATCTGTGGTCTTCCTCCCAAAAACAAATACCCCTATCTAGCCATGAGAAAGAAAACAAACAAACAAACAAACTCAAACTGAGAAGCATTCTGCCAGACACCTGCCCGGGATTCCTCAAAACTGTCAAGGTTATCAAATATAAGAAAAGGCTGAGACTTGTCCCAGCCAAGAGGAGCCTAAGGAAACATGATGACTAAATGTAATGCAGGATCTTGGATGGGAGCCTGGGAACATTACATAAAAACTGAATAAATCTGAGTGGAGTATGGACTTTAGCTAATAATAATGCATTAATATTGGTTCATTAGCTGTGACAAATGTATCACACCAGCATAAGATCTTAACAACTAGAAAAATGGGCATAGTGTATGTGGGAACTCTTGGGACTATCTTTGCAACTTTTATGTGTATCTAAGAGTATTCTAAAATTTTTATGTATATTTTTAAAAATTAAATAGTGCCTTTACTATCTGACTTCTCAGATATTTTAATATGCTGAGATACATCATGAATCTTCCCAAATTAATGTGACTAAGGGACTGAATAGCTGTTAAATTCTCTTGAGCCCACCTAGTATTCTCTAGGAGGGTTGGGAATAGTAATAATAGTAATACTGATAACTAACATTTTTAGAAAGATTTGAATATCGTGGTTAACAATGTAGTCCCATGAGCCAGACTGCCTGTTCACATATTAGCATCAGTATTTAAAAGCTGCACAATCTTGGGCAAATTGATTTAATTGTGCCTCAGTTTCCTTAGCTGTAAAATGCGATTAATAATGCTACGTGTCTCACAAGATTACTGTGAGAATTCAGTGTGTTTATTTGGATGAATGTGTGGTCAGTACATAGTAAATTACTCAGCATAACGCCCTCATTGTGACTTCTTGAAGGCTATCCATACGTTTTTTCCCTACATAGCAAATATTATCATATAAGGTAGTAACAAGCTACAATTTTATAGAGAGAGAAAGAAATTAAATAACTTGCCCCAGGCCCCACAGTTACAGAACTATGGGGTCCTACCTATCTGGGAGGAAGCCCAAGGCCAAGTTACAAGACTCAGGATCTTGGAAAGGAGTAATAGGACCCTGAGTACCAAGACCCCAGGATAGGGAGGAAGTTCCAAGGGATAAGGGAAAGATACTCAAAACATGAGCACACAACATCAGAACTAATCCTGGTCTACTCTGCAATTTCATAAACATCATCCTGGTTATTAATTGCCATCTCCTAAGTCTTGGTAGGGAGACCACCACTGTTAATGCCATAAATACCCCCAATCTTCCTCTCCCCACATCTCCTAAAGACCAGTGCCTAGGGGACCCTTCTTTACCCAGCATCCTCTGTAAGGACAGAATTTGCCCTTGAATGTCTAGTTCCCCCCTGAAATATGGGAGGATTCTTACATACTTTTCTGTCTCTGCCTCTGGCCTGGAAAACTGGACTCTGTAACCTGCAGTCACTTGAAATTAAGTGAGAAGAAATTCTACCGTGCTTACTCAACATAAGACTGGGATTTTCATCTGTCAGCCGACTACACAATTAGGGGGAAGCAAAAAAGAAAATTCAAAGCTATCCCATAGGAATGATTAAATCCTATAAAAGTCTGGAAGAATCGGAAACGGATCCGTGTAACACACAGTGTTCTGTGAATCCCCACTCAGTATGGTACCTGAAGCCCATGCTGGCCTCTAGCAGACACATGGCAACCTAAGGTCCTAGGTTGAGCTGGGTGCTTACTAGGGATGGAGCTTTTCTCGAAGGCCAGCAAGGAGCTACCCCGGTAACATAACATGCATGCACACTTTCCTCTCCCGTGACAAGCAAATACCCGTCAGAGCCCATCACCTGTAAAGATTGAGTAGGAGGAAGAAAATGGAAAATTCTCTCCACTGGCTGCTTCTCCTCCCTTTCTTACAACTCTCTTCTCCTTCTTTCCAGGAACTTAGGTTCCTGTCAACCTATAACCCATTCTCCAGCTTTATTTTGAACTTGATCTCCCCCCACATCTACCAAGGTTCTATTATTAAACAAAATAAAACACCAATCAAAACAAAAACAAGAGGGGCGCCTGGGTGGCTCAGTGGGTTAAGCCGCTGCCTTCGGCTTGGGTCATGATCTCAGGGTCCTGGGATCAAGCCCCACATCAGGCTCTCTTCTCAGCAGGGGGCCTGCTTCCCTTCCTCTCTCTCTGCCTGCCTCTCTGCCTACTTGTGATCTCTGTCTGTCAAATAAATAAATAAAATCTTTAAAAAAAAACAAAAACAAACACAAGAATTTGAATAATGGCATATCTAACTTCCCGAGTCTTCTTAAATCCAACTTCTTCTCTTCCAGATTCTTAATTCTATAGAATACACTATTGGCTTAATCTTTGGCATATAAGTAGAGTTGTCAGATAAGACACAGGTTGCTTAGTTAAATATGAATTCCAGACAAACTGAGAATACTTGTTTTTTAGTGTAGTATATCCCATCCACTATTGGAGATATACTAAAAAAGTGTTTGGTGTTTATCTGAAATTCAATTTAACTGGGCATCCTGTATTTTTACTTGTGAAATCCGGCCACCCCATATATAATAGAAATTGGTTTTTTTCAATAGATTACTTTGTTCAAATAGTATCACACAGAGATGCCCAGAACATGAACAAATTAAGACTAAAAAGACTGAGATCCAGGAGGAGGAAGTGCCTGGATTCTGCTGGGTCCAAACGAGAGTGACAGAGCTCAGAAATGACTACAGCTTCTGGAAAGCAAGATGTAAGTTTCTTTACTGTGGGTGAAAATTGTAAAAAACTGAAATGGGCACCAAAGGTTCAGAGTTTCCTGCCCATCTGGGTTATCTCCACCATACATTGTCTTTGGGTTATCCTACAACTCTGTAAATTGTAGAAAACTGATAATAACGTTAAGTGGTTTCTGTCAGTCGATGTGTATCAGTTGCATGAGATTGATCACTGAGCTGGGGTCGGACTGAGTTCTGCATCTGTTTATATATCACTTCAGGGTTCCTCATTGCATATAAACATGCGGCTCTCTGAATTCTCCTTTGAATTAGTTGTAAGTCAGACCCATTCCCTCATTAATTAATGAGTTAAATGAATCTTTGACGTGGGTTTGTAAGACACATTCTTTCACCTCTTATAAAAAAAATTCTCTTTGGGCAGTTTGTCATTCTTCTCTGCAAGAAAGTCTAAATGGGAGATCGTACCTAAACGCCTGCAGGGGTGTTACAGATTAACAAAATGAAAAGAAACACACTGGATGGAGGGGAATGGAAGAGAACACATTTCTGATAGAAATCTGATCACCGCAACTCCCCAGGGAAAAGCTCCCCGCCCACCTTCGCAGCCACAACCCCAAGGACCAAGTCAGAGCTCTCCACCTCGGGGACAGTGCTCCTTGTCCCCCTGGACCTTTGCACCTTGCAGACACCCTCTCACCACCTCTTCCTGGGGTTCCCTTTGGCTCCTCTTCTGCTCTCAGTCTCACTTAGATGGACGCCCATCCTGTGGCTCCCGGGACCCCTCCCCCAAGTTTCACAAGCCATAGCCCTTTTGTTATTGCATTGCAATTACTGTTTAATTGTCTGTAGCCTGCATTAGACTGCTCTCTGGGAGGGCAGGGACCAAAACTTGCTTTCATCTGTTTACTTGTGCATCCCCAACTCCAAGCAGAGGGTGTTGGCTCACAGTGAGACTCAAAACACACAAGTGTGGAATGAATCAATGGAACTGGAAGCATAATAGGATCCTTTACACACAGGAGAGAGGGAAGCTAAGGGAAGAAGCAGCAAGGAAGGAAGACCAGCAGACACATACCAGCTGCGTTTTCTTAGAAAAACACTGGGGGACAAGTTACTAAGCTACCTGCAACCCTCGGACACTGACTCACCCTCACTCAATGATTTCCTCCCATCTAACTGCACAGAAATAATTGTTATATTATTCAAGAGAACAGCAGAGCCATTTTCATCACTCTTTGTATTAAATTAAATTATAATACTGGGCAAGGCCACCTAAAAGCTCACACTGTTTTATAGCCTTTCTTAAAGAATAGAAGCTTGCAATTTAAAAAGAAGGGGGAAAAAAAGAATATTTTTTGAACCCCACCTAATCACAATTTGAAAAAAAGTCAGTCCATTTAGAAAAGGTGCTTCCAGGAAAAAGAGAGACTCCCAAAGCCTTTCGCAAAAGGTTTTCCCATCTCTCCCTTTAATTACCAAGTAAAAGCTCCCATAGAATTCCTGGATCCTAGAACTCCTCACAATTCCCCCAAGGCAACCTGATTTCCAGCCCTCTCTTTCCGAAGAGCTCGCTCTGGAGGCTGTGGTTTCCATTTGTAAGAGCCCGTCCCTTTATTATCCCACACAGGTGAATTAGCTAGTTGGTGTTTACTGCGGAGTTGAGCCTCATTGAGCATAAGGGTGGCTCTTCCCTACCACTCACCTGCTCCCCTTGCCAACCACACCATCTCCACTGCGGACACAAGCAGATTCCTCCTTAGGAAAGGAAGGAAGCCCTTGATCTGAGACCAAGGGCTGCTGACTCCAATCTACCTACACTTACTTCTCTTCAGACGAGGCCCAGCCAGCCCCAAAGGGACAGCATCCTCTTCTTCTGAATGTCTACTCTTCCTTTGCCCATCAACAGCCATTATTCTCTGTCCCTCCTTTAAATTAATACAGGCTGCTGGCAATAAATTAATAAGTAAAATAAAAATTTTTTTAAATTCCCAGAAAAATATGCAAAGGCCAGTCTGGAGTCAGGATGTGGGTTTGATCCTTCCGTAGGGAGGACTTGGGATTATGTACCAAGAGGCAGGCAGGTGGGTGCCCAGGGTGGAGCTGGCGGGGGGAGGGGGGGTAATGGGAACCAAAGCATCTTGCTAGATAGCTGCCTCCGCTATTGGCTCAGCTGCCCCCATTTCAGGAAACAAGTTAGGTCCGGCTGCAGAGGCACACTCAGGTATGAAAGAACTCTAGAGAAGAACAAGAGCTAAAATGTACTGAGGGCTTCCCGTGAGCCAAGCACTGGTGCTGAGCCCATTACATGCATTCTCTCATCTACTCCTTCCCGGGTTTATGTGGCAGGAAGCATTTCCGTTCTCATCTGAGAAATGAAGAAAATGGCTCTTGAAGATGGTATAAAATGTCCCCAAGGTCTTCTAACATGGTGGTGGCAGCAACAGAATTAAAACAAATCAAAAGATAGGGTCCAAACTCATAAGAATTAGGATGTATTTGTTTGGAAATTAGGTGCTCGGGTTTTTATTCCTGCTATCTCATTTATCTCTTGATGATACTCTGAAGCATTTGATTCCTTTACAAAGCATAAGAAATGTAGGGAACTGGTCCCAGACCACACAGCTAGGAAATGAAGGAGCAGCTTTGGGGAGAGATCTGCCTGTAGCCAGCTGTCAATGAAACTGCGGTAGGCATGGGGCAAAGAGGCATGAGATATTTACTCCCAAGTTCATGCAAGAGGTTCAAAGTTATAGACTCAGCTCCTGGCCACCAGAAACACTCTGAGCTAGAAAAACCTGAAATAGAACCTATCATTGGATGCTTCCTTAAGATTTGAGCTGAGGCATAGAACATTCTAGGGGCAGCCATCGGGACCAGAGGTCCTCTTTGCCACTGGCTCTGAGAACAGATACATTTCACATCTCATGGCTTATAGGAGAAACGTCACAGGACTGGTGTCCTAGGGAAACGGAAGCAGGTATATCCCACCATAAGGACCCTCCCTGTTGGACTTCCTGAGGAATAGTGTGAGTCCTTCATGCATTGGGCAAATATCACTTAGCTTCAATTCAGAAATCACTGACCCCAATTTGTTGGCCCCATCCACTATGTACACACCCTCCTATCCCCTGTACAGATTAAATCTCCCAAGCTTGTATCAAGGCATTGACTCAACTTACTGAATTCTTCCATTTCTTGGGAACCAGATAGAAAACTATTACTGCTCTTAAAAGCACAGGAGAATGCTGACTTCCCAAGAAATGAGGACTGTTATAAATACTTTGTGGGAGTGTTTGGAAATGAGAGGAGAGCAAGTATTAATTTTTACCACTGAAGAAAAACGGTTCAGAGTTCAAATTGTAAAGGAGGGTTTTTTGACCATGGGACGAAGCTTGTTTTTATTTTAAAATTAAATCAGAGCACATTAGGCAGGCGAACCCACCAAAGTGCTAACAACTGATCAGGAAGAAAATGGATCTATCTCAGCTTCTCATATCATCAACAATTTTTCAACCGTGTCATCATGAGAAATAGGGCAAAAATGAAGTAAGAACTGAGCTAAAGTAAGGAAATCTGGGTTATAACACTATGCCTTTTTTGTTGTTGTTGGTTCACCTCACTGCATCTTGATTTCCTCATCTGTAAAATGGAAATAATCATACTTATTTCAGGTTGGCTCATGTTCCAAACGAGATGAGGAGAACAATGAATTTAGCATGGTGTGGAGCGCAAAGTAATTGCTTAAGCGATGCATAATTGTTGGTAACAAAGTTTTCCATTCTTTTAATCTTTCTTATTAAGTGATATGGGACTGAAATAGTTTCCACATCGGCCAAGTGTGAGGAATAAAGAATCTACAGTCTTTTACCTTTAAAAATTTGTTGAGGTTACCAACAAAATCCATCAGATTCCTTAAGAGAATGAATTGGTTTCATCACTTGACTGAATAACCCTTAGAATATAGTTATTAATTGCACTTTGGAAAAAGTTTGTATTTTTTTTTTGACCCATGTAGATGTGTTAATTGAGAAGATAGATGGACACACATTTTTCCGTTTTATATGTAATATATATGCACACTTACATAATATACATATAGATATGTGTGTATGTATAGATACATGTAGATACACATCTGTACATACACATATGGGCACGTGCACACACGCGCGTGTGCACGCACACACACACATAGAATGAGTGAGTGAAACCAAGAGGAAAAGACAGAGATAAATCGACATTTGTAAGGGCCTCTCTCCAGGGGTGACCAGGGTGCAAAATGACAAGTAAAAAACAACTAACTCTTCTATGTTGCCCTTTGCACCTTATCATTGATAGATTTTTTGAGACTTATTAGGACCGACATAAGCAATTTTATTGTGCTTGATTTTTATGCAAATACAAGCAGAGCTCAGTCTTCAGTGAAAGGGTGTCCACCCAAAAATTCAAAAGCACAGGTTCAAATGACAACACCTGTCTTGTGGGTAATGTACAGGTATGGTCTGTCATGCGGAGCAGAGGGAGGCAGTGGGAATCACTGAGGAATGTGGCACACGAGCATCCCACTGGAAGAAGGGGAACCTGTCCTGAGCCCAGGCAATGCCTTGTCATGTGGGGGAGAGCCAGGTATCGACTGAGCTTTCTTGTTCGATTTTGTTTTGTTTGCTTGCTTGTTTCTTGTTTATTTGATTTTTTCTTATTCTTTCTTCGGTGCTTAGTGGTATACAACTGGATGGATTAGTCTGCCCGGACTAACATAACAAAGTACCGTGGGCTGGGTAGCTTAAAAGAAATGTATCTTCTCACAGTTCTGGGGGCTGAAAGTCTCTGAGCAGGATGCCAGCATCAACCAGTTCTGGTGAGAACTCTCTTCTTGACTTGAAGAAAGCCACTTTCTCACTGCGTCCCCACACAGCAAAGGGCAAGCTCTGCTATGTCTTCTTATAAGAACACTAATCCTACGCATGAAGGCACCCCCCTCATTGTCTCACCGAACTCTAATCACCTCCCAAAACACCATTTCTAAACACCTACACAACTGGAAGTTTGAGCTTCAACTTAACGAATTGGGGCTGGGGGCAGGGGAGGGACACAAATATTTAGTCCGTAACATTTCATTCAAATATTCAAAAGCCAACAAAACTCACTCTATATGAGGAAGTGTTCATTGACTTTGAGTCATTGGTTGGTCGACCAGATAGATCCTACCCACTATGACTGAAAATGTTTTATCACTTTAAAATCACCACACACACACACACACACACACACCACACACACATATGTGCACACACTTGCTTTAGAAATTCTGTCAAATGTTTATGTAGGGGTCCACCCTGTTCTGGGGAGGGAGACACAGAAAATTATGTACAGAGTCATGACCAGCTCCCTTGATTGAAGAGAAGAGAAAAACCAGGGTACAGCAGGAGGTGAGATGAGCCTGTTGGGTGTGCGGGAGGTCTTGAAGTCTGTGATCAATTTCATTCACGCTGATTCAAGAGGCAACTGGGAGCCACTGCCTACTTCTCAGGAGGGAAAATGCTATGATAGCAATTATGGCAATGAAAGATGATTCCTCTGACTGTATGTAGAATCAACTCAAGTAGGAAAAGCCTACAGAAAGAAAAGGCAGATGGAGCCTATCACCAGACAGTATTCTTAGGACTGCGCTATGGGGACCAATTATTCTGTGGATTCGTCGGCACTGATTTCCGGCGTGGGAATGTTCCTCCCTCTCCTCACCCACCCTCTCTTCTCTGCCTGACTGCAGGTTTCACGTCAACCACACAGCCATCGGTGAAGTGTCACAACCCCTGTGAAGCTTTCGAGATGGTTATGAGAGTTATCATGACATCTCCCAAACACTTGCTCTGGGACCAGTTGTATAGAGAGATTCCTCCCATGATCTTCCCTGTGGCCTGAGGGAGGCAGAATTATCACTTACATTTGCCAAGATAAGAAACTGAGTTGTAGAAAAGTAACTTTTCTAGCATCTCCCAAGTATCGATCAACTTCACCATGACTTGAACCCAAATCCCTCTCGTTTTAGTTCCTGAGCAGGCAGTTAAGACCCTACTGCTTTGACTACTATTTCCTTAGTGCAGATTAGTCTCTCTTCTCTCTGGCTCAAGAAGATCACTGTATCCATCTGTTACAGTATGTACTGCATATTTTATCATTAATTACCTCATTCTACATCTCTCTCTTCCCTGGATACTATGATCTCGATGGGGGCAAAGACCAGGACTTCTTCATCTCTGTGTCCTCATATGCCTGGCTCAGTGCCTGGCTTGTGGTGAGGACCAAGTACACGGAAGTTGAGTGAATAAATAATGCCCATCAGGCCGGTCTGATTCTTGCACTGAGAAGGACAACTGGACACTGGTAATCTGTGAAGCTGGATGTAGATGCACCCCGGTGGTTAAGGGAGGTCACTGTGGCAGAAGACCTGCCTTATGGGCGATTTGGTCTCCACAGATCTGCAAACCTTTCCTGCAAAAGTTCACCAGGACTCGAGAAAGAAGACTGATCAATATTAAACCTGAATTCTGAATCCTCAAGGCCATGGAACACCTTCAGGAACTGCACACAGATTTTGTAATTTATAGCTGATTTTTTTTTTTAAGATTTTATTTATTTATTTGACAGACAGAGATCACAAGTAGGCAGAGAGGCAGGCGGGGGGAGGGGGGGCGGGGCGGGGAAGCAGGCTCCCTGCTGAGCAGAGAGCCCGATGTGGGACTCAATCCCGGGACCCTGAGATCATGACCTGAGCCGAAGGCAGCGGCTTAACCACTGAGCCACCCAGGCGCCCCTTTATAGCTGATTTTTGTTGAGAGGAGGTGTAATGTGGAGGTTAAGAACACAAGCTTTGCAAACAAACTGCCTGGGTAGGGCTGCCAGCTCCTTCTCTCCCCAGTTACATCACTAAAGGTAGGCTACATGACTTCTCCTTGTCTCCACTTTCTCATCTATAAAATCATGCTAATAATTACCCTATAGCATTGCTTTGAAGATTGAATGAGTTAATGTATGAAAAAGACTTAACAAAAGGCTATATAGGTGTTAGCTATTATTAGATTTTTTCTATTTCAAGTCTCCCGGGCAGAAAGAGCCATGGATGGGAAGTTAAGAAAACAGTTTGTTGTCCTGGATCAGCTCCACACTGGAACCATGCTGACAAGTCCTTCTTCATGGGGCGGTGGCCCTCTTTTAAGTTCTCACCCCTGAAATATAAACCCAAGATATATGTGTCATCTCATCGTCCCATCTGTAGAATGGGTTCTAAATTCCTGTCTTGTTTACTTGGCAAGGTTAACACTAAATGTGATCATGCTTTGAAAAATGTAAACAGTTATGGTGCTATTATTATTATATTCACAAGTAGAACATTTTCAAGAGCCATATGGCCTTAATTAATCATAGCTAATAACTGAAGTCCTCCTTCAAAGCGGGAGTAATGCTGGATGCTAAAAATAGCCCATACGCAAGGCTGGGATACAATGAAAACTCTCTGAGTATGTCAGAAACAGAATTGTCTTCTGCAGGGATGGGAAGCATGCTTTCCCTCTTTCTTGCTTGGCTTTACACGACCCCTTTCTTCTTATTTTCTTACTATTCCAGCCTTGCCTGGCATAAATTTCCCCGAGGAATAGCTGCTACTGAGGAATCACGGAAGATTATTGGCTGCTTATAGCTAATGAGCTCTTTCATTTGCTACACTGCAGAAAACCCACCAGATCTTTCATTCTGACTCTCATGGACAAGTGAGCTGTAGAGACATCAAACCCTCCCCCACACTCGTGTCCTCTTGAAATATTGTAGTTAGAGAGACTAACTAAATGGCTAGAATATAAGTCACAGCTTCCTCTTCTGCCTCATCCAATCTTGGTTTGTCTGTGTCCTTCAGATATCCATTTATCTCTCAGCCCCAGCAAATAGGAAATTGCCAAAGAGTTCAAAACTTGGCATTAAGTAAATAAATAAAGATTGCATAGGAAGTCTCTGCTGCTGATGGGGAATTTTCCTCCAGGATTTATTTTATTTTATTTTATTTTATTTTTTTACTGTTTTTTTTTTTTAAAGATTTTATTTATTTATTTGACAGAGAGAGATCACAAGTAGGCAGAGAGGCAGGCAGAGAGAGAGAGAGAGGAGGAAGCAGGCTCCCTGCTGAGCAGAGAGCCTGATGCGGAACTCGATCCCAGGACCCTGAGATCATGACCTGAGCCGAAGGCAGCGGCTTAACCCACTGAGCCACCCAGGCGCCCTCCTCCAGGATTTAAATATTTACGTTTACCCACTAAAGGTGAAGGTAGGCTTTCTTGAAAGCATTTTTTTTTCTTCTCCAAATTCCATGTCAAGGAGTTTCCATGCTAGACACAAAGAAAAGTATTAAAAAACAGATAACTTCTAAATATTTAATGTAGTTTGTATAGTCATTTAAAGAGAAAAATGAAGAAGGAGGAAGGGGAAGAAGAGAAAGAGGAAGGAGGGAGAGGAGGGGGGAGGGAACTCAAAAATCCTGAAGGTATCGGACATCTCTTTCTTCAAATATGCCTCTCTGGAAAACTCTGGGATCTTTAATTACAGCAAAACACTAGCAGAAACTTCTTTTTGTCTTTGGATCTCAAATGCAACTCTGGATAGCGCTCCCCAAGAGAGTGATAGATATAATTTTATTAGTTTCAGCAAGACCCAGACTTAGCTCTTGAGCAAAGACTTTCATAAGCGGCAGAGAGAAGGCAGGTAGTGAGAAAGTCCTGAGAGGAACAGAAGTGCAGGCAGATTTTATTGAGGTCCAGCGGAACCTAGGAGCCTAAAAGTTTGGTGCAGTTGCCTCTTGGAGGTCATATTCTAAAAACAGAAAGAGAACGTAAGATGATTATGAACTCTCAGTGTCCCCTAAAACTGCTTAACTATTGCTGATAACAGGACTTTCAAAGGAGAGGTGTGAGACACAGTTTTGATGTAACGACTTTTATGCCAAAACAGAGGTCCATGGAAGCCCAAAGAAATAAATGTTCTCTAGCATTTAGGGAGTTTTGCTATGGAAATTAGTAACAGAGAGAGAGAGAGAAGAAAAAAGAAAGAAAAGGGGGGGGAGGAAGCGAGGATGAGAAGAAGAAAATGGGATGGAAGAAGAGAATGGAAGGAGAAAAGAAGCCCCTATAAATTCTGCTACCTTAGGGCAGAGGGACTGTCCTCCACATTTGCTAGCAAACTTCATGAAGTACGGAAACAATGTATTTTCCCTGCCTATCCCAGGGACTTCCAACAGCAGCGTGGGGCAGGTCCTAGTAAACAATGATGCCTAGCTCTCCACAGAAAATTTGAGTTCCCTTTGCAAAGTGGGATTGTCACTGGGAGGTGGCTGCCCGTCTGGGACTCATTGACAAATCCGTTTTTGCATCTTGTGGCCCTATTTTAAGTTCAGGATTTTAAAAAGTGGGTGTCTTTCTCTTTCTCTTTTTCTCTTTAACTGCTTCCTCAGACTGGAAGTCTCAGGTCACTGCCATACTACAGGGACAGCAGAGCCCCAGATGGAAGGAGTGTGGGTCCCTGAATTATTGTGTCGAGGAAAATCACTCACTGTCCAGAAAGGGCTATAGTGAACCATATATTACATGGCCGACATTGACATTTTAAGGTTGGTTTGTTACAGCAGCTATCCTTATCCTAACGAATACACTATTTTTATCTATGAACTTGATTTGTGGGTATTTTTGTTTAGTGTGAAGGTTTAAGTCAGCTCATATAATAAAAACTGTAAAGCAAACCTGTTCAGCAAACAGATACTTAGTGCCAATGTTAAAGTCTGTCGAAGAATAAGGGTGAAGAATTGCTGATAAGTTCTCAAGCTTTCTTTGAGATAGAGAAGGGCCGAACAGTGGGCTGGCACAGGCAGAAATTACTATGCACTGAGACCCTTAAGTATCCACTTCTCTTTTGAAGGTGGCTGCCCATCGCCACTATCCAAGAGTGGGTCTCTCTCCTTTGTAGGGATTTACAAAGAATGTTCCAGCAAAGGACTTTAATCAAGGTCAGTGCCTCCAGGCAGAGTGACTACAAGCCTTGCACCTAGACCATGTCAGTGTTCCTGCTTTGGGAAATGATCTTAAGCCTCCAGCTGGCCTGTCAAAAAAAAAAAAAAAAAAGAACTACATGGGAATCGCTGATAAACTGGTATTGATTTTCACAGATCACCCTTGTCAAAAGGATTTATCGATGTGTCAATGCGTGTTGTCGAGAGGATCATAGCAGGATGGCTTTGAAGGATTTATAAGAAATCTACAGGCTTTAATACACTTGGCGGTAAATAACTAACAAGTACTGCACATATCGATTCTTGTCATGTGGTCAATGCAATCTTTAGCTCACTAATTGTCAGTATTGACAAACAGTTCATGATCTAAATGAGCAGCTGGACATCCGTTCCAAGCAGAACATTTCCAAATGGCATTTTCCTTGCTGTTCTCAGCCTAATGTTGGAGCAGCCTTGCAGGTAATCGGCTGTAGGCAGAGGGAAACGTGTGGTAATTAATTCTTCCTTGCTGTCAAATGTCACTCTAAGTAGAGAGAGGGAAGGCAGGGGGAACTCGGTCAGAGTGCACGAGGCTGGAACCTAGTTCCATGACACATGCACAGCAATAACCATCCAGGCCCATCACAAATCCCTCTTCCCAGGAAAAACCTTCCAAAAATCACACCATATGTGATTTGTTGTACTTCAAACCCTATACAATTCCTGGCAACAAATCTCACATTATCTATATGGAACCTTATTCATTTATGTATATTGAACTTACCTTTTGTATTATGACTAAATCTTATTTTTTTTCAATGATATACAAGTTCTTGAAATTTAGGAGGAAGATACAGGATCTCCATGTGGATCTCAGTGAGAAGATGATGAAGGCTATTAATGGTTTCCCTGGAAAGATTTACAGTTGAATTTTAAAAAGGTTTTCAGGGGTTTCACAGAAGTTCTATGGGGTCCATGAACCTCCAAAGGAAATATAATCAAACCCAGGATCAGATTCCAGTTCCATTACATCCCAGATGTCTGACCTCCACTTAGTCTCTTATCTGACAGTCTACCCATCCTTAATACAAGAATAATCAGTTCTGACAGAGGTATCGTGCGAGGATAGACTGAAGTAGACTGGTCCAATGGCTGTGCTTTGTACACAGTATCTACTCCCAAAAAATTACTGGTATAATTGAAGGTTGTTGTTGGTTTTTTTGTTGTTGTTGTTTGTTTTGTTTTGTTTTGTTTTTGATTTATTTATTTGAAAGAGAAAGAGCACATGTTGGGGGGAAGGGGTAGAAGGTGAGGGAGAGAGAGAGAGTCAAGCAGACTTCCCGATGAGTGCCAAGCCCAACATGGGGCTCAGTCTCACAACCCTATGACCATGACCTGAGCCTAAATCAAGAGTCAGACACTTAACCAACTGAGCCACCCAGGGGCCCCTCATTGAAGATTTCTGAGTTTATTTCTTCCTTCATGTCATAGACATTTATTGAGCACTCATCAGGAACTAGATATGGACCTAACCACTATATCCCATGGCTGATCCATCCAGATCCAGCAACCCCTTGCTGACCAGAGCTGCTCAAATAATGTTTTTTAGTAGGTTGATTGGGGCCCTTATCACTGGATAGAACAGCTGTTAAATCATACTACTGGATTATTTTAATCAAGCATTCAAACATTGCGATTGACTAAACTTTTTAATACTATGTTATAAGCATCCATTGTGTACTCATTAAACTTGAAATAAATCTTTTATCATTTATCATAACATATTTTCTATGATGATCCTCCAATTTGTTATTTCTATGGAATGATATACTTTTTTTAAAGATTTTATTCCTTCATTTGACAGAGAGAGAGAGGAGAGCACACAAGCATGGGGAAGGACAGGCAGAGGGAGAGGGAAAGGCAGGCTCCCCACCAAGCAGAAAGCCTGATGTGGGGCTGGATCCTGGGACCCTGGGATCATGACCTGAGCTGTAGGCAGACACTTAACTGACTGAGCCACCCAGGCACCCTTCTATGGAATGATATATATTTAAATTCAGTTTTCCATCCCTAAAGGTACACTTGCTACCCCTTAAACATATAAATTTAATTTAACAGAATAACCATTCCATTTGCATTATAAGGCAAACATATCAAATTATATGTAGGTCTGCTGTAAAATATTTTGTTCTCCATGGGGGAAGAGTGCTGAAAAATGTAATTAGCAAGGGCAGGTAGAAAGAGTGAAGCCAGTATATGTATACTTGATATTTGAAAGTACTTTTCTAAACTTAGAAGACTGGCCATACAGACACAAAGAATATCATTTTGTTCTAGTCAACAAAATTATCAGAGCTCATTCATAGGCTTATGGAAATCTTTCCAATTATCTTTATCAATTAGTTTTCTTTTAAGCTCCTGGTCACATGCCATCATGCCTTCGTCCTTATTTTGCTGATGGGGACACTGGTATTTTCACAAATAATCTGAAACTCTGTCACCTAGATGAACTCTTCTGTCCCATCTTTTATAATTTCTCGCCGTATGTTCTGATAATTGAGGTTTAGCACATTGACATTAGGAAGGCATAGAACTCCTGTGTGTCTGGAGACAATGACGGACACTCCATTGTCAGAGATGCAGCTTCTTAAGGACGTGATATCCTGTCTGATCTTACAAATGTCTCCTATGTCCAATTATCACCAGCCATTTGGGTGAGTGACAAGATATCAAGGGGAAATTCTTTCCAGATCAATTTTGCTCTCTCTCTCTCCCTCCCTTTCCTCTGAACACAGAAGGGTTCCTTATTAGGATCTAAGAAGCTTGACATTAACTTGGTGGTTGCAGTCAAAGTTTTAATATGACACTGTTTGGTTCCCCCAAATCCAAATCTGATCTCCCTACAAGGGGAATTACAAATCATCTTTGACCCAGGGTTTAATCTCTTAACAGTCCTACACCTCTGACCTCAAGGGAAAAGCAAAAGCAAAAATGACAAATACTTAAGACTGAAATCAACAACATATATTTATAAAATTATGGAGAAAGATTTAAGAATGAGTAACATTCTAAAAAAAATTGATCATGAGCTAGGATTGGGGAGATTAATTAAAGAGAACAAAGCATAAAAATACTGTGGTATTTCATATTTCATTATTATAAAAATGCACAACAATAATTGCATTCACCAGAGGCTTTCTTCCTAGAAACACTAAATATTATGCCTACATTTCCTCATTAATCTTCTTCGTAATCTGGCAAGATGGTTAAGAAGAAAAAATTAACATTCAAATTTTACCAACGGGCTATAAGAGTGTAGATGATGATACTGCTGGCAGATACGGCCGCCTCTTCTGCATGCCTCAGTTTACTACTTCTAGGATAAGAATATTCGTAGAATTTTATGCAAAGGGTTATTGTGAGGATTACATGAGTAAAAACACCGAACAGGCCTAGATGAGATCCCAACACATAGTAAAGTCTCAGTAAATGGGGGAGGATATTATTACTATTAGAATGCAGGATATGCAAACAAGAGAAAATCACCTCCACATTTCTCTGGAGCCTCAACAGGCAAGATGGGAATAAAGCTCTCAATTCCATTCTGCAAACACCCACTCAACCGTGGCACTGCAGAATGCACCGAAAACTCGTAAAAAGAGTATTCTGCATTGAAACAGCACTTCTCATTTACAAAGCACTTCTAGATATGTTCTCTTCTATGACCCTTGCAAACATCCTGCAAGGTTGTTTTTTTTTTTTTTTTAAAGATTTATTTATTTATTTGACAGACAGAGATCACAAGTAGGCAGAGAGGCAGACAGAGAGAGAGGAGGAAGCAGGCTCCCCGCTGAGCAGAGAGCCCGATGCGGGGCTCGATCCCAGGACCCTGGGATCATGACCTGAGCCGAAAGCAGAGGCTTTAACCCACTGAGCCACCCAGGCACCCCATCCTGCAAGGTTTTTAGAGAAGTCAAGGTTATTACATTTAATAAGTGAGAAAGCAAAGAACCAGAGATGATAAATGACACACCCAAGGTCACCAGCCAGTTAGAAGCCAAGACAAATTCAAAACCAATTTCATTACCATGGAGTTACCTGCAATGAGTATCTCCAGAATTTTTTTTTTTCCCCTCCACGACACATACTGATGTACTGATCTTCCTAATAGAACTTTGACTTCCTTCTGGAAAGTTAACTCAGCTGGTGCAGGCCTGGTTTGATGGTAAACCACGTCACCTACAGAAGCTGAGAGACTCCTCCATGCTACTCTTTCAGGTCTTTTCTCTTCCCGCCTCAGCGCAGCCAGTGTCAGTAGGTGAGCCTAGATTGGCATGGTAGGGTGCTCTCTCCTCTAACTCTGAATTTTACATACCCAGAAAAAAAGCTGGAAGAAAGAGTGGTTTCAATCCGGTGGTTGCAACCTGATGAGAGCATGACATCATTTCCACTGCTAACATCCGATGGAGTCTATGGATCCAGGTCTCCCAAGGCTGATTCCTCCACCTCCCTGACAATGCTTCCAGCAACCCCTGCAATCCTACAATAAATTATCTCCTCACTAAAGCTAACAAGAGTGGCATCCTGTTTTCCGCAACTTGAGAGCCGGAGCGGATACAACAATGCCATCCCTTTCTTTCACTCCTCCATGCCATCAACAGACACACTGAGAATTTATCAATTTATCAGAGAATTTATCAGCTGCCATGCTAAGAATTATGGTCTGGAATATAATCCGGATAAAAAAAAAATGCAAGCATCTAAGTGACTTAAATCAAAACATAATAATAAAATATGATGACATGCCACAGTCAGGAATACAAAGTGATGGGCATCAGAAAACACGCAAATCGGAGTTAACCAGAGAGATAACAAAGGCTTCCTGCAAGGAAGAGCTTCACCTGCATCCTGAAAAATGAGTAGGATTTGTAACACATTCAAACATGCAGAATCTAATACTGGGAAGAAAAAAATATTGGTGCTCCATTCAGAAGTAAATTTATTTTCCTTCTAAGAAGCAATGACTGGTTTATGGAAAAGAAGAAGATTTGGGGAAATACAATTCTATATATTTGGATCATTAAAATGTATTATTTAGCATTTGTTCACATCAAGCCTGAAAATTATCACAGAGCAGAACAGAAACTTTAATAAACATTTGTAATTGCAAGTCCAAAGCAAAGTATTGTGTTTTTCATTGCAGTCATCACTAGGATGAATGTAAGATCCTGCTGGGTTTAGAACCAGATTTTCCAACTAAAATCTATAATTATACTCTATTGGTCAGCACTGTAACCAGACCAAATACTTCAGATTCAAAAATCATCTCTAAATTATCCCTAACATGAGTGACATTTTTGGAAGCAAAGAAGCATAGAAGAGCCTCCTTTAGTTGTTTTTCCTATGTTCAAAAGGGTTTCTGCTATCCAAAAATTACCATTAATGTCTTAAGTACCTCTGAATTTTTTTTGAAGTTAAAGAGAAAAAATCAAAAAGGCTTTATGGTATTTATTGAAATCTATCATCCCTTCCAGCAAATCTCTATTTTCCCAAAGCTTGTTTTGTAAGATCCCCTTACCACAGGGCTTCTGTACAGGCTATAGTTTCTGTCTAAAATGCCCTTCCCTAGGGGTGCCTGGATAGCTCACTCAGTTAGGTTGTGTCAGTTGATGTTAAGTTAGTTATTTGATGCCAGCTCAGGTCATGATCTCAGGATTGTGGGATTGAACCCCCTATTAGGTTCCATGCACAGCAGGGAGTCTGCTTGAGATTCTCTCTCTCCATCTCCCTCTGCCCCTCCCCCCTGCTCTCTTTCTCTCTCTCAAATAGATAAATAGCAGAAGAATAAAACTGGACCATTTTCTTGCACCATACACAAAAATAAACTCAAAATGGATGAAAGGCCTAAATGTGAGACAGGAATCCATCAAAACCCCTAGAGGACATCACAGGCAGCAACCTCTGTGACCTCGGACACAGCGACTTCTTGCTAGACATGTCTATCAAGGCAACAGAAACAAGGACATAAATGAACTATTGGGACTTTATCCAGATAAAAAGCTTTGCACAGCAAAGGAAACAGTTGACAAAACCAAAAGACAACTGACAGAATGGGAGAAGATATTGCAAATGTCTCATCAGATAAAAGGGCCAGAATCCAAAATCTTATCAAACTTAACATCCAAAGAACAAATAATCCAGTCAAATAATGGTCAGAAGACATGAACAGACATTTCCCCAAAGAACATATACAGATGGCCAACAGGCACATGAAAAAATGTTCAACATCACTCAGCATCAGGGAAATATAAATCAAAACCACAATGAGCTACCACCTCACACCAGTCAAAATGGCTAAAATTAACAAGTCAGGAAATAATAAATTTTGGTGAGGTTGTGGAGAAAGGGGTAGGAATGTAAACTGGTGCAGCCACTCTGGAAACCAGTATGGAAGTTTCTCAAAAACTTAAAGATAGAGCTACCCTATGACCTAGGAATTATACTATTTCAGGGTATTTACCCTGAAGATACAAATGTAAAGATTCAAAGGGTCACCTGTATCCCAATGTTTACAGCAGCAGTGTCCATAATAGCCAAACTATGGAAAGAGCCCAGATGTCCACGGACAGATGAATGGATAAAGATATGGTGTACATATATAATAGAATATTACTCAACCGTCAAAAAAAAATGAAATCTTGCCATTTGCAATGTATGGATGGAATTAGAGAGCATTAGGCTAGGCAAAATTCAATCAGAGAAAGGCTAATTATCATATGATTTCACTCATAGGTGGGATTTAAGAAACAAAATAGAGGAGGATAGGTGAAGGGAGGGAAAAATTAAACAAGATGAAATCAGAGAGGGAGACAAACCGTAAGAGACTTAATCATAGGAAAGAAACCAGTATTGCTAGAGGGGAAGGAAGTGGGGGCGTGGGGTAACCAGGCGACAGGTATTAAGGAAGGCAGTGATATAATTAGCACAGGGTGTTACATGAAATTGATGAATCACTGAACTCTACCTCTGCAGGTAATGATGCACTACATGCTAATTAACTGAATTTAAATAACAATAAATAATTAATTAAAAGAAGTATTTTTTAATTGAAAAAATAAACTGCCCTTCCTTACCCCTTCTCTCCCGAACTCTGTAACCCACCCTTCAAGACTCACATCAAGAATCATCTTTTTCGAGAAGAACCCCTTGAGAAGCCCCTCAATCTTAGATCCCAGTTGCCTCTCTCATGGCTCACTTTGCCTTTCCTTTGTAAGTGTGAAAGATATGATTATATATTGGCATAATGATTTGATTAACGATTCTCCCCTGCTTTTTGGAAAAGCAGTAACTACGAGTTGTTATTCCCTTGTGTCAGCCTTAGCGGGTGGAATGAATCAACGAACAGAGAGTTCTCATATATCTGCCTTAAAATCCTACCACTTCCAAAGACGATGCAAATGCCCTATATGTGGATATCAATGAAATCTGTTTTCCCTTATTCAGTGTATTTCTCCCAAGTTCAAAAATGTCTTTGTCGAGGATCACTTTTCTCCAATTATATCTCAATTTGTAACTCTGATGACAGCTTATTAACTCATCCTGTTTTCTCTTTTTTGTCCTTCACAGAAAGAAGGACACAGCCAAATCTGATTCTCAAACATACAAACTCGCATAGGGTTCTATTTTCCTTTCTCATTATGTATGCACTCTCAACTTCTGATTTCCATCTCTAATTTTTACAGATTTTGTTTCCATATCTGCTGTTGTACACACCATCCCAGGGAGATGAGGGGACTGTGTGGAGAGTCCTCACTGACTCCGTCCTCTGTAGGACATCTGCACCCTGGACGCACATGTAATCTTGCACCCTTTACCCTGTATTATTTGTATCGGCTGCAGTCTGCATTGCCTACAGGACTGCGAGCCCCTTACAGGGAGGGACACGCTGTATTTTCCTAAGAATTCCCATTTTTTAACACAGTTCTTGGCGTGTGACACACCTTTGGTAAATACTTGTTCGACTGAAATGCTTCAAATCATTTTTTGGGAAGGACTGCTCTATTGGCAGATCCAATTCAAAATCTTGAACTTGACTGCATTTAATCTTACTGTTTCATTTTCTTTCCAGCTCACCTTCCTACTCCCTCCGGATATAGAGATGTAATCCCTGTTTTCTCCTGTCTTCTACATGATTTGATGTCGCAAATATGATTAATGTGCTACTCAACCTCTTGCCCACATCACTAATAACAACGTTAAAGAACACTGGACCTGTTACGAGATGCCGCTCCAGCAAATGGCATGTCTCTCTGCCCCTTGTTTACAATTCTTAATCTCGTTTAGGTTCCACGGGGATATTCATTTCTATGACCAATTTGAATTAATTTTGCAAGTCAGATTTCAAGAGATCCGAAGAGCCGGAACAGAAGCCTGTTCACCATCCGAAAGCGGTACCAGGGGATCCCGAGCTGTAATCTAAGTCGACATTCAAAGCAAACGTGTATTTTCCTGCTCTAGAATAATCACACAGATTTGCATAGCCCTTTCTGTGTCTAGGGCCCTGTTCTAAGAATTTTATATATTCTGGTATTAACCAGAGTAACCCTATGAGGTAGAGACTGCTATTATCCCCATTTCACAGATGGGGAAACTAAAGCACAAAGAGGTTCAGTAACTAGCTCCAGGATTCTGGAGAGGTGGTCTTGCTGTAGGATTTGGGCCAAGCTAAGCTGGGTTTTAGAAAACTTGAACTTCTTTGTAACCACTTAAGTGTTCTGGTTATCCACGGTGGCATTTAAAAAATACTTTAGAACACGATGTTTAAAACAACAGCTATTTGTTTGTATCATAATTTTGTGGGTCAGTGGTTTAGCGAGATGAGTCTCTACCTAGGATCAAAAGGGTTCAAACGGGGTGGTATTCCGCTGGAGGCCAGGGTAATCTGGAGGGTCCCTGAGACTTCACTACCTGCCTGGCACCTTGATGGAGATAGCCGAAAGTTGGTCCCTGCTGAGTCCTCTCCTTCTCCATGGAGTCATGGGGCCTCTCCACACAGTCCCTTAACAGGGCAGTCACACTCCCCGAGGACGACACAGCGCTCTGAGGCACCAAGGTGAAAACTGTTGGTCCACTTCCTGACCAGGTCCAGAATTGGCACGGCATCACCTCCATAGTGGATCCCTGGCTAATCCAGCAGCCCCAGCCTCACCTCAGTTCAAGAAGAGGGGAAACAGACCCCGGCTCACTGTAGCAGAACCGTAGCCCGCTCAGGCTCTCACACCAAGCCTTGGATTTTTAGGCACTTGAACCAAAATACAAATATTGTGTATTTTATTTCCTACTTTCCACTCTTTCTTTTTAAAATTAACGTGACTTCTTAGGAAGTTAAGGTGGAAAAGCAGAAGCCAGGAATTCTATCAGGCACTTTTATCAAAGTTGTTTCAATAAGCACCTAGCTGAGCTATGTCGAGGCTCATTATGGTGAGGACTTAAGTCCCTGCATAAAAAATGAGCACAGCAAGACTCAGAGAGGTTAAGGAACATGGCCACTGGGGACTTGGACTTAAACCCAAGAAATAGGTTGTATTTTTCTTTTTAATTGAACCGTAGCTGCTGCTTATGATTTTATAGGAACATAGATTGGAGTGAAAAAGAAGACACCATGTGTGTCTTAGGGACACACACACAGCTTAGTGACAGGGTTACTTGAATTTGGTATGAAGCAATGTCACTTCCTTGCCCAGACCTTGTCTTCCCAATTTGTAAAGTAAATAACTTGAGCCAGATTAGTGTTTTCCAAACTAACGTGTCTTGAAATCAACGTATAAAAGCAAAACCAACATTTTTTTTAAAGTGAAGTAGTATAAAATAAAAAACCGAACACATCTCATGTAGAGAGGGGGAGACCTGTGACTCTTTAGTTTCAGCTGGGGTTGCCTGTGTGTGTGTATGTGTGTGTGTGTGTGTGTGTGTGTGTGTGTGTACTGGATCATACCAAAAAAATGTATTTCTCACTATAGATGAGAGAAGAGTTTGAAAACCACTGACCTTTTATGATTCCTTCCCAGATCAAAAAGCTATGGTTCTGCGAACAGTCATGATTTCAACCATAATTTTACATAAAACCACTGACTATATCTAATTGGCTCTGAGTAAGACGCTGCATAAAACGACTGTTTGTTAGAATATACTTGACAGGGGCGCCTGGGTGGCTCAGTGGGTTAAAGCCTCTGCCTTCGGCTCAGGTCATGATCCCAGGGTCCTGGGATTGAGACCAGCATTGGGTTCCCTCTTTCCCCACTCTCTCTGCCTGCCTCTCTGCCTACTTGTGATTTCTGTCTGTCAAATAAATAAATAAGATCTTAAAAAAAAAAAAAAAAGAATATACTTGACATATTTATCACCTCGTGTATTATTATTCAAACAACAACAACAAAAAACCTTCTCTACTTTAGGTCAAATTTTGTTTAAAAAAAAAAAAGAAAAAAAAGAAAAAGCTTTCCCTGCGCCCAATCTTTCTGCCCTCAGGGCATAAAAAACAAAAACAAAAAACAACAACAACAACAAAAAAAAACCCACAAAAACAAACAAACAAACAAAAAATCTCTGCCAGGAAATATTCCCAAGTCCTAACTCACACATTCTGTACTCATTTCAAGCAGTATTTTTTAAAATGAAATTTTGCTAATTCTAGAAATCAAACCTCAAGAGAATCTCTTAAAACACAAGTGTGAGCAATAACATATTGATACTAAATTAATTCAGAGGGTACAATCTACAGAATTAAAGAACTGATTCAGGGATACAAGTATCGAATTTAGGGAGTAGGTTACGGAAGGAACCTTTAGTTTCATTTTGGTTACGCGAAGGAACCTTTAGTTTCATTTTATATTGATATCCCATGATTCAACAGTTCTAGAAATGTTGACAGGCACATATCCTGAAGTATTAAGAGTCAACATGAATTGTGGATGACCTTCTTTCTCTGATCCGCTGAATTCCGTTGGCCAGAATATGGGGTCTGGTCATCTTTTTTCTCTCAAATATAAAATAATGCAGACTCTTCCCTGTGTATTTGGCCAACAAGCAAGATAAATGTTTTATTCTAAATGCAAAGACACTTTATTTTGGAAAATATTGATTTCCTAAACTTCTAGAAATTGGCACTCAGTAAACAGTACCCGAGGAGTAAAATCGAAATGGTCTTTGGGGAAAATAGATAATACTAATTGCTCAGAAAAACTTAGAAATAACATCACAAATACCTTTTTTTTTCCCCTGATCTTAATTTTCACATAATAAAATATTTATGGGCACTTCATTATCTTTAAGGCACTTTTGCATTCATTTATCAGAAGTATTTATTGGGTACCAAGTGTGTGGCAGGCACTGCCCTTGGCAATGATGAACCAGAGGAGGTCCCCTGGAGTACAGCACAGCAGAGGAGGATACGAGATCATTGCAAATTGCAGTAAGTGTTATGAAAGAGGAAAAACAGCTCGTGATGATCAGTGATGACTTCAGATGTGCAGGTCAAGGGAACTTTTAAGGAAATGACATTTCAGCTGAAATCTGAAAGGCAGGAAGGAGGGAGCTCCGTGCAAACATGAGGGCAGAGTTTTCCTGGCAGTGAACTTGCTGGAGCAAAGACCCTCCAGAGGAAACAGGCCTGGATCTGAGCAAAGGGAAGGCAGAGAATAAAGAATCTCACACACCCAACGTGTTCTTTCCATGTGAATATGCTGCATTTAAAAAGCTTGTTCTTAAGCCTTCTAACCCCAATCCCTGGCATTTCATATTTTGAGGAAAACATGAGAGAAGCTTGAGAAAAAATACGGTAAAATTTTTGGGCACGGTACACATTCAAAATAATCTGATAATTTTTAACTCTCATTTTTAAAGTTACTTTAGGACAAAAATCAGACTGATAGTGTTGGATTGCATACGAATCTTTTTTTCTTTCCCTGGAGCCTAATTTCTCCAAAAGCCAACTTTCCATTAGCATGGTCTTGTCACATTCTAAATATTTACAGCTTTTTTTACTTCTTAATCGCCATTTGATAATTTAAAAATGGGTTGACTATCACCAAAAGCTTTACAGCTGTAAAAGGAAAAAAAAAAGTACTATTTTTGTGAATATGCAAAACTGGAGTGGATTTCCCCCCAAATGTTTCACCCATGTGGCACCATCCCCCTTCTGCATCAGTCACTACTCCCCCACGTTCTGAGGGCTGGAAGCAACGGGAGAGGCGTGAGGCGGAAGGCACGAACAGAGCCAGCCTGGGACTTTGAGCACAGGCCTTCGATATCCGGAGCACAGGCCTTCTATATCCCAAGCACTGGCTTTGTTTTTGTTTTTCAGAAAGGCTGAAAATAGACCACAGCCTTTCAAGCCCCTGGCCTTTGACATGGAATATTTGAAAGAATTTTATCCTTGGTACCTGAAAATGGAAGCCATTCTGATGTGTTTTTGAAAAAAATAAAGAAATAACTTGCCAGTAAAAATCACTGGGCAAATTGTTCAAGTTCTCTGAGGCTCCCTTCCTACGGTGACACTTGTGCCTCCGTTATCAAATAATAGAATGTTAGAGCAGGTAGGAAAGAATCCTACAACTCATCTCTGTCCTGAGGCTTTGGACAGGATGTTTGCTCTCCCTGGAATATTCTGGCTCACTCTTTTCACCTGACATCCTTTTAAAGAACTTTCAGCTGAAGGGGCTTTGGTCCCCAAAGAGACCTAGATTCCAACCTCAGCTCTTACTTACGATGTTGGGGCTCATTTTGTAAAATGGGCATGAAAGATGACTTATTTGGATTGTAAAAAAGGAAATGTTAAATGGGACCATCTATGTATAATTGTCATGGACAGCTGAGCTGCTGTCTATGCCTAGGATGGGCCCTGTGAATGACAATTATGTTTGCAGTAGATGCTCTTTAATCAGAAATCAGAAGGCCTGGTAGTTAGGAGGTTAACAGAGCATTGGTTAAAGTAGATGCAGTGTGGCCTTCTGGCCATGAGCTTTGGGTAACAACCAGTATGTTCTAAAGAGGGAAAAAGCATGTCAGCTAACTTGGGGAGCATGGTAGGTGGGGGTCGTCTTACGATCTTCCTCTATATTGTTTTCAGGTCTCAGGATCTATATTGTTTTCTCTCAGGATCTTCCCATACCCTCTAGGTAATCTTAGTACTCGAGGTCTGTCTCCCACCCTAACAACTAGTATTTATTGAGCACATATTATATACCAGGTACTACTCTGTGTATTTCAACAATAGCCCAGTAAGTATTGGTTTTTCTTTCAAGAACACACAGCTAGTAATGTCACTGTGGCTCTGACACCAGACCCAGCTTAGCTCCAGACTTTGTGTAGGTAATGCTGTGCTGTCCTAGTCGCCTATCATACCCACCTGTGTCAGGGTCCTTGGCACACCTGGTCTATGCCCACTCCATCTGTCTTCCTGGGCAGCAGAGCTCCACTGGTGAGAATTACTGCAGAATCTGACACATAACAGGTGCTCAATACATTTGAGGTTTCCAAACCCTCATTTTCACAATCAGAGAGTGACATCAGGAGGGGTTTAGTGACCTGCCCAATGGACAATGCCAATCTCAGAATGCGGGTCTCCTCACTCCACAGCCATTTTCTCTTCACCTCGTCAAGCTCCGGCTTGTGTTGGTTTCCTCGCTCAACATCTCCCTATTTATTTGACAGCATCTAGTCTCTGAAGCCACAACCCAGTCCCATCCCCAGCTGGGTCTTTGACTCTGTTTCCCTGAACCTGATTTCCATCTATGATACGAGAGCTTTAAGTACGTTAAAAAAAAAAAAAAAAAAAAATAGTGTTAATACTAAAAGCTCCAGAAAGAAAACACGGAATCCTAGCCCCCGGCAAGCTGCGATCTGTACCAGCAATGATGCCGGTGTCCACAGCACCAGGCTTCATAAGGACCTCACCGGCTGAGGTCCCGCAAAGCTAGACCTTTGAACTAAAAAAGAAAAACAAATAAATAAATAACTAGCTCTGCTGATTAGCAAGGTACTGCAGCTGCTGGCAAAGCCTCCCACATCTAACTTACCTCGCATCATCATCCCTGATGTTTGTTTCCTCTTCCAACCGAGATGAAGAGAGAACTGGATTGTGCTTCTAGTGTACAATCTTACCTAATTACGCCAGCTGATCACTTAAAAGTAATGTTTGCACACAGATCGGGAAGATGCTTACAAGAACCAGCTGGTTGATAAAGGCTATAAGTGAGGATTTGATTCCTTTTCAAAGAAGTGTTAACTGTTTTCGTCTATTTTTAAACACGGCATCACAACGCCAGTGACTGTGAAGGTGTGCTGTTCCACGGTGTGGGCAAATGGGAGTGAAGGAACGCCCCCGGGGTAACCCATGTATCACCATCATTCACCACCTAGGACACTGTTGGAAGGACGACTGGCTGCTGCCTTTTGATTTTAGACACAAATGAAAGATTAATGAGAATTACTGGGGGAGAAAGAGAGAGTGTGTGTGTGTGTACGTGCGTGTGCGTGTGTGTATGTATACACACATGCGCATGCACCCTTGTGAGCAGGTGTTTTTACAAATCACAAGGGTACCAGATAATCACCACTAGCTTCTGGACATATAAAACTAGAGTTGGAATACTGGCCACACCACACGCCATCCATATGTCATGGCCAAGTGACTTCACTTTTTGGCTGTGATGAGTCTATGTGCTGAGAATGGTCTTAATTAATCCACATAACAGTATCTTATTTAATCCACGTAACACCCTTATGTGGGAGGTTATCAAAATCATTTTTTTTTTACTTGAGAAAAATTAAAACTCTGTCCAAGAGGCAAAGTGGAATTTGAAGCTAAACCTGTGTGATCTCAACTTTGTCTGAACCCCAAAATCCATGTACTTAACCCTTAACTCCTCTATCTGACTCTCCTTGTTTTCTCACAGAGCAAAGCTTTGGGTGTCTTTAAAGAATCCACCCAGTTTCTAAAGCATTTACCCACAGCATGAGTGTTCATCCATGCCTTTTTTTTTTTTTTAAGATTTTATTTATTTATTTGACGGACAGAAATCACAAGTAGGCAGAGAGGAGGGCAGAGAGAGAAAGAGAGGGGAAAGCAGGCTCCCCACTGAGCAGAAAGCCCGGATGCAGGGCTTGATCCCAGGACTCTGAGACCATGACCTGAGCTGAAGGCAGAGGCTCAACCCACTGAGCCACCCAGGTGCCCCTCATCTAAGCTTTTTAAAATGAAGGGGGAGGGGTGCCAGGGTGGCTCAGTGGTTAAACATCTGCCTTAGATTCAGATCATGATCCCAGGGTCCTGGGATCAAAACCCTGCATGGGGTCCCTGTCCCAAAGGAAACCTGCTTCTCCCTCTCCCACGCCCCCTATTTGTGTTTCCTCTCTCACTGTCTCTCTCTGTCAAATAAATAAAATCTTTTAAAAAATAAAATAAAATAAATAAAATGAACAGGGATTTCCTTAGCAGATATTGCCAAGTGCCAACCATGTTCCAGTACAAGCCTGAGTACCTGGGGATAGGAAAGCGAGTAAGACAGTGGGCCTCTCAGTCTACTTAAGGGCCATACAAGAGAGGCATAAAGGAATGTAAGCAGTAAGCTACAGAGTAATACACGCTAATAGCACCTAAATGATACCCGGCATGTGGCAGGTGCTGAGCAAATACAAGTGGGATACAGAGAAGTATTTGCAGTGCAATGGGAACTGAGATACTAAGTCTAGTAAGTTCAGAAAAGACAGGCTTCCTGGAGGAGGTTGCTATAGACACAGCCCTTGTAAAAATGAATAGTTCACCAGGCATATAATGTGGGAAGGACACTCCAGGCAGAGGAAAGAGATCTGCTTCATGGTATAATGAGATTTAAAGACTTGGAATAAGCAGCTCCGATTATTTTTCTGAAATATGAATCTTGAATGTGGCACCATTCATCGAATAAAGAGAGAAACCAAAAAACAAGTAATAGTGCAAATGATAACTCTGAGACAGGGGCTAGGCTTTTCTAGGTAAGTGATCCAAAGCATGAGGAGCACTTTCCCAAGTTTCTACACCCCAAGACAAGCATGGTATTTTAAACATCTATGGGCTACATCTAATCATGATCCTTGTGGGTCTTTGACATGATATCCAAAACAAGACCAATGCAAAACATTGAGGATAATGCAATGGTATATAATTCAAACCTTGGAAGATAAAGAAGAAAAATGTTCTCTCCTAAAGTTAATGAGGCTGGCTCACAATCTAGCTCTAATTCTGTTCATATAGTCAAATGGAGGGTACCACAACTCAGCATGTCTTCCTACGGCTTTCCTTCCTATCTATACCCATGGCAAACATCACTCTTTGATCTATTGCTCTTATCTGGAATCTAAATTCTTAAGGGCAGGGACTTAATCTATTTCTTTACTGATATTTCCAGTTCCTAGAACACTGAGCACATTGTAGGTGCTCAATAAATATTTATGGCATGAATGAATTGATCACTACTCCTGTTTTGTTTGTTTCTTTGTTTGTTTTTAATACTGAGCCCAGGGCTACAGAACTTCCAGGAGCTAAACCAATCAATAGGAGGGACCTTGTCAGATGAAATTGATTGGCTTTTCTAGTGAATTAGAAAACACCCTGGACCCAGCTTGACAATTTGGGGCAAAGGATTTCAGTCTCCAAGATTTGGTTTTCTCACATCTGCATCATAGAGTCATTATAAGAATTAGAATAAGAATTATAAGAGTCATTATCATCTTATATCATCATATAAGATGATATATGAGATGTGATATATGACCAAATTCTTTCCCAAAGAGGTTAACAAATAGCAATTTTATTTTCATTTTCTCTAGAAAGTCTTAATAAAATTAAAGAACTCCAAACTTGTTTTACTTATAAATCACTCTTAAAGCAATTTTTGTATACAGTTGTATCACAACACACACACATATATTCATTATATATTATCATATATAATCATTCTGCAGATACAAATAAACAATATGAGTCAGACTGGTTTAGCTCTACTGTTTGATCTCATCTACTTATGGATTATAGATTAGATAGAGAAATATGTCAACAGAAGACAAAAGAAATTAGAAAGAAAGAAAGATGATAGATCCAGATAGACAAAAGACAAAAACAATATACAGATCATAATTGGGGCAGATTGATTTGAAATCACACACTGAACACAAAATGAAAGTCATCAGAGCACATTTAGTCCCAATGGTGCAGTATCTATAACCTTCCAGGCTTTATTTCAGTGTAAATTAAAGCAAGAGGACAAAAATGTAACTCAGTTTCGGTGATCCTAGCCATTTAAAACAAAGAAGTAAATATTACATTTACAGGATGCTGATCTACATTTCCTACTTCCACAAATTTGTAAATACTGAAACTTCTACCCCAGAATATGAATATTCACCAGCAAATGGATGGATTAAATTGTTATGCAAAAGACATTGTCTCTCTGGTGCATTGCAATTCCCTTTGCCTCACTCTGGTGAGCAAGGCTCCTCCCGCAGATGGTTTTGTAAGATAGACAGAGTTCTTCAGCAGCATTTCCAACAACTGCTAATGCTGAGTTCTAATGTATGCCGTGAAAAGGGAAAATCCTCTTTCTAAGCCCATATATAATTTATTAGCTTATTCATTTGACTGCAAACGCTTGAGAAAAATCTGCTTTTTTTTTCAACAAGCTTAAACATTTTGGGAAAGGCCAAGGACATAAAGAAAATTTTAAAAAGAAGAAGAGAAAGAAAGAAAAGCAAGTACAGAAAGAAAGAATAAGAATGAAAGAAAGGAAGGAAGGAAGGGAGAAAAAAGTGTATGCTAAATGTAAATGGAAAGAGCCAGGGGAGGCTTCTGGACTAACATTTGATCTTCAATATCTTGGCGGGTAATTCGAGATTGATTAAATACTGAACGAGGCTTGATTGGTGTAGAGGTTCAATCATAATCATGATTCGGAGACGGAACCTAAGAGAGAGGAAGATTCCCCGTGAGAACCTCGAATCTGAAGAAAGCGAAAACCAGTTCCACAGAAAAGGCATTTAGAGAATTCTCCTGTGCTATTTATCTTCTCACCCTGCCATACTTAGAGGAGGAGCGCCCATAAGGTAAAAATCGCGCCCCTTCATGTTTCCACCAGGAAGCGTGAATCCGGATAGAGAGTTGTGCTTGGTGGCTGTCTCCCCATGGCATCCTGACCCCCTCCCAGGAAAGGAGGCTGTTTCCCGGCGGGCAGATTTACAGCTTGGACGCAGGCTGATATTTTCAAAGAATTTGTAGTTATGAAAAATGAAAGAAGTATGAACATGTATCTAAAAGACACCATTCATTATTTGCTCTTAAACATATTCAGAATTTTCCTACCCTACTTAGGAAGGGGAAAAAAAAAAAAACACATAGGATGAGAACAAGCATAACAGGTTAAGAAAAGTCTATGATTCTGACATGCTTGGCAATAGGCTTGCAAGGCTTTCGATTTAGTTCCTAAGATTTGCTAAGCAGATTAGTGTTCAAGAGTCCTTATTTTGAAAATGGAAAAAAAAAAAGTAATCTGGAATGTGAATAGATCATAAAAATTCTCTTGTCTGCATACAGTTCAATATTCAGATTTTGCCCGAACTGCAAAATCAACATTATCTTGTTTTTCCTATTCCAAAATTTTGCACAGATGTCTGTACTTTAATAACTGGGGGGGGGGGGGGGGGGGGTGAGAGTGGGGGAGGAATCCTAGGAGGAATCACACAGATTCATGGAAAAGCCCCAGGGTTATCAGCATCTGGGATGTCACCCTGTGCATGTGACACACCAGATCTCAAGGCCCTTTGGTTATTTTCCAGCCTCCCATCTCCTAACTGACACAAGCTCCTCCCACCAGGCAGGCAGGCACCACTGGTTTCCCCCTCTTTTTGACTCTTGGTTGTTGCTACTTCTGGTCCCCTCCTGGAACTTTTCTCTTGTCCCACCCCCACTTCGGACAAACAATTTCCTTTCCTTCCAGCCCAGCGTTCATGCCCTCCCCTTTCCCAGTGTGTTTCTCTCTGCTCTTCAATTTCTCCCTTCTAGGAGCCCCACCCCAGCTCTTATAAACACTCCTTATGGTGTGTTTGTAGGAAGCCATCACCTTAGGACAGAATAATACCCAAATTTCTAATCAGATACTCAAGGTACACCTCCACTTGGTAGAGGTGTATACTTGGTGTATATTAGCCCTTCCTTTCATGCCTTCCCTTCCTCAAGCACATGGACTCACTATTTCTTCTCTGCCCCTGAACTTCCCTGCCTTGAGAATTTTGTGCATATTGTTCCCCTCATCTTCAATACACTTCCCTCCACCTTCAGTGTGTCTCTCTGGACCTCTCTGGATAGGAATGGTCTCTCCAATCCTTAATCTGTAAACTCGCTCTTGGGTGTGCAGTTGTGTACCCACATTCAAGGTACAAAATCTACAGCATAATTTCATTGGAGCTAGATTATGAGACACATGAGGCCAGAATCCCTAGAAGGTTTTTCTTGCATCTCTCCCAGAGTTTAGGCAGACTGTGATAGATATAGAGATAGTATAATGATAGAAGGAGCAAGCCTAGAAACCTCCATTTTAGAACAGGACCACATACTTTTTTTTTTTTTTTTAAGTTCCATCTGAAGAGATAGGGAAGGAATAGAAAAGACACAACTTCAGAAATCAAAGGGAATGGGAAAGGTACAATGTGTAAGGTATTTCAACCAATTTTTGGAGGATGAGAATTGAATGCAGAAGTAGAAGAATCTTTATTAAAAGTGCAGACACCTAGACCATGGCAGTCTGCAGGAAGAGATTCCATGAGAAGTAAGCCAGTTTATCCTACAGAACCCTAGAAAGGCTCAGAACATGGATGCCTGTCTGATGAAGGTATGTGAAGTGGGATTGGGAAGAGGGGCTCCATTTACAGAGGATTTACATGCTTACATAGATCCCTGGTTCCAACTTCCACCTACCTACATAAAACTCCTAAATGCTTCGTCACAAGAACAGGTGTCTCACAACCTAAGTAGAACATTGGAAAGTTCTTCTTTGCAGACATGTAAAGGATCCAGAAAAATAACTCGAGAAGCTCATATAGGTCCCTCTAGTGAAAACACCAGCTAGCCACCCAATCCCCAGTGGTATGACCTACCAGGCAAAAAGGTTTACTCATGCTCCCAGGGCTTATAATTAGCTTTCTGACAGTGTGTGTTTAATACAAATGGATGAGCAAGGATCCCAGGTTTAAGCAAAGTTTCCAACATAAGACAGAGAAATGGAAACAAATAAAAGAGGGGAATAAACCCAAAGGAAAGAGACAATGCAGGAAGCAGAAGAAAACTTTTTTTTTTTTTAAAGCACCATTTGAATTTAAAACCATGTGTCAATATGCTGCTTTGATAAAATGTCAATATAAAGATAGAGTACATTTTGGGGTCTATAACAAATTTGGGTTTTGAAATATGATTCCCACACTTAAAATCTATGTGTGATATTAAAAAGAAATCGAATATCTCTGCCCTGCGTTTTTGCATCCATAAAATTACTGTGGTAATATACTAACTCATAGGGTTGTTTTGAGGATTAAAAGGAGCATTGCAACATAGTGTGTATATTCTATGCTAAATAAATGATAGGCATCTTGGGAAGTTTTGAATGCCAGTAGTTCTTGCCCTGTTTTGGAGAAACAGACCCCTCAGAGAACTTGATAACGTCTCTGTGTCCTCTCACTAGAAAAGCAAATACACATATGTACACAGACAAGAGTTTACACATAACTTCAAAGGAATCTCAGACTCTCTGAAGCCCTAACAAGAACTCCCCAGGTTAAATAGCTGATCTAAACAAAGAAGTCCTTAAGGGCAAGGATGTTCCTTTTCATTTCCTTTAAATCAACTGCAATGTTCAGCGAAAGAGGCAACTCAGTGAACAGGGTAGGAATTGTATCTTATTTTGCCTGTGCCAAATAGAGACCACTCGGCACAAATAACAGAAAAGTTTATTGGCCAGAGGAAATCCAACCTTAACTCCCAATGCCTATCATTCCACTTGGTCCATGAAAGAAGATGGCTGATCCAATGAGCTTGTGCTAACCTCATGCCTGATGATACCTATAATTTTCTATAGCTCCAGGGTTTAGAGTAGGGACTCCTAATGAGTACCTGCAGAGGGCAGAGATAGAACCTGAAAAGACATTGTTTTCTCCTACAGAAAGACTCATGGCTCTCCTGGAAATGCTGGGCAGCCTTTTCTTAGAAAGGACTGACTGCCTCCGTGGAATCTATTACTGAGCAACCAAGCACTCATTAAGAATTTATGCAATGGGGTTGAATAAAAAGATACAGAACTTGTAGTTGGATTGACCTGGTTTGGGATGCTGGTTCCATTATTTCTAAACTGCATGACCTTGGACAACTTACTCAGCCTCTCTGAACTTGTTCTTCTATCTGAAGCTCAAAGAGCATGAGGAAAGACTATACTTTCCTTAGGAGTATAGGAATTACAGTGAGGGAGCTGGTGTAGCTGGGGTAGAGTGAGGGGGAGTGAAAGAGAGAGAAACTCAGAGAGCCAGGTCATCTGGATCTCACAGGGCAGCACAATGATTTTATATTTTCTTCTGAGGAATATAAGAAGTCATTGGAGGGTACTGAAGAGAATAGAGACATTACATTTCAAAAGCTTACTTTGGCTTTTGTGTGGAAAAGACTGTGGGCACAAAAGCAGAAGTTCCATTAGTGACCACTACAATAATCCTGGAACCAAAGATGGTGGCCTAGACAAGGGCGGCGAGGATGACTGTGCTTATGATAAGAAGAGTCTGACTCAGGATATCTAACACTTAGGATAGCTTACATGCTCTAAAATGAAAGAAATAACAGAAGAATCCAAGTAGCTGAGGACAATTTCATAAAAGAATGTGGCTTCCACTATGAAGAATATGACAGAGGAAAGATGCTAGTTGTTCCCTTCTTTCTCAATAATTGGACATCCTAGATTTTAGCTCAGCACAATGGCCCAGAGGAAAAAAAAATTGGTCTATATATTCCAGTCTCCCCAGCAACGAAGTGAGACCATGTGACCATGTTCTAGCCAATGAGATATCAGTTAAAGTAGTGTATGTATCTACCAGGAAATGCCATTAAGGGAAGGGAGTGCTACTTTCCCATCTTTCTTCTTTTCTACATGCTAATAATACAGGCATGACCAGAGCTGGAACAGCCATTTCAGACTTAAGTGCAAGCACTCAAGAAAGAAGACTTTGTCCCCACTGATCTTGATGCATCCTCACTAGTCCTGGATTGCCAACATCATGTGAATGATAACTCAACTTAAAACTGTTAGAAACACTCTGGTTTGGGATATCATGTCACTAAAAAATGGAGCCAAATCCTAACTGGATCAAAGAACAATAGTTTCTAAGATGTAAGATTCCTTAAAGAAAATGTTTTGGTTATTTGCCAAGCCAATGGACACTAACTCTACTTCTACAGTAGAACTTCAAAACTCATAGTGAAACAAAATTACACACCCTAAGTCTTGGAACTTGATTAAAATAGAGATCAATTGCTGATTTTGAATTTTTGAGCATTTTGACCGTCTACCTACAATATTCTGAGAAAGGCTATTGCCCATATTAGGATCATCAGACTCACAGGAACTCTCTTAGTGCTACCATTACTATTCACAAATGGAGACATAAATAACATTGGAGTTGAATGGGGATGAAATTTTGAGAACCTCTCACAGTCCAGGAAACCAAATTGCAGGGCCATCTGAACAATTTGAAGAAAAAAAAAAAACAACTGTAAATTGAGGGACTCAGGAAAACTTAGTAGGTACCCAGCACCTACCACACAATTCCGCAACTTAATTTGAATGTTCTTAGTTGACTCCTAAGGAAAGTGAAACAGTGATAAAATCAGATAAACCTCCAATTGAGGCTTAAAAATAATTATTGCATGAGTGAGTATACTTTGCAAGACATCATAAACCTAAGTATTTGGCCTATAATGTATTTTAGAAAAAAGTGAATGAAATCTCAAACTTTCACAACCAGAATTTCCAGATTCAGGGGAAAAAAAGGAAGAAAAAGGAGAGAAGGAAGGAAGGAGGGAAGGAGGGGGGGAGGGAGAAAAAAAAAAGGCATAAATCAGATCTGGCATGACTGAGCCATCATACCTCCCTGATATAGTTTAACTAAAGTGGAGTAAGGGCTCTTTTCTTTACACTTGGCATAAGTCCTGCCATTTGGGACAGAATTCCATCAGCTCACTATTGTCTTAACCCCTGTATGCATGTGACCCCTATAGGCATTAGCTTTAGGAGGTAAGATCCATGAAGTATGGGAAGAATTGCTCTTGTCCACAACCTATTTTTAGTATCTACACAGTGATTGCCACATAGAATTATTGGTTAAAAGAACAAATGAATATGCTGTGCCTACATTTCAGAAGAGGAAGTTGAAATTCAGAGAGGCTAAGTAACCCACCCAAAATCCCAGAGCTGGTAGACAGAATTCAAACACTAGATCTCTTGGCTTCAATTGCTTGTTGTCTGTTTCACAAAGACAATAAAGGAAAACTAATTTCAGATACCTCCTATATTATAGAATATGGATGCTGATTTTTTTTTTTTAATTGAAGCCATATTTAAGTACCAGGAGATGTTTGGATCTCAAGTTTACAATTTGAATTTTGAAAAATGTATATGCCTATGTAACCACCATGCTTATCAAAATGGGAACATTTCTGTTGCCCTAAAAAATCTTCTTGGGCTCCTTGCCAGTCAATCCTACCACCACCCCTAGAAATAGCCAAAGTTCTGGTCATTTCCCTGTTCATACAGATGGAATTATCACTAGATATGTTTTTTTCTGGCTTCTTTCCTATAACATAGTATTTTGAGATTCTTCCCTATCATTGCATATATCAGTTCTTGATTCCTTTTTATTGTTGAGTAGTGTTTCATGGTATGGACAAACCTAAATTACTCATCCATTTTCCTGCTATGGTCTCTGGCAATGATTTTTTTAAATGGGGCTACCAATACTTGTGTACAAGCATTTCTGGTGACATAAGTTTTCATTTCTTTTGGGTAAATAGCTAAGAATAAAATCACTGGGTCACAGGGTTAGATGTTAGGTTCACTTTATGAGGCACTGCCAAAGGGTTTTCCAAGGTGGTTGTACCATTTTATACTCCTAACACCAATATCTGAGCAGTCTATTTACTCTCTATCTCCATCAGTGTGTGATGTTTTCAGTCTCTGTGATTTCAGCCATTTTGTACATGTGGTGTTTTTCTTTAAGGTGACTCAAAAAATAAACCGAATTTTCAGAGGTAGGATTTTCCTCCCAGCTTCACTAGATAGCTGACTTCCTTAATTTCACACTTATGTTAGTTGCACACAGCAGTGTGTTGGTAAACATTTAAAAAGGGGAACTTCAAGAATGGTGGGCTGAAGAGACTTGGCTTATAGTGTTTGCTGATTTCTGTGGTGTAAATATACCCACTGAGGACAATTTTAAGCTGCCAACACTAAACACAGAATTGGGAAGAAATGTGCACCCTGCGCTCTTGTGAGCCTGCTACAACACGTTACTGTCCAGTACTTCACAGTGAGATTCAATTAATAGAAAAGTATCTGCATTTTCCAATGATAATGACTATGAATAAACATGCCATGGTGTGAACCAAGGTCACAAACAAAGAAGAGAGAGGAGGTTTTCCATTCCACTACTGGCTATAGTCATAACACTGGAAGAAATTCAAATTACTGAACTTAAGGGACTCCAATTTAAACCTCATGTGCACTGATTGGAAAGTTTGGCTGGGAACCTGGATAATGAAGAACCCACTGGACTCTGAGGATGGCTGAGTCTGAAATCACATGCACACTGTAGTTTCTATCAGGTGCCACGGAAGTCCCCAGGTCCATTTTCCAGCTTTGCAAATTTATCTCCTCTACCTGGTGGACATCAAAGCCGCTCAAATTTGGGCTTTATCTTGCCTACCCATTGGTATTTTCTGTTGATGCCTGCTATATTTTGGCCTCTCTCATGGCTCAGACAGAAGCCAAGTCCTCTTTCTATGAGACTTCTTCCTTTTCCAGCATTGCTCTTCTTGTCTAAAATACCCTCTTCTTTGATTTGCCATTTTCTCATTCAAATCAATCATGCCTCCCATTTGTTGAATTCCATCGAGGTACCATCATTATGCTCAGAATTTTACATACATGGCATCATTTAATGTTTAGAGTAGTATTCCCATTTTATTTTATTTTATTTTTTTTAAGATTTTTTATTTATTTATTTGAGAGAGAGAGAGAGCATGAGAGGGGAGAAGGTCAGAGGGAGAAGCAGACTCCCCATGGAGCTGGGAGCCCGATGTGGGACTCGATCCCGGGACTCCGGGATCATGACCTGAGCCGAAGGCAGTCTCTTAACCAACTGAGCCACCCAGGTGTCCCAGTATTCCCATTTTAAAGATGAGATCACTAAGGCTCATAAAATTTAAATCATCACACACTAAAAGTAGCTCTTAACTTGGCTCCTTTAATAACCAAACTGAGATTTTGAACATAATTCTTACAACCAAAGCCCAAAAGCTTCCTATTTTATAGGCAGGCCCAATTAAAAGCCCTAGAACTCACTGAACACCTTCCTAAATTACTAGCCCTAAGGCAGATCAATCTTTTGCACACACAGAGCTGCTAGACCACATTACCTATCTGACACAATCTCATGCCTCCTCTTTCATATCCCACATCATGCTACTCCAGGTCTGTGTCGATCCTGGTTTATGGAATTATTCAGTTCATTGCCAAAATCCTGGCCATTTCCTACTTGTATGGCCTTAAACAACGTAACTAACCTCAGAAATTTGGAATGATAATACCTACCTTGAAGAACTATCCAATAGATTTTTCATTGCCAAAATCCTGGCTATTTCCTACTTGTATGGCCTTAAACAATGTAACTAACCTCAGAAATTTGGAATGATAATACCTACCTTGAAGAACTATCCAATAGATTTAAATTAAGCCTGTGTGAAGCATCAAGTCCCATACTGGGCACGTGGAAGGTGCTAAATAAGTGGGATACTCACTATTATTATTTAGGTCAGAGCCTATAGTTTACTGTTACAGTAATGGCCCCCAATAAATGATACCTCCTACACCCATGCCTTGGCATCATCTCTCCGACATTGACTCTGGGTTTGGCTTTGGTCCACAGAACATTAGTAAATGGGATGAAATTAGAGACTTGAAAGTCACTTGCACACTGGGATTGCTTTCTTGGAATGCTCCCTCCCCATGAAAAAGCCTGGGCTAGTGTGCTAGAGACACGTAACCTAGCCCAATACCCAACACCAACTGCCAGACATGTACATGGGGCTATCTTCAACCATCCAGCCCCAGGAGAGCTGCCGATGATTGCAATCACATGAGAGATTCCAAGGTAGACCCACAGAAGACCACCCAGGCCAGTGCAGCCAAAGTTGTTAATGCACAGGATTTTAAATGAAAAAAAAAAAAAAAAAAAAAAAGCCAGCTGTCTCAAGCCACTAAACATGGGAGCAGTGTACTGGACAGAAATGGGTCCTTCATATTTGAACTTTCCAGCACATAGCACTCTAGCTCATACATGAAAGGCATCTGATGCACATTCAATGAGTTTTATGAAGGAGAAACTTGTGCAAATAACTGAGATCTCTCAAGGCAAAAGCTAGGCTTTATGCTTCCAGGGCATCTCACATAGCTCAAACCAGAAAAGGCGCAAAATCAGGCTTTTCTCAGTAAAAGAAGTTTGACTCCATTTGCATTTAAAGAAAATCAAAGCTTTGTTTATATGAAGGACTAAGATTTTTCAGCATCTTCTTGAGCAATGACCTCTCTCACAACCTGGACTTTTTCTGACATAGTTGTGTATGAGCCAGACTTTTCATTGAAAGGCACATTCCAGCCCTGAAGGTGGAAGAAGCTGACCTTCTCCCTAATTAGGGGAAATTAGAAAGGGAGATCAGTGAGCAACAGATGCAGAGAATCACACCAACCTGCCTTTCCTTCTTCCAGGCCCCCTACCGCAAATCCCTTGGCATATGACCACGAGGGCACTTTTCACCATAGCTGTATTGACATTTCTGTGGCTCCACATCTGGAAAAGCAACTTTTAAAGTTGATTTCACAAGCACACTTGTGGCTCCCTTTTGGCCTTTAACAACACAAGATACATGACTGTGAAACCTACAGCTAAGAGCTTTTGCGCCAAGATTGAGGAAGTGCTATTGGGATGTGAGCATACTTCTTCTTGGTGAGTATTTATTTACAAAAGGACAGCCAGAGTGGACTGTCACCCTTCAGAGAACACACTAGGGATAGCACGTTGCTGCAGAGCTCTGAACACACACTGAGGTCACAAATTCTTGCTCAGCCATTTCTCTGCCTGGCAAAGCAGGCAACTTCCAGTGTGAGGCTGAGGACATTAACCCATCTTCTGTTAATGCTAATAAATGATTCAGCCTTCTGTGCAAAAGCCAAAGGCATAGTTCTGGGCATCTTGGAAGAGCTTACTCTAAATGTCTAATGGGCCTAGAGCCAAATCAGTGACTCTGCCTCAGAACCTTCCAATTGTCTTCATTTGTTAAGCCTCCTTCCCTGGGACGGAGGAGGAGTTGCAACTGTGTTCTTTTTTCAGGAGCAAAGAGCAGCTTCCCCAGATGTCGGGAAAGCAGGACTGCAAATAACAGCAATGGGAGAGGAAGGGAGGAGAGAGCAGAACTAACCATCTTCTGAACTTCTTGTGTTTCAGGTATTCAATATACATGCTTATGTTTAGGTCTAACCATCACCTAGCTTGGAGGGAGTTATTTTCATTTTATATTAGAGGACACTGAGGTTAAGTAATCTTTCCAAATTGATTAATATGTCACAATTTAAGTTATTTGCCCACGTTAAGGAATTTGCCATGATTCATTGGGATGGATGTGGGTGGCTAATTAATGGTAGAACAGATATTTAAAACTAATCCAGTCTGTGTTCTTTATAAGAAATTTTAAACTGAAAAAAAGAAAAACATTATTACAAGCTGCCTATGTGCCAGGCACTGTGCCATGAACGTCATGTCTGTTTTCTTATTTAAACTATGATGAAATTATTGCCCTTGATTTGCAGATGAGAAAATGTCTCTGCCTGAAGCTGGCCCTTTGTGAACAGGCCCATTAATAGTACACACACACACACACACACACACACACACACATGCACGCGCTTTGGGAGCCTTTTGAAAGAGGCCAACATTTTCATGGAGCTCACTAAGTCTTTGGGTTGAAAGAAACTTCTAAAAGACCTCTAAAGAGACTAAATCCTTGTGTGCTAGTAATAAATACCTTCTGTTTCTATAGCCTTCTTTAGTTTATAAACCACTTGCAGAATCATCATCTTGTTTTGTCCTTGCAACAACCCTATCCAGAATGAAATGTAACCACTTTACAGATGAGAAGCTAAGTATATAAGAAGTTGAGGAACTTATTCCAAATCCATCAGCCAATAGGCAAAGTCAGGCACTGAGCCCAGTGGGTCCTCAACACCAGTGGTAAACTTGACAGAGACATGACTTCCAGTGACAATGTAACCTAAGTTTAGACATTACTATTATCACAGCTACGTAAACTATATATACACATTTCCCATTATCTCTGAATGAACCAGATTACAAATAGACGCGAAAATGCATGCCAGTATTTTCTATCTCATCTTGCCCAGCCCCTAAACATTTATCTGGGAGAGCTTTAAGAGAAGATAGCTCACAGAGGGTCAACACTGGGGAGAGAAAAGAGGGAATGAGGGAAAGCCATGTCTACCATAGGACTTTAGCAGCACATCAACAATGCGAAGGCTTTTGGGGATTGTGTGAGTGTTCTGTGGTTAGACCAGGACCCCTGACCCTGGATGACATATTTGGCATCTCTCAGTCTCAGACCAAGACACCTGACTCACAAAGACAATCAGATGTATAACAGAGGTTGGCACAGTATGAGTAATAAGCACAGATTTCTCAAAAAACAAGAGCCCTTGATATGACCCACAGTCATCCATCATCTTGTCTAAGAATGGACAAAGAGATCTCCTTCTCTTCAACATGAAGCAAATGGGGTGATGCCCCATTCGCAGCTCATAGCTCCTTGGTTCCAACCTGAGAAGACCCTTTGAGGAAGCAACTGCTGCCAGTAACAGCCTCGCTTAAGAGTATCCAAAGGAGTTTGCTTGGTTACTGCAGTGTCCCCCCCCCCCCCGTTTCTGCATGCACACCCAAACCCAGGTTCCACGAGATAGACTGCATCTCATGCAAACTCATAACCTGTGAAATTGTGTTTTGATTGGGTATACCACATATGCCTAGCCTTATCTACCCAAGTCCCGAAGGAAAATTATAGAATACCATTTTTTTCCCTTAGCCCCCGTAGAAAAAGATTCAGTTATTACATTTTTTAAAATTCAGGGCAGGCATAACCATAGCTAGCCTTGACATTTCTGAACAGAGCTGAATTTCCAGGGAAAGCATAGCTAACACAACCAGTATACCAAGGTCTATTTCAGAACATAGAAAATGTGAGTGGATTCACAATATTCCAGAAAAATCAATATTTTCCCTTAAATATCTGAAGCAGATGAACCAAATATTTAAATTAGATGATGACATGATTTATTCAAATTCTCCCACCTGGTGAAACAACTTTTTCAATGGCATTATACATCATGTGTGCACCTACTTAACAGGTGTTTGATAATCCTTTAGAAGATGTTGAATGTGAATAAGATTCTAATTCTCACATAGTTACCTTTGAATGAGAACATTACTTCCCATCTCGAAAGCAAACAACACACAGAAAAACACCAGACTGTGCTGTATGGTATGTATTCAAACCCAGATTTAACAGGGCCTTTTCCCCCACCTTTACCCTTCTTTAAGACAGGATGGAGTGTGTCAAAAATGGTTTGTTAACTTGAAAGCCCTACACAAATATCAGTTGTTGTGCTAGAAAATAAACTTTACATTTATCTGAGAATCAAACAACTACGAAAACTCCAAAGTTGGGAGGAAACCAGGAGGTCACAAAGTCCAACCTCCCGTTTTCAAGTGGGCCCCTACAAATGAAAACCAGATGACATTTTCAACAGACCACTTTCAAATTAAATGTCAACTGCATACGATGCAGCCTAAAACATCATAAACTCTTAGAACACAAAGCTCTTCCCCATTTTTTCCAGGAGGCCATCAAGGCCCACGTGGAATTCATATATTCATTCTAGAAGTCTATAAAGGCGTATTGCTGGGTACCTCTTGGGGAACTCATCTATTTTCACGGCTTTGGTGAGCACATTTTAAGGTTATAATCCTTCCACATGCTTTCAAGAGTCACCTTTGTAATTCTACCCACATATTATATTTGACTCATAGTCAACAGATATAAAGCATAATAAAGAAACCTAAGCCTGGAATCCCAATTGCTGGTTGGGAATTTAAAACTTTGGCTGCCAAATACCTCCAAAGTGCAGATGATAGTGGTTTCCTGACCTTGAAGGAGCTCATTCAATGAAAGAGAAAAGTCAAGAAAATCATACAACGGGTGGAGCAGAATGTCAGAGAGAGAAAGGGAAAAAGAGCAAAGAGATGCTGACCCAGCAGCAGAAACTAATTTTCAAAACAGACTTTAATCAGTATAATTCTTCATTAATTAAAAAAAAAATCACGTTCTGTTATTAAAATGTATAAACCAGCTAACTTACATTTGTATACTTTAACAAAAACATGCTTAATTTTTTTTAGTATACACATTTATTAAGACACTCAAAAATATTTTGAATACACACCACGACTGACATTTGAATGGAAATTTAAAATTTACCAAAGACACCCATAAACATCATCATGTGTGGTATTTTCCATCGCCTTTACCTAGTGGATATTAGTAAGATCTCCATCTTCCAACAAGATTTAACAGCTTGAGCTCTGGAGATCATGGGTTGGATTTGAATTTTTAAAGCTCAACCAATTTATCTCTTTGAAGGAGCAACTGCACATAGTTGAAAGGTCAGTTTGGGGGACTAGAGATTCCAGCTGGAGCTCAAGCTCTAACCCTATCAGGGCCCAGTTCCTCACCTGTAACATCGGGCTATGATAAAAATTAAATTAGCGTTGTATGTAAAGCTCGTGAAGCCTTGTAGAGTTAGTTTACTGGAAAGGAATACTGTTATCATTATACTAAAGAGTGAAAAAGAGAAGTCCACCATAATCTCATCACACAACCATATTTTTTTTTTTTTGCTGCATCTTTTCCTTTCCTCATTGTTAGCATAATTGTCATCATCCAGTATATACAAATCTGTGCTCTGTTGTGTTTACTTAATATAGCATAAACACTTTTCTCACAAACACTATGTTTAATATCTACATTCAGAAAATTTATTATAAGTAATCATCTCCTTAGTTTTTAAACAGTGAGGTTGCTTCCAATTTCAGTGTTAAAAATAATGCTGCAATAAACATCTTCGTGAATATAGCATTCTCCACATACAAGATAATTTTCCAAGAATGCATTTTTTTATATGTATGGTTCTTAAGAGCCATGTCTTTCTTCTTTATTATTAAGTTCCTGAGACTAGTAGAAAAGTCTGGTTCAAGAAATATTTGGTGAATAAATGAATGAGTGAATGAATGAATCACTTCAACAGATTTTTATGTTAATTATTGGATGAAAATGTTTATCTTGAACATTAAAATGTAAATGTCAAGTGGTAAAAAATACAGGATACTCTTATTCTATACATTATTGAATTTATCAAATGACATAAGAATGGGAACACATTATTTGTTAATATTTTATTTCTTTGAAAACCAAGGTTTGCTTTTCCTCTTAGAAGCAATTAATGGTGGGTCAGCAAGCAGGTGCAGAGATTAGAATTAAATCCCTCAGTCCTCTCCCTTTTTTGGGTGCCTCATTTCAAATTCCTTGGCCAGTGATATCCTTTGACTAAAAAGACATCCTTTCAATCAAGCTTTATTTACATTTCTGCAGTTCTACATCTGGAACAGGGACCTTTAAACTTTATTTCACAAGAACTCTTTGGCTCCCTCAAGGCCCTTTAAATAATAAAGATATTAAAGATTTGTCTTTTATTTTTCTTGAATTTTTTTCCTAATTCTGCTTTTTATGATGTAATTGGAATATGTCCTTGAGGCACAGAAGTTTTTAATTTTTAAGGAATCAAATAATTGACTCTTTGTATACAAGAAAATATTCCCCATGCTTTTTCTCACCTTGAATCTTTTTCTCAAAGACTTCTGAAAAGAGTGGTTCAAAGTGCTACTTCCCTGCTCTCGTTGCCCAGCTTCTTCACATTAGCACATTCTTCAGAGCCCCTGAAAATATCTCTCTTCCCTGACCTCCACCGCCTAATGTTTTCTTCCACCTACATTTGTTTGATTTCAGGCTTGATACTGTAGTAAACGTTCAAAGCAAATGGAATGTGGTCTGCGGTTAAAAGGTACGAGAGGGAAAACTATATCATGTCCTGTTTCTGCTAATGGTAGGTCAGGAGTAAACATCCATAAGCAGATGCCATGAAATCCACCACCCACAGGGAGGAGAGTTCACTCTGGCTCTTTGAGAGTCAATACAGAAGACATGTTGGACGAATGCTTCAGCCCAGCCCCAGATTAGAGGCCACTGCCTCAGATTTGGGGTTTAAATATCATCGTGCTAAAACTGAGGATGGGATTCTATCAGGTCGTTGGTCTTTGTTCTTTCCCCAAGAAAAGTGAGGTCCAGGGTATAAGCGGATTCCCTACTCCCAAGTTGATGTTGACGTTGTACAGAGTAGGCCGGGTAACCACAACCACAATGTACCAGGGGCCTCTGAGGTCCCCTTTCAGCTCTGTCATGTGAAGATTCGATGGTCATACCTGTTTGTTTTGAGCATGAGAGTGTGTTAGCCCTCCCTCTCAGTAACAGCTTTTCTATCAAAGGAACCCAGACAAGTGTAGGGCTCACTCCACTCTCTTGCCTTCTGTTGGCAGGACCAAGGACCAGGCACATGTCAGGTGCTCAATAAATGTTCGTTATGTTTGCTAATATTAGTTATAAGTATTTACAAAATACAAAGTCACCTATTATCCCACATGCACTGCTTCCTCCAGCAACAAATTCCTTGATCACAGAAGTTGTAGGTAATAATAATCCTACTGATAACAACAGCATAACAACTTATGGAATTCCTATCTTATATACACTATATCACTCAGTCTTCAATTTTCAGGCTGGGCAGGTATTACTAATCCTGGTTTATGGGCTCTTTTATGAGGAAACCGAGTGCCAGAGAAGTCTGTTTGCCCAAGAAGAAATGAGCTAGTTAGCAGCAAGGCTGGGTTTCCAGGACAAGTCTTTCTGATCTCAACTCTCATACTTTGTCTACACTCCGCACTGTCTCTAAGACCTTGGCCTGTTCCTGACATTCTTCGTATTACCTAATACACTGGGTTTGCCACACAGTGGTTAGTTAACAGATCAGAAGCCTCACCTGTAACATGGAAGCTTGCAACATGGTTGACTTGGATTTAATCATTTCAAACAACGACCAGCCCAGTACTTGTAGATTTTATAAATAGAAAGCAAAGTAAGTTCTTTCTTGGGCGGTTGATAAGCAAAAGATCAAACTCTCAACAGAACTAGTTGCATTTTAACTTATTGGAAATGGGGCTAAAGATTCTATCTATACATTTTTTTTTTATGGCCTACATGCATAGAAATCAGACTTTTGAAGGATGTATTGTTACCTTCTGTGGTAGTTTGAGAGAATATTTCCAGAGCTATAAAAGCCCTGAATATGCAAATTTTGGAAACACTTCTATGTTAAAAATACCGTAAAGCAACCACGTGTAAGCATTGCTCAGAGCAGGTAGAAGGCAATGCCACATTTGCAGTTTGTAGGTTCCCCAGAGCTCTTTATTAATTCTATCATGTCATTTACATGAAAATGGGCCCTCCTTTGTATTAAGATGCTAAAGCCACATCACATGGACAATGCAAATGAGTCAGCAAAGAGAGCTTTGTCATAAAAATATATAATTTATTTCAGCAGTTTCTGTGGATTTTTGATATCAAAGTCTTTTTATGACACTGACAGTCATCAAGCGGATGTTTGTCAAAGTACATTTCCCAGATGTCTAAATAAAACAGTTTTTGCTTTGATGAGTTTTATACTGAGAGCTGAAGAAAGGCTGTGCTCTATTTGAATTTCTCTACTTTTGGAGTATGTATCATATCTTTCTCTTTTCAATTCACCTCTCACTCCACATTTGAAGAGTTAATGTTCAAGTTAGTTGGACTCCAGTTCATGAAAATCTCCTATAAATGTTTTTATAACAAGCAAGGGAACAATAATGTAGAGGGCAGAAAAGCGTCTTTAAAATAACAGAGATTCAACCAATAAATTGGAAAAAGCAAGGACAATTCAGAAACAAAATTTAATGACTTATAAACATATAGAAAAATATTTATCCTTACTAGTAAACCACAGAATACAAATGAGAATATCAACACCAAACAGGTTTTGTCTATCACATCACCATGTGTTTCTTGCAGTGATACTCAGCAAAGGCCAGAGTAGGGTCAAATGACCACACTAAGGCACAGCCATACTAATAAGAGGAACAATTGTATAACTTTGGTGGAAACTTACTGGTGATACTTGGTATGAAGAGTCTCAGAAATGTCCACACTCTCTGAATTTGTGGCCACCTTAAGGTTGGTACCCAAATTGGGGAAAAAAAATCCTTTTAATCAAAGCTGTTTACCAAAATAACATTAAAATAGCAATAATCATTAAAACTCCAGCAATAAATTATTTTACTGACTGAAAAAAGATACTAGAAGTATTATAAGAAATATTCTTTGAGAGACTTTTTAAAAATAATATTTTTAAATGTTTGTTACAATGCAAACAAGAAAAGCAAAATATAAATGTATGGTAGAAACTCCATCTCTCCTGAAAAAAAGTAAAATAAGGAGCACCTAGGTGGCTCAGTCAGTTAAGCATCTGCCTTTGGCTCAGGTCATGATCCCCGGGTCCGGGTATGGGGGCTTGTGTTGGGTTCCCTGTTCAGCAGAGAGTCTGCTTCTCCCTCTTTCCCTACCCCCACTTGTGCACATGCTCTTTGTCTCCTTATCTCTCTCTCAAATAAATAAATAAAATCTTAAAAAAAAAAAAAAAAAAGTAAAAGAAAAAAATACTGCCCAAATAAAATAAAGTAAAAGCCAAATACTAATTATCAAGGTCTTTGAGTGCTGAGGTGTTGGATGGTATTTATTTTTTCCATCTATCTACTTGTCTCTATTCTTATATTCTACCATAAGCATATATTATACAATGAAGCTAAGTGCAAAGCGAATTATAAAAGGCAGAAAACAGAAAACAAAACAAAACAAAATTACACGAAGACCCTTGATGACAAGTCATCACTAAACATTTATTACTGCCCCCTCATCCTCATGCAGCTCCTGGGGCTGTGGAGTCACCAGGCGGCAGCTGCAGCCATCAGACCCCAGACTGGTTTGAGAAAGAAAAGGGGATGTGGCTCCCCATGGCCTCATTTCCTAGGACTGTGAGCTGCCTGATAATCTCATCACTGCCACCAGCAAAAGTTCCCCTGGGCACTGGCCTAGGAGTGCGTGGCAATAGGGTGCTCCCATCACGGGTCCCCCCACCCCATGAGGGGAACTCAGTGATAATGCCTTGAAGGGTAAAGAATGTTCCTAAAAATTTCTTCCAAGAAAGTGGCCAAAGACAGCGTCCCTACCAGCTGACCACAGGTCACAGCCTTATTCACCACAGTGCAAATGGCCATGACCAGAGTCCAGTAAATACTCACCCAGCAAATGAAGAGAAACCACCCTCCCCACTACCACCACCACCACCGTGCAACAACAGAGACCTGGTGAGATGAACCAAGGTGGTGATGACACTGCTGGGAGCATCGTCCAACCAACCACCAGGCAGAACAAGGAGCATTCTCCCCTTTAATCCTTCACAAGGAAAAGAACAAAAACACACACTTCTCTCTCTATTCAAAACCGGGGCTACATAACATGGTTCCATGCGGATTACACAGTCAGTAAGTCATACACACGATGATTTAATTAATGGCATTTTTACCCAAACTAATCTGAAATTTTAATGTGTTAAAACAATGTCAAGAATCTCAGTATTCAACTATTTAACACAACTTTCTACAGAAGACAGCAGATGTGTTCCATGTGTTTCCAGAGAAGCAAGAATGTTCACATGGATGGAAGCTGCAAGAAGGCAAAGCCTAGATTAGTATGTGGAAGAGTTTTTCACCTTTACAGACAGCCAACAAAGCAGCGGGCAGCCTGACACTCCTCAGCTTGCACAGGAATTTAGCAGTGGCTGCAGGGCTGTGTGCTAAGATTTAAGAGCAATTGTTTCCTTCCTGAACTTTCTCCAGCTTCCATCAGACTAATCCCCATTTTGGTAAATGGCACCAATACCCATATATTCACTGCAGACGAATATTTGAATCTTCTCTTTCCTTTACCACCTACATGCAGTCCACCAGCAAAATACAACGCAAATTCATCCACGTCTCCCCAGCCTCACCACCTTCACCCTCCTCCACTCCATGATCTTGTCTCCAGTGCAGCTCTGGAGAAGCCCCCCACTGTCTGCACTCTTTCCCTATTTCCTGAAATTCACTGTCTGCCTAGCTGCCAGAATGATGTATCAACATCAAATCAGATCATACCATTACCCTACTTGTCCCTTCCAAAGGCTTCCAAAGTACCACAACAATCCCAAATGGAAATTCTTTCTCCTGCTCTACAAGGACCACTAAATTCCAGTCCCCAACTGTCTCTCAAATCAAATTTCAGGCTGTTTGCTTCAGCCACACTGATTTGCTCTCTCTCCTTTTCTTTCTGTGCTTGCCATTGGCTTGCGCTTAGAATGTTTTCTCCCACGATGTTGATGGGGCTGGTTTATTCTTGCACAGAAGTCTTTGTCTCAATATCAGCATCTCAGGGGACCTCTCTAACTACCTATCTAACGTAGCCCCAAAGGTTCTCCCCCAACCCTTCTCTTATTTCTTCCTATTACTTAGGTCACTACCTGTTATTTTCTTATTTTTTTAATTGATTTAGATCAAAACAAGCTCCATGAGAGAGGGACTATGTCAATCTCGTTCATTGCTTCATTCAAAAATTGCTTTTATGCCTAGCATGAAGCAGTTGTTTAATAAATACCAATGGAATGCGTGTTAGATATACTGTATCATGACCAAATTCCACACAGGGAGAACACAAAGACACTATCTAAGGAGCCGAGTGACTCATTGGGGAGCGTTCCTAGAGAGTTGTGTAACTTCCTTCAAATCCTTCTGACCTGATTCATGTATTAACACTTTGGGAGCCATTTAACAATACAGTGAGTAATGGAGTCTCAAGGGACACTTCATGACATGACTATTTCCCCGTTATCAAAAACTAGCACATTCGCTGAAGCATAGCCATTAAAAGCAACTATTAAGACCACATGAGCTCTTGTTCATATTATCTCTCCTGTCACTCTCTGACCATCTTCACCAATGTGGGGAGATCCTGTCCCCTACGGGAGAGTCAGCACCTTGAAGGCAGCTTTACATCCGGTCTGTTACATGTGATCCCTCCTGGTGCACAAACTAGTCCTCGTGGGATGCACTTCCACACTGGGGACTGGCTTTTACAAAGCGCGAAAACTGTGCCTTAAACAGTGTTCTCAAGAAAAGTGAAGTTCACTCAGCCTAAAAACTCCAAAAAATATTAATGAACCTTGCATCCATTCATCCAGGTATTTCAACAGGTGCTATCCTACACAGGTCCTTTGGAGGGCGTTAAGGTTTGAATGTAGGAGAACACAAAGGCAACACTAGAAAGAGTGAGCGCCTTTGGAGCTCCTGCATAGAGTGAGGGTAAGAGGCCCTTTCTGTGAGTCTGTTATTGAAGCTGCCAGTGAGTAGTTTCCTGCACATAGAAACACCTAGCCAGAGGCCACATGGGGTAATGAAAGGATCATAAGCTTTGGAGTCCAATAGGCCTATCCAAATCACAGCTCTACCATCTACTAGCTGTGCTCCATAGCCAAGCTATTTATTTTAGCTGAAGCTCAATTTCTCCTGCATGCGGAAGTATTATGGTAGTATATATGTCATAGAAAAATCCAGAAATTAAGTAAACTTATGTATGGAAAAGCTTCTGAAAGTCTTGGCATCTAGTAGATGCTTAATTTAAATGAGCTTATTTCCTCCCTTTCCTGAGCACAGAGGAGGATGCTGTTTTCACTGCAGAAATTTTGCAGGACTTAAGGATGTCAGATTTCCCACACTGGAGAAATCTGAACAGTCTAAGAATCAAAAAGGAAAGGAAACAAAACCATCACTCAGCATCACAGCTTCCCTCACATTACTACCCCAAGAGCTAGTTCCTAGAATGATAATCCCTTTTAACAATGTCCTCCTGGGCTCAGCAGGGCTGAGGAGATGTCATACCAAATTTCTGGAATGGAAGGAAGGTGGATAATGGAGCTATTAAATGAAGTAAGGGACATAGGAAAAGAACAAGATGATGAGTTCAGTTTGGGAATTGGTGAACTTATGTCTGTTCATCATCGAAATGAACATTTTCAGGAAGTGCTTGGATATACAGGTCTGAAACTCTGTCATGAGTACAGGTCTATAGGTAGATACTTGGGTGTGATGGATGGTACAGGTGACAGTCAAAACCGTAAGTGTGTGTGTGTGTGTGTGTGTGTTGAGGAGGGAAAGATATCACCCAGAAAGTTTGTATCAAGAGGGGGAACTTGTTAAGACGAGGAAATGCCCTCCTTTATTGGGGAGGGGTAAGGTTTGAAGCAGTTGGGATGCTGCTGAATGCTTAATGCTCTTGGGATTGAAGGGGGGTTGATTTTTAACACTGCTAATTTCTTTGTGTCAATACTCCACCATAGCCAATTTCCAGCTACCAATATGACATCAACAAGTTCAGAGAGTTTCTGAAAAATTAACAATAGGTTTTCACAAGCATCTAGTAGCCAGACCCAGTATACCACAGATGGCAGGAAGGAAAATCTGAACAGTAAAATAGTCAAGCAAGTAGAAGAAAAAACTTGAAAAAGGGTTTCATGAAAACTAAAAGTATTGAGTTTCTCAGTAGAGACTATGGCAATCACAACAGAAAAGCTCAGTAAGTAAACACAAAACATATCTTTCGGTTTGCCAACATGGAGGTGAGTGATGCCTCTGAGAGATTCAGCAGCGGGAGGGGAGGGGAAGTCAAGCTGCAGTGGCTTCACAGGGAACAGATGGGAAAGAAGTGGAGACAAGCATGGACAATCCTTTCAAAACACTGGCTTAGAAAGATCAAGAGAGAAATAAAGCAATGGCCACAATGGGATGCAGGCTCAAGGTATATAGTCTGACAATAACTGAGAGGCATGAGCCCCTAAATAAAGAAGAGTTCAGCAACCACAACATGGCTGAGGACAATGGCCACCATGTCAACAGGACAAGAAACAGGTCAGGTGGTCAGGAGCGCCACCCTCTGCTAGAGAAAGGGGAAAAAAAAAAAAAAAAAAAAACTTCTGAGAAACGTTCCTCTACCTGCTCTGTTATTACCATCTGGAACAGGAAAGAGATAGGGATGGCCCTGTTTGATTTCTAAGGGCAGAGACAGTTGGGAACAATCCTGATTCTGTCATATTCGAGCTTTGCGATCTCAGGCAGGACTCATTTCCTAAGCTGGAAATCAGATACAGTAACAACTTCACTTCACAGGGTTTTCATGAAGATGTGATGACCTTAAACATGTGAAGGACCTATCAGGGTGACTGGCATAGAGCAGACCCTAAGTACACTTTAGTTTCTCTTCTCCACCCCTTACCAAGAGCACTGAGACCTTTAAACAAAAATGGCAAAGGTATCCTGTGTACTACCCATGACTGGGGAGGAAGGAAATGTTCCTTCTGCCGGGTAAGTCATGCAGCTCCCGGAGACGAGGGGATAAACAGGATGGAGCGTTCCTCCCCTCCTCACACCCATCTGTTGCACAATGAAGTGGTAAATTTTTATAGGCATGGGCTGAGCTTGGTACTGCCACATGGAGGGAAATCCTTCCATAAAGCACTTGGAGAGTCATCTGGACAAAAGATGTTACATGAATATCAAGGATCATTACCGATCCCATGTTCTAGAAGGTATGAATTGTGGGAAGATAGGAAGTATGCACAACTTCAGAACATCGTATCTACGAAATTAACTTGCTCCAGCTTTTCCTAATTTGACATTAGTTATTTTTAGGGTTTTATGATCTCTTTTCTTATATGAACTCACTACAAGAGTAACATTTGTTTTAAATCTCTAAATGGTTCCTTTGGGGCTGAAAACTTAGCTTTATTTATTTTCTTATGGTAAAGATAAAGCTAGGTGGTTACAGAAGTGTAAAAGCCAGTCACTAATATTTAAATCCAGCAAACTGATCCAAATATTTTAAGTAACAGTGGTTACTGTACCAGGGATTTCATATAAATATTGAATTAGGCTTATTTATATTAGTTGGTCAAAATTTGGAAAAGGGAGAAAGGTCACTTTAAGTTTAGTGAAAACTGTGGCTCACATCTCCATAACAGAATCCGTAGGCATCACTTCTCAGTAGGGTGCAAATGATAAAAAGCCCTTCAGTTTCCAAAAACCACTTTTATTTTTTCAAGCATGTATGCACTCTACTTTTTCCTACTGCACAGGGGAATCCTACTCCTTATGTGATATTATGCTAGAAAGGTTAAGAAGTCATGCTTCTATAATTTTAAAAGTTATTAATTTTAATTAATAAATTCACAAATATAGCCTCCTTATAAAAATATTAAAATATCAAATAAATCAAAAGTCACAATCAATATAACTCTCCCTTGTGGGTCCTCTCACCTCATCTAAAATAATTATTACTGGGATGCCCAGGTGGCTCAGTGAGTTGACTGACTCTTCAGCCCAGGTCTTGATCTCAAGGTTGTGAGATCAAGCCCCAGGAAAAAAAAAGAAAAAGACAAAATAGAATTACCATCATTTTGTGTTATAATTTGGATGTTTATCTTTCAAGATACTCTTTATTTTCCTATGCATTTATAAACATTACCTATACATATATATTTTACATACATAATATTTATGTGCACTTATGTGTATGTTATATATGTAGCTATTATACAATTATATATATACACACTTATATAAAAAACTTCTGTATGAGGGAAAGGAATTTATAAGTTAATACACTCTACGTTTTCTAAAACTTGCCATTTTTTTTACACTAAATATTTTTTAGACCTTCCTAGGTTAGTGTGTTCTATATTATCCCACATAATATAATATTTCACTCTTTATGGACACACATAATTATTTAGGCTTTTGGTCCTATTGGTGAAGAAATATCTGCAATATATGTACCAAAGTCCTCTAGTCTCAATATACACATCATTTCTGAAAATCAGTAAGAAAAAAACAAACAACCAAATAAAAAAATTGACAAAAGATATGGATAGCCAGGTTCCAGAGGAAAACACAGAGAAAAACATACTCAACCTCAGTATTGTCTAGGGCAGCAGTCTTAAATGGTCCTCAAAATCATTTCAGGGAAAACATGAGATGAAAACTATTTTTATCATAATTTTATGTTATTTGCTCTTTTCTCTGTGTTAACATTTGTATTGAGAGCGCACAACAGTGGAGGAAAAAAAACAAACTTGGGGAGCCTTAGCACAAATCACGGCACTGGTCCAATTATATGGGAGTGATTCTATCCTTTACCACCATGCATTTGGAGTTAAAAACAAAATTTGATGAAGCAGTAAAAATTATAAGTTGCATTCTATCTCTACCATTGAGTATTTGCCTTTTTATTATTGTGTGTAACAAAATGAGAAAAGCATGAATGCTATCTCCAGGAAAAGCATTTGTGTGATTGTTGTACGCTCCATCAGTGGCTTACTTCCTTCAATACCATTTTAGTTGAAAGAACAACTGACAAACTATAGTTATTCAGATGTATATTTGGCAGACATTTCCTCAGAAATGAACAAAGTGAGCTGATCACTTCAAGGAAAACAACTGACGGTATTTGTTGCCAACGATAAACTTTGAGCTTTCGAGCAAAAATTAAATTATGGTAGACCTGTATCTGCCACTCTAAGCTTGACAGCTTCCCAATACTTAGACTTTTCTGATGAGACTGGTGGTAATATTAACACATGTGATGATTTTTTTTTTTTTTTTTTTTTTTGCTCTTGCATAATGAAAAATGTCAGATTTGGAAGACTGGCAAAATTCAATGAACAAATATTTTCCAAATAACCTACACATGGTATTTCAAATTCATGAGTGGGTGAAAGATCCATTCAAAATGCAAGATAGACTAATGAATTTTAATATTACAAAGCATGCAAAGCTCAATGATATGGTTTCACATTCCACAATCAAGCTCATCTTCAAGAAACTATCACTTGTATAGTTTTAGTAGAGGAACAAAGAAGAATTATTTCAAAAGCCTATTAGAATATTCCTTCCTTTTCCAACCACAAGTCTATACAAGGCCAATTTTCTACAGACTTTCTTCAACCAAAACAACATATCAGCAGATTGTATGCAGGAGCTGATATGAGACTCCATCTATCTTTTATAAAGCAAACATTACATTTGCAAATGGGCAAAACAAGGCCAGTCTTCTCACTTAGCTTCTAATTTGTTTGCAAAAATATAATTTTTTAATTTAAAAAAATGTCATTTATGTTAACATGTAATAGGCTTGGTACTGCTATTTTTAAATGAGTAGCAACTTTTTTTTTTTTAATTTCTCAGATTTAATTTCTAATATGGTGACTCTTGATAGCTATTACCCACAGAAGCAAAAGCTCTTAGGGGTGCTCAAAATTTTTAAGAGTGACAGGGGGTCCTGAGACCCAACTCTCTGAGAACTTCTGGCCAAGTAAATGCAAATTAAATTTAGATATTGTGTTTAACCCATCAGCTTGGCTAAAATTTTCAAAATTAATAATACCAAGTGCTGGTAAGAGTACATACTCTGATCGCTTAAGGGATTATAAGTTGCTACAGTCATTTTGTAGGACAATTAGGCTGTATCATGGGGCTGGCAAACTTTTGTTATGAAGACTAAAAGAAAAAGCTTTATTTATATTTAAAGCTGCCTTATATAAGATACCATTTGTAATAAACAACAAAAATAAGAAACAGGTGATGGGTGTTAAGTGCACATGTGATAAGCACTGAGTGTTGAATATTAGTGTTGAATCACTAAATTGTATACCTCAAACTAATATTACACTGCATGTTAAGTAACTGGAACTTAAATAAAAACTAAAAAATAAAATGCATACACTCTACGTTCAGTTGTTCTGTTCTTAAGCACCTACCCTAAAGAAATGTTCACACCTATATAGTATCTAATATGTGCTGGACAATGTTCTCATCACTTTACATGTATTAACCCATTTAATTCTCATGAGAGTCCTATGAGGTAAATACTGAAGTTTCTCCAGTTTCTTCAGATGAAAAAACTGAGGCCCAGAACAGTTAAGTAACTCATCTAAAGCCGTATAGTTAATACACAGATGTTGGTGAAGCATTACTTTATATAGCAAAATCTAGGAACCACCTAAATATTTAGAGACTTTAAACATTAAGTTTGTTCTGCTTCGTGTATTTCCTCATACAGATCTCTTTAAATTAAGTGGTTTCCTGCCTTCATGTCTTTGCCTATTAAAATTTGCCGAGTTTACACTGGAAGTGTCACATTCTCCTTAAAGTTTGGTTGACAATGCCGGCCGGTAATGATCCCCCCTCTTCTTAATCCCCAGAGAACATTATCTCCTGAGTGTATGGAGTTTAATATTGCCTAGATCTGTCTTCTACCCCCTGACAAACCAGAAATTCTTTAAGAATTGAAAATAAGTGGGGGTACCTGGGTGGTTTAGTGGGTTAAAGCCTCTGCCTTCGGCCCAGGTCATGATCCCATGGTCCTGGGATGGAGCCCTGCATCGGGCTCTCTGCTCCCCCCACCCCGCCACCTACTTGTGATCTGTCAAATAAATAAAATCTTTTTTTAAAATATTAAAAATTTAAAAATAAGAATTGAGAATAAGTAGATTTTAAGCTCCCTTTTTATTCATTAGTCTGTCACCATCTCTAACCCCTCTACCACTACCTCCTCCATCCAAGTCACCACCTTACTTGGCTGAACTGAAAAAATCTCCAGATCGATGGTCGCACTACCATCTTGCCTTCCTGCAAACTGTTCCCTCCACAGGATCCAGGGAAGCTTTATACAGAGTTCAATTCAGAACCCCCCCCCCAAAAAAACTCTGAAGCTTCTAATGTCTTCCCATTGGATAAAATTATAAATCTTCACCATGGCCTTCAAAGCTTCACTTCATTCAACCTGACCTCATTTGTTACAGCTGTCCTGGCTCAGGCTGCTCTGGGCACCAAGGGGGTGGGTGCCCAGTCCTTCCCTGTGAGGGACTGACACTCCTGCTATAGAACCTTTGCACAGGAGGTTCCCTCTGCCCGGATGCTTTTCCCTGAGATGCTGGCAAGACTCATTCTTCCACTTCATGAAGGTCTTTGCTAAAAGGTGCCCTCATCTGGGAGGCTGTCCCTGATCATTCTTTCTAAATTAGCAGACCATCACCATCCAGCACCTTCATTCTCTCTTCCCTTCCTCAGCTGAATCTAATCACTGAGCTGAATCCAGTATATAGTATCTTTATACGTGCATTTGCTCACATCTCTCCCCTCAACCCAACCGAAAATAGCTCCCGGGGCACAACCGCTCCATCTACTGATGGAATGAGCCTCAGGCTCCTTCCTTCTCAGTTGGAGAGAATACTCACCCACACAGGATTTTGGCTAATCATGATTGTTTCTTCATTAAAGGATAGCAAGTAAGGCCAGGCATTACTTGTAATGTATAAACATAGCAAGTAATGCCAGGCTGCTACACACCTTCTCCGCCTGATCTCCCGGAATCTCCACAACGACCCCAATAAGAGTGTCACGATCATAATCTCCCACTCTACAGGGGAGGAAACTGAGGCTCAGAAGGGGAAAGTCACAGCCCACGGGAAGTTATGGAGGGCACAGTCAACAGCCCCGAGTTGCCTCCTGAGTTAACTGGAGTAAAGTACGAGCGAGCACCCTGGAAGCACCGAGCTCTCTCTAAAGGGAAGGCACTGCTATTTCCACGAACGCTCCCCCAGGGCTCCGCGCAGGTTGTGGTAAAGGCCCCCGGAGCCGGATGTGCGCCTGGATTGATGATCTGAGTGAGCAGCACCGCGTCACCATGCGCAGGCGGGCCGGGCAGGTGGAAAGGGGCCTTTTCCTCACCAGGGACTTTCTTAAACAGAGTTTGGAAAAGGTGTTTGCTAAGACCGTTTTCTGATCAGATAACAATTTGACACGAATTCTTCTATTTTCAGCTGGCACCGAACCCGGTCCCGGCGTTATCACCCGCAGGTTATCTGTGTCTCCTGGAAGGAACTCCGGGTAAGGTACAGGAAAAAGGTGGGGGTATTGTTGGGGCTTCCTGCTGGCCGGCTCACTGGCCTATTGTTGCATTTATTTTTTTACACTATCACATCACAATTATTTTGGCAACATCCTTTTTCCACCCTGGACCCAATGCAATATTTATTGAACTCTGCAAACTGCGTCAGTACACAGTGCTTTCCGTATTGCTTTACCCATGTTCTTTGGGGCATTTTTTAAAGTTTATTAGAATACTGTGTTTAATGCCACGTGATCAGCCAAACCTCCAAGCTCGAAATATATGTTTTCGAGCTTGGAGCCAGTAGAACCTGGCTCATCCTCTACATTATAATAATAATAACAGCATAGCATTTCTTGAGATTATAATGGGCCAGGCCATTTCATTAAAATACTGCTTCCTCCATGACTGTTTAATATATTTCCCATTTTACAGATGACAAAAGTGAGTTAAGAAGAGGGGTTCAGTTGCACTCTCAGTAAGTCACAGGTGTGTGGTCTGGTCTTTGGAAGCCCTCCTGCAGACTCTGCTCTAGAGATGAGAGGAATGAGTCGTCCTTGATACATCTTGCCACTTCAATTTGTGATCAACTGAGTTCCCTGAGTAAGGGCTCTGTGGAGCAAGGATCCCATTTCTGTTTGTCAAAACTGGTAGCATCCCTGCATGATTCATCTGGGTGCCCATTAATAGGAGCCTGCTAACTGCATTTTGAAAGCCATAAGCAATATGGCAATACTGAAGCTGCCACAATGCCTCATTCCTATTTTCCCTCTCCTAATTATTTCTATTTGATTACAAGGGTGACCCTTCACAATGGAATCAACATGGTGAGAAAACATTCTTTTTTCAGTAGGTCATGTCACTTTTTTCCCCCAACACTGTCACTTTGGATTCTTTAACTGTACTGGGACCTGAGTCACTGACTCAGAGACTACAGAGAAGGTGTAGAGGTGGGAGTGGCCATCTCTGTTTCATTCAAAATAGGAACCTGAGGCCCAAAGGGGAGGTTGTCTTTGTCTAGGCCACACAGTCACTTGGTGGCAGAAGAGTTACTCAAAAAAAAAAAAAAAAGCACGAGAGGGAGAGAGAGAGTAGCGTTTGTGGGAAACTTCTTATGTGATGACATATTTCATAACGAAATAATAATGATAGCAATAATAAAAAATAATATCTGATATATATTGAGCTTTTATAATTTGTCAGGCATGATGCAAAATGCTTTACAAAATTTTTTTTAAAAATAATCTTCTCCAACTTTGAGACAAGTACTATTATTATTCCTGTTTGACAGAGGATGAAACCTCTCAGAGAGGTAACCTGGTCATAGAGATAGGATGCAAAGCCCCAGCCCTCTCTGACCGGATGGCCCTTGTTTTACTACGAGAATGCACATAGAATGTCACTCTCCAATGCCTTTACCTAGCTGAAACGGATCTTCCTAACTATGGATTTGTGCTGAGACAAACACTGAGAAAGATAGGTGGGTTTCAGTAGCCTGGAAAGTAATATTATCTGCCAGCCCCACAGGCACGTTCCTTTACCTATACTTACCTGTAACATTAGATACTGATGGGAGTTTAAAAAAAAAAAATGTGTTATAAAAGCACTTCCAGACCAATTCAAAGCCTTAATCACTTAGGTATAGGGATACCCTGCCACAAAGAAAACAAAGTAGTGCTCTTGTATAAACAGATGTGTAACCCTCTCAGTTCAATAAGTAACATGGAGACCCAAAGGTGTCTATTTAATTAATCCACCTCTTCTCAAAAAAAAGAAGAGCCTGCCCAGTCATCTATGAATATAGGATGCCAACAGGGTGCAAGTGGTCTGTTTTTAAATATCCGTGCCTATATAAATAGGGCCCAAATGTTGCCACCCATCAGCTGCGTGACTCCAGACAACTCACACATCTCTAATCCCCATTTTGTCCGTCTGTAAAAGTACAGGTGGACTGAACAAAACTAGTGGTCTTTCCCATCCACGGAGCCCAAGGAGCTCTGTGGCTCCTTGACAAAGTGTTCTAAGATGATCTCATTCAAATAGCACTTGTTTCATGACCAGCCTATTCAATGAGAGACTCAATAATGCTGAAGCAATGTTGGCAGTGGTCCACATCTGTGGACTAAGTCACAGTTGGTGAATTTATTTCATATTTAGCAATATACTAATCTCAGCAACACTGTGGTTCTTTACCACATGGATCCATATCTACCCAGTGAAAAACTGAAGACCCCAGAGGTGTAACTATGGCTCCAAAAAGAAAAATCAATCAATCAATCAATCAGTCTAAAATAATTTGCCAAAAAGGAAGGCATTACTCCTGAAACAAAGATTCTGGAGCTTAAAGATAATTGGCATGGCGGGGGGGGGGGGGGTGGTGGGAGGTTGGGGTACCAGGTGGTGGGTATTATAGAGGGCACGGATTGCATGGAGCACTGGGTGTGGTGAAAAAATAATGAATACTGTTATGCTGAAAATAAATAAATCAATTTAATTTAAAAAAAAAAAAAGGTAATTGGCATATTAACTAAAACTACTCCTCCCAAGTAGTTTACTTCATTAGGTATGAAGAACTTCCCCCCATGCTTGAAAATAAGTCTATAATTATTAAAAATAATCATTGGAGAGTTCAGACCAATTTTTGTCTCAGCACTGGAGTCTTTCTAGTATCTTCTTATATCTATAGATAAGGAAACGCAAGAACAGACTCATTAAGCTGAGGAAAAGACGTTAAAAAAAAGATTGTGGGGATTGTGCCGTTCAGTCCTAATCCAGCCAGTTTTGCTCAAGTCACAGTAGCTCAAGGTTCTCAACCATGGTACCACTGATATTTTGGGCTGGATAATTCTTGGCTGTAGAAGACTATCTTGTACCTTGTCTGATAGTTAGCAGCATCCCTGACATCTGCCCATTAGATGTCAGTAGCTCTCCCCTCTCTGGTTTTGATAAGCAAAACTATCTCCAGATACTGAAAAGCGTTGGGGGGGGGGCAAAATCCCCCCAGGGGAAAGCCAGTGCTACCGAAGTTCAAAGAAGGACAAGATGTATAATAAGTCTCCAGCTCCCCTGGGCTGAGGTGTGACTCAAGTATCCTCGTTCCTTCCCAGGTGACTCCATTCGCTTCCAACTTTCTCATCAATTCCAGCCCTCTTTCTAATCGTAGCAATATCATGCTGAACCCCTGCTTTAAAAAAAAAAAAAAAAGACTTTATTTATATATTTGTCAGAGAGAGAGAGCACAAGCAGGAGGAGCAGCAAGCAAGGGGAGAAACAGGCTCCCTGCTGAGCAAGGAGCCAGGTGCAGGACTCAATCCCAGGACCCTGGGATCATGACCTGAACTGAACTGAAGAAGGATGCTTAACCGACTGAGCCTCCCAAGTGTCCCTGAACCCTTGCTTTAAAACTAGCAAGCTTTTCCCTCACTGACTACAAAATCTCAGCAGACAGCCTTGTGTGACCTCCAGTCATGATTTTAGACCCTGCCCTGATACTTCCACTACACAGCAACTGCACACATTCCCCAGACACACTCTGCATGGCCACTCCTTCTTTGCACATACTGTTCCCTCTGCCCACAATGCTGTTCCTGTCCTCCCAGAAAGATCCTGAGTGATTCATCCTCCTGAACCCATGCACCTTCTGTGAACATTCCACAGGTGCTCAAGAGCTATTAGAATTGAACTGATTGGAATTGACTTCTTTTCAGTTGCCCCAGCCCCCAACCTCAGTCAAAGCTACCCAACCAGCACAGACCTCAGTTACCCCATCTGTAAGATGGGCACTATGATGCCTTCCTCACTAGGTTTTTATGAGAAATAAAGAACATTAAGTGGCTGCCACATAATAAGTTTTCAACAAAAAGTTCTTTTATCTTGCTGTTCTTACCAATCCATGAAAATTGTTTTACAAGAATGGGCTCACTTTCTTGGCTACAAGATCTTCACGCATTTGGAATACAGAAATAGAACTAAAAGTCTCCCTCTTTTGAATCCTGAGTAATATTCCGCTTTTTCCATTTTTGGTTTTTGGAGTTTTCCCCTAAATATTCGGAGACAGGAATACAAGTTTGATACCAGTGTAACTATAGAAACAGTCCTATCTGTGGGACTCAAAAAGCCCTCCAGCTCTGGCCCTGGGTGAGTTCTCTCTAAACAGTGCTATCTGCAACCCACACTGTTTGCAACCGTCAGTAGTTTTCAAAAGGCTTCCAGTTTCCCACGGGAATATAAGGAAATTGGAATTATTAAACCAAACGATAAGAGAAACAGGAACAATGCCACAGCCCTCCGCCCCTGAAGTCCAGCGAATTTGAAGTTCTTTGTGTAACGCTTATAAGGATGCCAAGCCCTGCAGAGATTGGTCACCAGGAAAAGGAAGAGGATACTGAGGGTCACAGCTACTTGAGGAAAGGAATCATCCATCACCAACACTTCCCGGGCAGTCTGCACATTTCCAGTCACAGAGGGCACCAGATCCGGCTGGCCAAGGACAGAGGAAAAAAACAACCTTGGCTTTGCTTTATTAGTTAAGTGAACAGACTCCTTAAGAGTATTGATGTATTGACTAATGATTCTGACATCCAGCGTGCTGAGAGCGTACATGTTTAAAGGGCAAGAGTTACAAATCAACAAGTTATTAATTTAATTCCTCTTTGAAAAGATGCCAAAGGTAGAGAAAGCAGAACAGGAGGAGCATTTATTATGTTGACTTCAATACAACTTCACCCCTACCTTCTTAGCTTGTGAATTTTAAACATGAGGGTGTTGAAAGCATAGACTGGGGAAGCTTCTTCAAATGCGGGTTCCTGGGCTCACACTCAGCTCTTCTGCCTCAGTAGATCTTGGTTTGGGCCCAGGAAAGTGCGTTCTTACCAGTCACCTCCCACACCAATTAACTGTGATGTGGGCAGGCAGCAACCCACTTTGAGAAACACAGCACCAGAGCCTATAATTGTTCTCTCTTACTCGACAGCTGTTCCCAGAATACATCTTTCCATCTTGCATGGAGCTGGGGTGGTGGCCCGAGCTCTGTCCAGTGTGGGGAGAACCAATCTGGACCACTTCTCAGCCTGGCTGGAAGACCTCCTGCACCATCCACACACCATCTGTGGTTGTTGGCAGGTTGGATGTAGAGGACCCCAGGGGAGCTCTGAGCAGAGGAGGCAGCATAGGTACTGCCGGAAGAGGTCACCAAATGAGGAAGTAGAGCAGAGTCCCATCCGTCCTTCCCTAGGCCCACGCTGGACTGGGGCGAGGGGTGGGGGAGGGCAAGAAATAACAACCTTATTTTATTAAGCCACAGAGATTCTGGAGTTTTTCTTAACATGGTTCATCAAGCCTGACAAATACACATTACTTTTCTTCTACAATTTTATTAGATCTTCATTCTAAAGATCCAAGGTAAATGTTTTAAGGGCAAAACTGGTAAACACAGGAAAATCCGACCTGATTCGTCACATCAAAATCCAGTCCTCCCCTCAGATATGAGAATGCAACTGCCTTAAAATTGAATAGGTCTCTTGGACTTTCTTTGTACATCACAGTTTACACCTTAGATCTCTACCGACCTTGGCGCCAAACTAATACAGTAAGTGTTAGACTTCAGGGAAATGCAAAGACTAAAGACTGGGGTAGGTAGTTATCCCCAGGGAAATATCGGCCCCTCTGGGGCACCAGGAATACAAAGGAATCAGCCACAAAGCTAGGAACTAGGGAGCCATAGCCATCCTCTAGGAAGGAGCCCATGTGTATGCTTCATTTGGCCATTCTGAGGCCCCTTTGAGCTCCACAAACAGGTATTCAGAATCTGCTGCCCTCAGCCCCATGGCAGGAGGCCTCTGCCTTCTTAACTGTATGACTATGTCTGATGTTTCCGATGTTTCCGATGTTTCGAGGCTCAGGACTCTCCATAACCCCACTGGAGATTCATATGGGGAGTCTTCACAAGCCAGCCCCAGTGATAGTGAGAATACTACATGGCGGCCCCCAAAAGTGGGACCATTTTCCATCTGGTAAATGTGCTCACCTGTGAAGCCAACCCTTCAGGTGGAGGAGGAAACATCTCCAGCTCCTCCCTTTCTCCTTAAACAAGTCAGCCTCACCTCAGCAGAGCGGCTAAGTTAGAATACACTATTCAGGACTCCACCACCTGGCTGTCTCCGGTCACTGCCAGGTCACCCCCAAACTGGGAAGGATCCAGTTTGACTTTGGAAAAGAGAAGAGAAGAAGGGTCATTCATCCCAGAGAGCTCAGGGACAGAATCTTCCACGCACACTTCCAGCCACCATGGTCTTCTGACTACCCCATGGACATTCCAAACTCATTCCCACCTTCAAGGCTTACTTCTCTTTCTGCCTAGAATGTTCTTCCCCCGGACCTTCACGGGGTTCATGCCTCTGCCTCCTTGCAGGTGGCCTCTCCTTCACTGTTCCCTCAGGGAGACTTCCTTTCATCGCCATTTCTAGGTCTGTTGCTTCCACCCCAGTCACTCTCTAACGCCTTGTCTCATTTTATTTTCCTTCGAAAGCTTTATCGCCACATGTAAGTATAATAATTGTTGTTCTAGCCTAACAGGATATCTACAGAGGACTGGATGATAAGACCTGGAGAAAAGGAAGGTGATTGTGCGGAGTTGTTGTGTTTTGTTTTGTTTTTTTCTTCTAAATGCCGTGTAAAAACAACCAATACCCAAAAAAGGCCTCAATATGGAAAGTACACGTGATACAAGGCTAATGAAAAATGTGGGTTACAAAGCAACACTCTCACTTTCAACTACACTAGAAATGATGAGGATAAAATAGATAAATAGATTTAGGTGATGCAATAATAAATAATAATAAGTTCCTTATTTTTTGAAATTCTTTATAGTACTGTACATTACTATATTAATTTTGAGAATGCATAAGTACATAATTATATAAATCAATTAAATCCAATAAATAAATCAAAGACTATTATAACATCCCTAAGATATAGGGGCTATCTACTCTCACACCCTCATTAGCCAGATAAAGAAACTGAGCCTCAAGGGAAAGTGAATTGTCCAAGGTCACACTGAAGGTTAGTCAATGAAGAGAGAATAAAAAGCAGAACCTGGATGCCAGGCCCAAATGCTTTTCCCACCTCATTATGTTTCATAGTCAGTCAAACAAAGGAGTCTTTTGAGAAGGGACACATCCTTCCAAAGTATGAAGACCAAAGTAGTCATAACCATGCACATGCAGAATGTAACGCAGAAATATTTCATATGCACATAGGGCACTCACTTCTTGCCTGAGACTTTCACCTTGCTGCTCTTCTTCAGCCCAACCACTTAACCTCTTTGAGGTTCTTTTTCCTCTTCTGGGACAATAATGATGATCATCATGATGATGATGAGGGTGGTGGTGATGACATTGGCAATGATGATGATATTAAGAAGGAGGATAATGTTGATGATGTCACTGGTGGTGATGACTGGCCCTGCCCTTAGTCAGGCACCATGCTGAGTGTCTTGGTGCTTCATAAAGATCACTTCATTTAATTTGCATGCCACTATGAGGTGGGCCTGGCTATCATTACTGTTATTACTATCCCCTTCTATAAGGTGAGGAACTGAGGCCTATAGAAGTTAATTAATTTCCACAAAGATTCTCAAGTAGTAAAATGATTAAAATTATAAGTTAATCTCAGGCAAGCCAGCTACAAAAGTGGAATTCTAGTACACATACTGCAAAAATCCTAACAAATGTTTTGCAAATGCCTGAAGTTTCTGGAAAAAATAGATCATGCTATGCCGACCCTTCCAAAATGGAGGGAGCAATATTGGCCAAGTTTCTTCAGAGTGGGGACTTGTTATGGACCCCAAAACTCATGTGTTGAAACCTTAATGCCCCAGTGTGATAGCATTTGGTGACAGGGCCTTTGGGAGGTGATTAGGTCAAGAAAATTGAGCCTCTCTGATGGGATTGGTGTCCTCAGAAGAAGTGAAGTAGACTAGAGCTTGCTCTCTCAGCCACGTGAAGACACAGCAGGAAGGCAGCTGCCTGCAAGCCAAGAAGTATGTCTCACCAGACACCACATCTGCCAGCACCTTGATCTTGGACTTCACAGCCTTCAGAATTGTAAGAAATAAGTATTTGTTGTTTAAGCCACCTGGTCTATGCTATTTTTGTTATAGCAGCCCAAACTCACTAAGACAGAGGTTGTTCTAAAGAAAAAACGAAATCATAGGTAGGGTGGGGCTTCTGAAACTACCAGGCTCTATAAACACGATGTAACAGCATTAATTCATCTATTCTAGTAACTTCCCAATATAGTTACTGTTACTACCACTTTTCATTTAAAAATGAGAAAACTGACTCATGGCCCAATAACTTAGCCAAGGAATGGTTAGCCTGGGATGCAAATGCAACGGTCTCATCCTGTGGCCTGAAATCTTAACCACTGCATTAAGAGTATTTCTCATAATCACAATTATTGTTGGAGCAGGAAGTTGCTAGGTCACAAGGATACAGTTCATGTGCTTCATCTCTTGCGTTGGGAGTTGGCCATATGTAGATATTCACTCTCCCGGAATACCTTTGATTATCCTCCATCCTAACAACCTAAAGAACACCCAGCTGTTGTCAGTTCCTCATTTGGAAGCGGTCTAGAAGAACAATGTGGAGACCCGAGAGCAGAATTCAGTAAGTTCCATGAGTCGGTTTCCCCTCCTGCAGCCCTTCCTCAGCCAAACATCTCAGTCTCTGGGGACCTGCTCATTCAGGGTGACAGTGACATGAGCTGATGTGAGTGGGTACCCAAGCTGAATGCTAGCCAGCAACAACATTTAAAATGAATAGGGCTGCTCTCCATTGAGCCCAAATGCTTCACTGGAAAAAGCAAGTCACCGTATTTTTTGCAAGACAGCTGCAAAAATAGGCCACCGAATTCAGACGCAAGTAGGAGATGCAGAAGAGGCAGGGGATTCACAGTGTTTGGGGAAAAAACAGAACCATATTAATATGGCTGAAATGCAGAAAAAAACCAGGAGTCTCCACATAGACAGTTGAAGAGGTAGCAGGACCCACTGAATTCATTGTAGGAAAAGGCCTCAAATTCTTTTTGATTCAGAGATTGTTAGAATTGGAAGGAATCATGAGGAGAGAGAATAAAAAGCAGAACCTGAACTCCAGACCCAAATGCTTTTCCCACTGCATTATGTTTCATAGTCAATGAAGGAGTCCACTTCCTCATTTTACATGTAAGGAAAGTGATGGCCGGGAAGGTAAGTGACTCCTTCAAAGTCACTTCGCTGTTTAAGGGCTCCTCATCTATGTAGAGGGCATGGTGTGTGAGTGAAGGGTGGCCACACCTGGAGGATATGGAGCCCTGTGGGTCACTCCCACTTCCCAAAAAATGACCCCTTCCCCAGGTGCAAATTTCCTTTCTGATCTGGCCCCATTATTTCTACAACCGACCTTCCTATTCATGTCCACTCTGTGCCCACAGCCCCAACCTCCTGGCTTTCCTTTAACCTGTCAAACCTGCTGCTGCCTGAGGGCCTTTGCACATACCTCTTCCTCTGCCTGGAATGCTCTTTCCTCAAATACCCACATGTCTCACTCTGCAGTGTGTGGGTGCCAGCTCAAATCTGGTCCCCTATTGTCAAATATTCAGAAATTTTGTGAAATAGTTGTTAATTTATAGTTAAATGTTACCATATTAAAAACAAAGGTAGAATGCCTGGGTGGCTCAGTGGGTTAAGCCTCTGTCTTCAGCTCAGGTCATGATCTGGGGATCCTGGAACGGAGCCCTACGTATAGCTCCCTGCTCAGAGGGGAGTCTGCCCCTCCTTCTCCTTCTGCCACTCCCCCTCTACTCGTGCTCACTCTCTCTCTTTCTCAGATAAATAAATAAAATCTTTTTTAAAAATTAAAGAAAACCAAAGGTAATAAATGCTCAGTGCTTCCTAATTACTTTGCTGCAACTCACTGTTACCTGTGCCCTTGAGATTACTTATACGTATTGTATCAATGTGGTGAGACTACAGCTCCATGTTCAAGACCTGGTGTGGGTAGCTTAAAACTGGCCATAGTGGACATATTTCCACCACAGAAACTGGCACATCTGACAAACCAGGGCTTGCTTTTTTTTTTTTTTTTATTAGACTTACAAAAAGAATGGATAAAAATGCTAGTAATGTATGTAGATTAAGCATAAAAGTGTGTTGTGCTGATACCCTTTACATTGTGACTAGCACAACATCTGAGGACATGTTCTTCCAGTATTGAAAACTCTTGTCCTGTTCAGAAGAGCAATAACTCATGACACTGATGAATGGGTGAAATTCAGATAGTCATCTCTGTTGTTTCGCTTTTGCTTATTCATTAAGGTAAAAGAAAATATCAGCCAACATTCACATCAGAACTACTCTTGTCGGGGGCGCCTGGGTGGCTCAGTGGGTTAAGCCGCTGCCTTCGTCTCAGGTCATGATCTCAGGGTCCTGGAATCAAGTCCCACATTGGGCTCTCTGCTCAGGAGGGAGCCTGCTTCCCTCTCTCTCTCTGCCTGCCTCTCTGCTTACTTGTGATCTCTGTTAAATAAATAAATAAAATCTTTAAAAAAAAAAAAACTACTCTTGTCAATTAAAATTTTAGTTTGGCTGTGATTACAAAGAGTTCAGAGAAAAATCAACAAACGAGTTTTAGGAATTAACTGGCCATATAAAATTCATAATAAAGAATATTGTGTATTTTATTATTTTATGTAAACTGTGAACTTTATGTCTATCAGTAAAGTTCATTTAAAAAAAAAAAAACATATATTTATAACATGTTTGTTTTTTAGAGAACCCATACAACTGTGGTCTCTTGCATTTTATCTGGCTCTCTCCTTAACAACATCGGCTCGAAGAAGTCTTCTCAGACCATATTAGTGGGGTCCATCATGGCTTTCTATCCCCTGAGTCCACTTTACTTTCCTTCATAGTATTTTATCACTACTTAATGCTATGTTACCGGTTTGTTATCTGGTTCCTCCACTGAATTGTAAGTTCTAAAATGGCAAAAAATGAAATAAAAATAAAAATAATTTCATTTGGTTACTACTTATTTTCCCCCTGTGCTGAGAATAGATGCCTGGTACTTAGAAGACATCTTAATAAATACTTTTGAAAAAATGAATGAGTACAACTGGCCTTCTCAGATTCTCAGGTAAATTCATGGCATTGTTTGTTATAAGTCAATGTTGGCAGGAGTCTAGAACCCTCTCATAGTGTTACACTCAAGAGGAACATCTGCAAGTAACCTAGAAATCAGTACGAGAAGGGAAGAAAAAATAAAGAAAAGGAAAAGATCTTACAGCTTCTGGTCAGTGTTGTGTAACTAACCTCTGACTATTACATAACTTTCAGGATTGTTTAGTAAAAGATGACCAGATCTATAAGTAAGCTGTTTATAACATCTGTAAACAAAGCAGGGAAGCCACCACACTTGAACCAAGACCAGCCACATCCACTGCGGGATGGCTTTCCTGCTTCTCAGGCCATATTCTAAGAGCCCACTGACAATCCAATGGCCAGGAAAAGCAATCAGGTAAGAGAAATGCTATTGTCCAATAAGGCATCAGACAAGTCAAGAGACCAGACATCAAGAATGTTGTGAAGTAAGATGGCATGTGCGCCCACACAGTGTCTCCATGGTCCTGGACTTGCTAAGCCTCCACAAACAGTGAGCCTAGCAATGAGAGGACCTAGAGTCATGAGCTAATTAGTTCCCAATATTGGGAAACAGGAGAGCGATCTCACAGGAGAGAATGAGCTGGTTCCCTACAAGCTCAGAAAAGGACCTGTGATTGAAAGCAATGAAAAAAATGACTTGAGTTAATTTCTTATATTCCTTCTAACAATTGGAACTTTCACACAATAGGAAATATTGTCTGTTCACCTGAAGATTTTCTGACAAAACGTCCTCTTTGTCTCTATGCTTTCTACGCTTTTAACCTTATGCCTTAGAAAAAAGAAATAAATAAGTAAACAAAAAAATAAATTACTTGAATTCTAAAAAAAGTTTTCTGGAACAAATAACATTTTAAGATTTTATATTTTTAGCCTGTTCTTAGTCTTAAAACTATGTCCTAAGGAAACAGCAGTGGTGGCAGATAGCTTTTTTCATGATTTTCCTGAGGTATAATATACAAACTATAACATTCATGTGTTTTTATTCTTAGTGAATATACCAAGTTTTAAGGTCATCGCCACAAACCTTTTCAGCACATTTTCCTTGTGCCCACTGCAGGAACTCCTGTTCCCACCCCATGTCCACTCACATAATTACACAATATGTGTTTGGGGTCTTTTGTGACAGACTTTTTTATTTAGCACGATATTTTTGAGGTTCATTCATTCTGTAACGTGTATTCGACTTCATTCCTTTTAATGGCTTAAGAGTATTCCAGTGAGAGAAACCTGGGTGGCTCAGTTGGTTAAGCATCTGCCTAAAGCTCAGGTCACGACCCCAGGGTTCTGGGATCAAGTCCCACATCAGGGTCCTTGCTCAGTGGGGAGCCTGCTTCTCCCTCTGCCTGCCCTCTGCTCCTCCTGCCTGTGCTATTTTTCTCTCTGACAAATAAATAAAATCTTTGAAAAAGAGGTATTCCACTGAATGGATATACCACATTTTGTTTATTCACTCAGCAGTCAACAAATATATGGATCGTTTCTGCTTTTTAACTGTTACAAACAATAAATAGCATTCTTTTGAAATATCTTCAACTCTCCACATAAATTAGACAGAGTTGTACAATACCAAGAACCCATGGAAAACACCTATAACAAAATTGGAAGAAGACAAATAGGTGTTTATCATATGTACTATTGAACTACATAGACTGCAAAGTATGCAGATCTTAAAGTCCAGTCTTATACCATATTAGTGAAAAAAAATGTTTAGGATATATTTTCAGGTTAGAAAGTAGGCTAGAAAATAAGTGCAGTAAAACCATTTATATCTGTATATGACTTCATTAATTCTAAGGATGCACATATTTTCCAATATCAATGGCTCTGGGCTCTGAATTTTCAGTGCTTGTTTCCCAATAAGAGTTCAATTTACCATCTCCATCAAGCCCTTGTTGTCATTGTACATGTGCAGATATTAAAAACAGAAGTATCAGAATTTGCAGAACAGGTGTAAATGACTTAGAAGAAAATGCAAGACAAAAATGGATCCCTCCTTAACCTCTCAGAATTGATGTTTCAAAGTAAGAGTCGTGCATCCAACGTGATTAGCTACATTCCTGAAAGCTGAATTCAAAAGTAGGCAAGCTCTGAAAATAAATAAATTAATTAAAAAAAAAAAGTAGGCAAGCTCTACATAATGCAAAGCATGCTCAGAGTCCAGCCCTAATTTTTTTTAATGTGTTATTTTGAAGAGTGCTGCCTCATCAACATGTTTGATGGCACAGAGATTATTCTACATGGGAAGTCATGGATAGCTATGAGTCAAAGAACAATTCTGAAAAGTTAGACCCTGAATATGAAGCGTCTTTGAAACTCCAAGCCTATTTATATTCCTGTTTCTGTATGCACAAGACTGGTGAAAGATTTAAAAAAAAAAAAAAAGGCCAAAGGCTCGAAGAGTTTTTCAAAAAATCTTAAATTCTATGTAATAGGAAAAGGTGAGATGAATCCCCAAACACAAGCAAGTGGGACAGATCACCAACAGCTCCAAGACATTCATGTTATCAGAGTCTGGACAGGAAGGAGCAGGACTCTATGGCTCATTTGATGGAACAGAAAATAAGTGAACCAAAAATAGCCAACAGGTATTCGCTGGAAAGTGAGGCAGGCCAATTTGAAAATAGCAGCTGAAACTGGGAGGAAAAACACCAGAGAGTTAATATCAAAAGCTATTCACTGATTCTACACAAGGAGCGGTTGTGGCTAGGACAGGACTTCCAGGCTGCTGCAAAATTCTGATCTTGGTCATAGCCAGATAAGCTCATCCTAACTCCTTAAGCTATACGAAATTAACTGATTGATTTAAAAATAAATTTTTGGAAATTACCATGGTTACTTGATGAAAAGCAGATTCTGTGTCCTACTACTCCAGATCTACAGTATCAGAGAGCTTGAGAGTGGTGCCAAGGAATACTTAAGACATGTCAAGTTTATGTGGGCGGGCGGGGGGGGGATTTATGATTGATTCTACTCAAAATTATTTTTAAAAATCAACCGCCTTTTAGAGTGAATCATAAGTTTAGTCAGTACCAACATTTCTTCCAATTTTATAAAAGGAAATTTTGTCCAATAAAAAAGCGTCTATCTAGAGCCATCTCCCGATCCAGACTCACAGAGAGGGAGGCCTAACTGTTTCTGGGCGATGACTCAGAGCGTTCAACCAGAAGGGCCAGGAAGCCCTGCAGAGTGGAGAGACATCCTGTTACGTAAGCCATGGCCAAGGACAGGCCCTCCCCAGGGAAGACCATCACAGCTAGTCTAACTTTGGGGGGCAGAAGGAGGTTGCTTGCTTGTGACGCAGCACACACACTAGTAAGGCATCGTCCATATAGGGAGCTTTAGAATCTAGAAAGTACCCCCGTATGCTCCTCCTCCTCCCATTCTGAATTTGAGATACTGAGAACCTTTGGTAGTGGGTAAAGGATGAATTATAGGAGGAAAATGAGGGAGTGAGGGAGGCTAGATGCATAGAAATGGAGGTCTGGGGCCCTGACCCGACTTTTGCCCCCAGTTCTGCCATCGTCCTATTGGGCTTTTCTACAGCCAACTCCAAGCCACAAGTTCATCTTGCATTGCATGTTTTGGTTTAGATAAATTGAGTACGAAGACAGAAATTTTTAAGTACCCTATGTGCAACCATTTCTTAAACATTTAGTATTCTGGGTCTATTTCTTTCTCTGAAACAACTACCGAGTTGATTGATAATTTATGCAAGGATGATGTTCTGCTGCATTTAAATCTAGGGGTAAGCACCTCTGCCCTAATGCCGCCTCTAATTTTCCCAGCCTCGCTTTCCTTGAAGGAGTCAATGCTTGATAGATACAAAAGAGTAAGAGCAGCTAAAGCCTGAAGTAGAAAAGATAAAGAGCTGCTAAGGTCATTCGAATGTATCCATATGCACCTGTTCTATATAGTATTTTTCTCTACTAATAGACGATCAAATGTAAATCCTAATGTACACTCCATTTTACATGCAATATGGGTTAGTTACTGTTGCTATGGAAACCTTCACTTTTGCATTTACTGATTTTAATTCTGTGACATTTGCTGACTTTAGTACAATGTAAAGTTTATAAATATAACATAAAGGTTTGTAGAGAGTTTTTTTAAAGTATTCAATTTGCATAGAGAATTCCATCACAAATCTCTAGGTACATTAGGGAGAAGGCATTAAACTGATGCCAACTAACAGTAATAAGCAAACAACAGGCTCTTTCCAGAAATAACTATTTCCATTGATCCTCAAATATCTCCTTCCACTAACCAAACGCCCCATCCATTGTATAAGCCTTCCAACCGCTGATTCAGTGATAATTTCCTAGTGTACATTTGGAAAGTAATTTTATTTATTCAAAATTTATTCAATTTATTTATTCAAACTTCTTACCTCATTTTAGCTTTAACATTCATCTGGTGAGAGGGACAACCAGACAGGGTTTGAGGAAAGAAATGACCTCATTTTAGGGACAACAGTGGACCCTTGAAAAACACAGGTTTGCACACCTCAGAGCTTCTTATGCATGGATTATTTTCAATAAATACAGTACAGTACTGCAAATGTATTTTCTCTTCCTTATGATCTTCTTAATAACATTTTCTTTTCTCTAGCTTACTTCATTTTAAGAATACTGCATGGAGCGCCTGGGTGACTTAGTCGGTTAAGCATCCAACTCTTGATTTTGGCTCAAGTAAGGATCTCAGGGTTCCGAGATTGAGCCCCCCGTGAGGTTCCATGATGGGTATGGCGCCTGTTTGAGATTCTCTCTCTCCCTCTCCCACTTTCTCCTCCTTACCCCATGCATGCTCGCTCACACTCTCTCTTTCTCGCTCTCAAAAAAGAAAACTGTGCATAATACATATACCATACAAAATACATTAATCAACTGTTTATGTTATTCATAAGGCTTCTAGTCAACAGCAGGCAATGAGCAGTTAAGTTTTGGGGGAGTCAAAATTTACACATGGATTTTCAATTGCACGGGGCTCAGTGCCCCTAACCTCCATCTGGTTGAAGAGTCACCTATACTTCCAATCCAGGGCAAACAATCTTTTGACTTTCAACTGGATCTTCAAGGGGCTCATTGAACATACCATCCTCTTCTCCTTCTTATTCCGAGTCGGAGTCATCCTCGCATCCTAGCACAATTTCCGTATGTGGAATAAATGCATACTCTCTAAGTGTCCCTACATTTTTCTAATTCCTTAATTATTGTCACTTAACAGACGTAGAAACTGAGACCCGGAATCATTACGCAAAGATATCAAAAGTCATCTAGCAACTGACTGGGAAAATAAATGCATTGATAAGATCTGTCGAACTTACATGCATTCATGATGCTCACCCAACACTTCTGAGGCATTCCCACAGGGATGGGTGAAAATCTACCTCTCTGTTACAGAGCCACAGAGAAATGAATGATTTTGTTAGTCTCCCCAGGGAAAGCCTGGATTCAGATAGCCACACACATACATATTTAGATATAAAAGAGAGCAGGTACAAGACGCATTTTAAGTGGTTCCATCAAAGTCTGTGCATGCAATAAAAGGAACAAATTTAACCAATATTTATTGAGTTTCTATATTGTGTCAGACACTGCTTGGCAATCTTAGGGTAGTGAAGTGTCTATAGTTGTTCCTGAAGAAGGAAAGGATGAAAGAAAACTGTAATGCCATACTTAAGGCTTATAACGGAAAGGAAGACAGGCCAACAAAATGGCAAATGGGTTTAAGAGAATCACAAGAGCTTTTCAAAGATAAGAGGCACTTGAAAGAAAACAGGACCACTAATCACCAGGAAGAAATAGGGAAATAATGAGACTCAAAAATGGGAAAGAGAATGAACTCAATCAATCTTTACTTTTAAAAAAATGCAAAGAATGTTGAACAAACTGGTAAGTAATGAAGATATTGTGAATGTAGAAAGTAATCAAAAGTAAGATGGGCATGGAGGTTGGGAAGTGCACCATGCAGGGGAGGTAGATAAGGCTACAAAGGAGCGTGGCAGAGGCGATGAACACAAATAATGCTGGTACAGCTATTTCAAGTGGATTCTGAGAAGCCGGTAGAGTAGAAAGCATTAAACCATACACCAAGGTGGGGCTTGAGGACACAGGTACATGCTGTTGACAAGAATGGATAGAGATGAAACCTGAGAAGAGTCCCTATTCTTACCCCAGCCTAGACACCTCTTCTACTAAACACCATCCATAGCAAATCCATCACACCAAGCACTGTCCCATCCATGCTCTTCTGTTCCCTCTCCAGGTGACCCAGTGCACTATCACCTGCTTCTGGGAAAACTATAATATCTTTCTCTAACTTGTCTTCTTGCATCTGCTATTAAATCCTTCCAAAACATTCTCCGCTCAGCAGCCTGAGTAATGTTTCCAAAATGCCTTTCCAATGTTGTACCCTTTTTGAAATCCCCACCAAAAAAGTACACTTCCCATTGCTCTAAGCATGATTTTTTTTTTTTTTAAAGCCAAAATCCTGGGGCACCTGGGTGGCTCATTGGATTAAAGTCTCTGCCTTCGGCTCAGGTCATGATCCCAGGGTCCTGGGATTGAGCGCTGCATCGGGCTCCCTGCTCAGCGGGGAACCTGCTTCCTCCTTTCTCTGCCTGCCTCTCTGCCTGCTTGTGATCTCTGTCTGTCAAATTAAAAAAAAAAAAAGCCAAAATCCTGCACATGGTCTAATCACAGTCGAACATGATGTATCTTTAGCTTCAGATTACATCTTACATCTCCTCCTTGCACTTTGCACTCCAGACAGCCTGGTCCTTGGCTACCACAGGACCTTAGCACTTGCTGTTCCTCATTTAAAATGTCAACTTGGTGCTCTAAATCCCATTTTTCTAATGAAATTTCATTTGTTCTTTAAATCTCAGCTAAAACTTCACTTCCTTAAAGACAACTTTCCTGACTACTACTCCTACCAGCATAGATCAGGTTTCTCTATGGTATGCTCTACAGAAACATGCTTGATTTCTTTAGTGCATTTATCCCACTGTGTTATATGGTACACATTTTATCCATTATAGCTGTATATTAATTAGTATGATTATTTGCTCCCTAACTTGGTTGTAAGTGTCCCAAAAGAAAGGTCCATGCCTGTTTTTATGTACCACTGTTTGCTAAACACCCAGCCACTACTCAACATACGTACACTGGATGAGAGAAGGAATGAGATTTCAATGGATCTGCTCAATACGTCATGGTTCCCATTTTTGCAAAGTCAAGTCTAAAATCCTCAGCAAAGCTTTCAAGGTCCTCTAATACCACACTGTCTTATAGCTGAGAAGACAGAAACAGCAGAGAAAAGTGTGATGGTTAATTCTACATGTTAACTTGACCAGGTACTGGAATGCCAGATTATCTGATAAACATGATTTCTGGGTGTGCCTGTGAGGTGTTTCCAGAAAAGACTGGCATTTCAGTTAGTAAACTGAGTAAAGCAGATGCTTTCCCAGTGTGAGTGCATATCATCCAATTGGTTGAGAGCCTGAATAGAACAAAAAGGCAGAGGAAGCTCAGATAAACTGCTGACTCATTGAGCTAGAATATGGATCATCTTCTGCCCTCGGTGCTCCTGGTTCTCAGGCCTTCAGACCCCAGCTGGAATCTACGCTATTGGCCCTCCAGTTCTCACGCCTTCAAACCACACCACCAGCTTTTCTGAATCCCCAGTTTGCAGATGACAGATCTTGGGAGTTCTCAGCCTCCATAATCACATGAACCAATGCCTTCCAATAATAAATGTCTTCCTAGATAGAAACATAAGAAGCAAATTCAACAAGTCTGTGAAGCCGCATTCGCACTGCATGCTGTGGACATGGAGCCCAAGCATGCGATGGATGAGACCAGTACCTCTTTCAGACATGCAACTCCCTTCACACCTGCAGAGACTTCCCCGAGCAGAGGTCAGCTAAACTTGGCCTATTCCTCCCCCACACCTGTTTGCTTGGTGCATCCTAAGTGTTTGGTCCTTCCTGCTGGAATTCCCTTCTTCTTCCTCCAACAAATCCAAATCCTATAATTCCTTACAGAACCAATTCAATGCCAACCTTCTCCATGACACATAGCCCAAACACTTTACTGTAGTTACGGTATTATAAGGCCAGAAGACAATTTAACACTTCTTTAAAATTCTTCATGTGTCCAATCAATATTTAGTGAATATCAGTCAGATTCCAGGTCCTGTATTAGATTCTGGATGATTCAGTTAAATAAAAACAGACCTTCTTGTACAGTTGGGCAGTTTCCACACTGCAAAAAGACAACTGGCAAAGAGAATAGGAAGACGAGGCTAAAATCCAAAACATTTCACAAAGTCCTTCAGGGCTAGTGTCCAGGAAAACCAAATAAATTTTCCCTTTGTACAGAAGGGCCATAGGCTCACCTAGAGGGAGCACCTTTTACTAACTCACATAAACATGTCCTACAAGCTGCTGTGCCTAGAAAGACAGACATGCTTATGCTGTGGGGAGCTTATAGTTACTTGTGTTTAAAATTCTGAGCCTGCGACTTCTCTCATATGCTTCCTTCTGTCTAGAGCATTTCTTCTGCACTTGGCCCTGCGTTCTGTATTGTTGATACAAAGATGAGTCTGGTGTGGTCCCTGACCTCAAGAAGGCCACTGTGATGTGATATTCACAGTGACAGGACACTCACAGTGGATTCTCAGTGTACACATACTGGCTCCCACTTAGGAATGGAAGACAGAATCATCAACCAATGAAAAATACTCCTTCTGTTGTGACCAAGGGCCTATGTAACTTCTCTGGGCCTCAGTTTCTTCATCTATAAAGTGGGGCACTGTCTGAGAGTCAATAGAATTGAAGAGTGAAGATTAACTCTGGTCCTGGATGCAGCCACGTTCAAGCCACAGTGGGATTCCTGCTCGCTGCGATACCCTGTGCTAATTACTAAACCTCTTACAGCCTCTGCACCCTCATCAGAAGAATGGTGGTAATAACACTCCCTAGTACTACTATTATGATTACCTAATAATACTACCAATACTACCATTGGTGCACAGCTTAGTTGAGACAATGTTGTCTCATAGCACTTAGTTATGAGACTGGCGTGCAGCAAAAACTTAATAAATGTTCACTACGATTTTCATATGGTCCTGCTTTTGAATTCTGAGACCCTGCTTCATTCTCATTAAGTCTTTGCCTTCAGTTTTAGATTCCTAAACATTCAAGGCTCTGCATGATCTGTTTCTTCCTCAGTTTTTCTCAGTATTGTCTAGCTAGATACCATAGTTGGAGGAAGGGGATTTTTTTTTTTTTTTAAGATTCACTAAGTAACAACCTAGAAGTTCCATAAAAATTACTATAATCCACACTTTTGTAAGGAGGAAATTTTCTACCCTACACATTGAACAATTTCTCGGCTAAAGAAAAACAAAAGGATTGTTTTTGCTGTATCTTGGCTGGTAAGTAGGCTTAGAGAGGTTGCCTTTTTTCTTTCTCTCCCTGATCTGAGGTTTCGATTATAATAGGGTAAGGGCCTCCTTGCAACCATCACATTAATGCTGCAGCCATCACTTCAATGTTGCATGACTTTATCTCTCTGGGTTTGGATATTTTAGCAGCTTAATACCTCTAAAGATCATCAGATATGCAGCATCGTCAAAAAGGTAGGCGTGCCGTAGGTTTACCACATATCATAAGCAACTTAGAGTATGAATGTGCACATGTATGTGTGCATGTGTATGTGTGCACACTTGCATGTATGTGTGTGTGTGTGTGTGTGCGCACACGCACGTGACAATACTCATTTCTGCTGGGAAGACCTCCATCCTCACTGCCCTCAACAGCCCAGTCTTGCCGATCAGGACCCTGGACCGCTTTCACCGTAAGTAGATGTTTAGTTGGCTGTCTTCCCCACTAGGCTATGAGCATCCTGAGGGCAAGGCTTGCTTGTCATCCTCCTTCATCAAAAACATAATTAAAAAAAAACTCAGTAAGTTATTGAGGGATGATGCAATCTCACCATAGACACTCCAGGGTGCCACAGTAAATGCTACTTCTTTAGGGGTTTTGAAATCAAAGCCGTCATAAAAATAACAGCATTCTTTCGTCTCTCCTTTTTCCCCTGCCTCCATTTAAAAAAAAAAAAATCACAGGAAATATAGAATTAGGACTGAAGATCCCTCCCTACCCATTCTCTCCCAACCCCCCCGCTCCCATTATACCAGGAGTATCTGGTATCCATCCCTTCAAGGAGGTCTCTGGAGACCTGGTAATACTATATATATGGTTAGGCTCCTTGGAAATACGATGGAGTAAATTAAGGCAGAGATTTCAGCTTCTAACTATAAATGTCTTGACATATTTTCCTTACAGACAAACGCCTGGAAATATAATAAACTGTATTTTAATGTTTATTTGTCCCAAATACAGCATTTTTTTCAATAGACAAATGCAAAGTTTTGAGTCCAGAAAAAAACAGGTTTAAATCACCATCCCAGCAAGCAGTTTTTAAAATAGTACACACAAGTGATCATTTCAAAGCAGTTTAATGCACTTAGCCAACAGGCATTAACAGTCTTTTCAGAATAACCTAACACCTTAAGCTTATTTTCTAGTCTTGGTTCAGATGAATTTTAACCTTTCTTAAAAAAAAAAAAAAAAAAAAAAAAACTGACAGTACAGAGCACCCACTGATCTCTGTAATTTTAGTACATCCTGCATTTGCATTTTAAGGTTCGTCTATGGTGCCCGGAAAAAACAATCCTGGACCTTCTTTCATGTGCAGGTTTCAAGACAATGGCGCACAGAGCATTTGGAGAAGTGTGGTTCTCCAGCTCCAGCAAGTTCCTGTGGAAAAGCAAGAGGCTGTGACTCAGCAAGTTCCCCTCACCAAGGAGGGTGGGAGAAAAGGAACGGGAGGCTTGACACAGAGTCAATAACACACTATTTACCTTGATTTTATTTTTAATGGGGTAGATTAAAAAACAGACGCAAATAGTCCATGTGATCAGAGACTCTGGGGCCAACAAGAGAACTTTGCCGTACACATCTCATCTACGCCAGAGCTGTCGGGGGAGGGTAGAGGCTCAGGAAGAAGAAAAGATTTATCCCGGGCCAGAGGCTCAAGCTTAGCATCGAAAGTGGTTTTGAGAAGAGCACAGGAAACCTACCCCTAAATTGAACCAACTGTGAGGGCCTGTGACGTCACACGAAGCACCCCATAGGGAAAGAAGGAGTCGCTACCAAATACCACCCTAGCCTTGGCTAATTTACCTCCATGGTCCCATTCAGTGTTCAAGATGCACCTGATGTTTTTGGCTACTCTCGGTCTGCCCCCTTGGAAACTGAGTCTCAGAGACTCACCTTACATGTCCTGGATAGGGTAGGATTTCAACTCTCTCCCCACTCTGCTTTTTCACTCGACTCACTATATCACTATGGGGTCCTTGTGCCCGGCTGGCTACCATGTAAGGAGGTTTTTCACAGAAGGCATAGCCCATCACTTCCAGTTTCCCAATCCTGGCAAAGGCAGGAGGAAATTCAGGGCTGGAGAACCTGGGGGCCCATCCTTTAAAAATGACTGCAGAAAGTTTCATGAACTATCTCGTGGACCTCACGGGTGAACAAATAAAGTGTCCCTGGGCAAGTTACATAACCCTGGCTTATGGTAATTTTGCATCTTAAAAAAAAAAAAAAAAAAAAAAGAAGCCATGAAAATCCATCCTTTGCTTCAGACACACTAAGCTAAAAATAGCTCAGTCAGCCAGTAACTGTGTGTAATTTTTCCTTTGTGCATCTCCCCATTCACTGATTCCTTTCTCTCAACAGACAAATATGCTCCAAGACAGACTGCTAGTCCCCCCTCCACAAAGTGACCAGAGTGATCTTGCCCAAAAGCAGATCCAATTATTTCATACACATACACACACACACACACACACACACACACACACACCACCCAGGCAAAAATCTACCTTTATCAGTTCCCTTTGTTCAATACAGTGGAAGCTAAATGTTGATTTAATCCCTACCATGTATGAGGAGCTCATCTAAGCCCTTAAAGGCCTTATCTCATTAAATTCTCCCAAAACAATCCTGTGAGGAGAGGACTACCGTTGTATCACTTTCCAAATGAGGAAACCAAGGCACAGAGAAATGAAACAGTCATGTCAGGGCCCTGTTTGTACTGACCATGTTAAGTCCATTTGGATAGTCTCTGAAAGGTGAAGACCAAAGCTCCTGGCTTGGATTACCAAAGCCTCCACCGTCTGTCCCCCACTTCCTCTCCAGGCTTATCTCCTACCATTTTCACCAACCCCACCTGACACATATATATGAATACTGAACATACTTCCAGACCCTCAGCCTTAGCCATGCCAAAATCCTCACCCTTCCTCAAACAGAGTATCACCTTACAAAGCTCAGTTTCTTTGCATGTGCCATTCCTTCCACCAAAAACCTCCTTCCCACCATCCTTCTTGGATTGGCAAATCCCCCCTCATCCCTGAAGACCCTCCTTCCTACAAATCCTTACTATGTTCTAAGTTCCTTCACCACAAGGATGCCACCCTCTTCATCTCTAGACCAGTAAGCCCACATAAGACAAAGCTCAAATCCACTAAACAGAGAAGCCATGATAGTAATGGGTAACCCTTACAGGGGATGGGCACTATGCTAACCACTTTATAAGAATGATCCCACTCAGTCCTCATAAAAACCCAAAGCCATAGTTTCTATCATCATTCCTGCAGTACCCAGGAGGGCAACCGAGACACGGAGGGGTAAATTAATTCACTCAAGCTTGTAGAAACGGTAAGAAAAATACGTCTGCATGACTCCAGAAGTTAGTCATTTAATGTTAGTGCTGTGGTAGGGGACAATATTGCATACCACAATACTGTAATAGAAGCATATGTGTATGAAGCTTATCTATAAAATGCATATTAAAGTGCGTATTAAAACAGTGATAACTCAGAATCTGGTTACAAAATGGCTACCTCTGTGAAAGTTACCTTTAAAAAAAGACCACTATTGGCCACAGAGAATGTAAATTGTCACGAAGGATACAAACATGTATAAGATAGTGCCTGACCCCAAGGATCTCTTCGATCCAGTGGAGAAAATAAGATAACATTGCATACAACTCATGACATAGCTCACTGTTTGAGATTTCACTTTTCTCCTTGAATCGAATATATGTCCCTCAAACAGCATCATAAATTAACTTGCTATATCCCAACCTACTGATTCTAGATCAACACTAACTCTTAACATTAATTCAAGCTCCTTCTTTCCAGTATAAATTGTGCAAAATCTTTTGATTTATGGACCTTGCACAAGGTTGCATGCCAACTGTCTCTTGACTCAGAAATAATACAAGAGAAAGAAAAACAGGGGGGATAAAAGATCTCTCCTCAAATGGGAGGGGAAATCCTAAAAAGGAGACAGAGATCCCTGGGTAAATGTTTCTGCCTGTTATTAAATGCTAATGGTAATCATCGTAACAGTCACCATACCTAAATCCTTAGCACCAGCATCCCATCTTACCGGGAGCCAAGCTTGGTTATTAAAAATACTAATTCTTTGGGTTTAAATCATGGTACAAAGGAGCCAGATAATTTTTTAAATATTTATATCATGTTAATTTTTAAAACATAAGCATAAGTGTAAAGAATTCAGGCAACTCAAAATATATTTTTAAGAGGCTTAAGAGCATAGTGAAACAGTCATAATTTTCAAGAGTTAGATTCAAAAGGGAGCTCAATATGCTCCTAGGCATGATTGATGTATATGCTTGTGTGTATTACATGTATCTATTAATACATTAACAGCAATTTTTTGCATAGCAGAATTAGAGAAAATTTGTATTGACCTCTTTGCATATTGTTGTATTTTATAAATACCCTATATTGATAATGTACCATGTTTTTAAAATCAGAAAAATTAAACAGATTTTAAAGCACTCGCAATTTAATTTTAAATAAAATTGGCAAAGAAAACCATCACACATTCTGAAACAGGGTAGGTTAGTGATGTGTTTTTCAACATCGGTGGCATGATGCTAAAGGCTGATACAATTTTAGGGCAATCAGAAAACTGGAAAAGGAGAAAGCGGTTCAAAACATAGACTTTTTTGCAGGATCGAAGTACAAATTCGTGGTTGGTAAGTGTTTAATTTGGCCAGTCCCCGGTTATTACCAGGCAACTAGTGTTATGATCTACAAGACCTGAGACCATTTAGCAGCACTTCAGAGTCCAAAGAAGCCCCGCCTATGTCTGGTTTCCACAATTCCAAAATCAGGAGCATGGGCTAAATGATCTTCCGTGTCTACTCCAGCTCTGAAATTCTAGGAGTCAGCTAATTTGAGAGTGGTAGGCTCTCCATCAAATGTTCTCCAACAAAACCTTTCAAAGGCAGAAGATTTGCACTAACTACTTAATTTCAATTCAAGCAAGAAATTTTAGCCAACTGCAGGGTAATCGTGGCTAAAATTATAACATGTAAGAGGACTTTGTGTGTGCATGTGTACTGTCCAACAGTCAACCTTGTTTATTCGTTTAGATTTTGCCTGTCTACACAATTTTCAGTCTCAAGATAAACTTCCTGAGTCCTAAGAAATGACCCATATCAGAAAGCAAAATTTAACAAGCATGACCTTCTCCAAAAAAGAAATCATATATATATATATTTTTTATATATATAAATATATATATCTATATATCTATATATCTTTTTCTCCAAAAAAGCAATCATATATATATATAGATATATATGTATATCCATATATACATACATATCCATATATGGATATACATATATATCTATATATATGATTTCTTTTTTGGAGAAAAAGATATATAGATATATAGATATATATTTATATATATATAATTTTTAAAACATAATTTAATTTTTAAAACATAAGCATAAGTGTAAAGAATTATATATGTATGTATACATATGTATACATATGTATATGGATATACATATATATCTATATATATATGATTTCTTTTTTGGAGAAAAAGATATATAGATATATAGATATATAGATATTTATATATATATGCAAACAACTTAATGTTTGAGCGATGCAAGATACTTGACTAGAAAGATTGATAAAAAATTATTTGTGTGCCGGGGCGCCTGGGTGGCTCAGTGGGTTAAAGCCTCCCCCTTAGGCTCAGGTCATGATCCCAGGGTCCTGGGATGGACAGGCTCTCTGCTCAGTAGGGAGCCTGCTTCCCTTCCTCTCTCTGCCTACTTGTGATCTCCATCTGTCAAATAAATACATAAAAATCTTTTAAAAAAAAATTATTTGTGTGGCACTCTCAATAAAAATTGCAGGTGACCTGGTCAAGGGGACAAAGTATAAGAAGGTAGGTATAACTGAAAGAATTCAATAATGAAAAATCAAGGGAAGCTCTACCTTGAGACTAGCGGAACAGATCAGCACTTTAAAAGGTGCAGGTGCATCTCTAAGGAAAGCAGGAGGGGGCGGCTTTCCTACCCATCTCCCTGCTCCCTCTGGCCAGAAAGACACCACCTGGTGCCATTCAGCACACCACTGCTTTCACCCGCGTGCATTTTCACTGTGTTAGGGAGTAAGCCACAAGGTGTCACAGTGGATCAATCGGCAAGGCTCTTATCAGTCCAGACACGCAGGTGGTGCTTCAGGCTTCCGACCAGTGCTGACACAGCTCCCCTGGAGAAGTCTGTACAGAGCTGCATTTTGAGAGGTACGCCTCTTTAGAAGAAATGGCCAGTCCAGGACAGCAGGTGCGGGCTCCTCAGCCCTCTCTGGGGCCCCCATTTAGGTGGCCCTGCAAAGGCACTGCTGAGACAAGGGAACATTCTAATATTCTATTGTATCCACTGAGTTCTTAGCAGAAGCGAGCCCAGAACACAGCTTTCTCCCAATGGAATGGAGCACATGTGTCCCACACATGGGTCAATTCCTAATCCTTAACTATAGGTAAGTCTCAGAGATCATTATACCCTGGATTGGGGTGGGGGGGGCGAGGGTAAGAGCATGGCCACAAGAAGGCATATGATTATTATGTCAGTGCTACTATGTAACAGTGAGAGACCCTGATGGCGTTACCTTATCATGGCGTTACCAAATCCATGAGTCTTAAAACATCATTGTAAATTTGGTTAATAAAATTGCATCGTGCTAGTACAGCCGTGTAAAAAATATTTGCAGATACTTGCAGGAAACCAAACCATCTTATATTACTTACGTGACTTAATTTGCTGCTGGGATAGAGAATAGGGACTGCAAATCATCATCACTATCATCTTAGTTCCATTCCTTGAGCAATTACTATACACAGAAATCCCCATCCCCTTATCGTGGGAAATGCATTCCAAGACTCCCAGTGGATTCCTGAAATCGTGGAGAGTACCACACCCTGTATGTACTGTTTGCTCCTAGGATACACAACTATGATAAGTTGAAATTTATAAACTGGGTATAGTAAGAGATTCACAACAATTACTAACAATTAAATAATTATAACAATCTGCTGTGATAAAAGTTATGTGGATATGGTCTCCCTCTCTCAAAATACCAGGTTGTACTACTGTCACCCTCTTCCAGTGAAGATGTGAGATAACAAAATGGCTACGTGAGGAGGCAAGGTGAGGTGAATGGTGTAGGCATCGCGAAACAGCGTTAGCCTGCTACCGACCTTCCGACAATATAGGAGAAGCGGGGTCCTCTGCTCCGGGCCTCATTTGACTGCAGGGAACTGAAGCCGAGCAAAGCACAACTCTGGATAAGTGGAGGAGGGGGTCCTACTGCACCAGGCATTTTACATCCAACAGCCAGTCACCTCCCGAGCAAGATAAGGAAAAAAACACTCAGAACACCTCGGTGGCTCAGTTGGTTAAGCAACTGCCTTTGGTTCAGGTCATGATCCTGGAGTCCTGGGATCGAGTTCCACATTGGGCTTTCTGCTCAGTGGGGTGTCTACTTCTCCTTCTGACCCTCCCCCCTTCTCATGGGCTCTCTCTCTCTCTCTCTCTGTCATTCTCTCTCTCTCAAATAAATAAATAAAATATTTTTAAAAAGAGAGAGAGAGAAAAAACAAACACTCAGAAAAGTTAAGAAACTTCCCTAAGATCACACAGCAAGCAAGAGGCAAGCCCAGATTTGGATCCAGATCTTACTTGCTGTAAGTCCTACTTCCATTTAGATCTTTATATTCCAGGCACATCACTCTTTTCGCTCCAGAGGAGAAAAGCACTGGTGGAAACACTGTGCGCACATACACAAACACATTCTGACTGGGGAGAGCACCTCTCTCTCTTCGTCTGCCTCTGTCTGTCTCTCCCTCACACATACACACACACTACAGTCGGCAAACACCAGTTATTATAAACCACAAGATCATACACTAATAGAACTTTCCATATTTTCTGTTGTGCAAATCACTTCAAATAAGCTAATTAATGGCCCTGAAAGCCCTTTCCCAAAGTGCAAAGTGCTCTAGGAAATGTAAGGTACGCTCGTGATTCATCTCATAATTCATGGCTGTGGGCCCCTAGGTAGATCCAAAGAGAGAGAAGTGGTAGATATATCAAATGAGAAAAAAACACTAGGATAAGTGTAAATATTTTTAATCAGAAGTCGGGAGACTCCCAGCAGATTCACACCACCCAGAAGGCAAAATTCTCAGGTCAACACTTTCTTCTCAGAAGAAATTCCCTTTCTAGGCTTCTTTTCTCTGCAGGTCTGACTGAGCATTCTATCAATGAACACTCACCGGGCTATTAGGATCACAGATTCTTTTCCAGCTGTAACTGTCAGTAAGATTCAAGGTAAATTTCAGTGTCAATGTGGATAGTACTGATACAGTGGAATTTCCTTTATTTAACTGGTATATTTTGCATATCAACCATGTGCCCAGGAACACTAGGGGGACAACTACGAACAAGACTAAGAAGGCCTCTGCCTTCACACAGCTCATATTCTATGGAGGACAAGCAGATGCTCCAGAAATAAACTAGAAGCAAGAAAATATCAGCTTGCTATAATTTCTATGAAGAAAATTATCAGGACATGTGATCAAAAGAGCGGTCATTTTAATGGAGGTGATCCAGGAAAACTTCTCTGTGAAGAGGACATTCAGGCTGATCAGGAGAGGACCTACAAAATGCTGGGACCATGCCTTTCATTGTCACTATCTTCTTTGAGGCATTTAATTGATTACCTGCAAATAAAGCCAACACTGTGCCAAATTCTAAGTCCAATTAGATCTGCAAATACTTCTGTGGGTTATTACAGAGGACTCTGTATATCCATCCTACCACTGAGGGCAAAGGCATTGAGACTTGAAAGAGCTTGGAGAGATAACAGATCCAAAGATGCCCCTTGTGACTGGAATCTGATGGACACGTGGTAGGAGATAAGACTGGACATCCGGAAGGAGCAGATCAATCCATTCTTGTATCTAGAGCAAGGAGCTTATTCTAGGTGTAACGGAAAGCTCAGGAGTGGTGTGATCGGATTTATGCTGCAAAAATATCACTTTGGCTGCCTTGGGGGAGTAGATTTAAAGGTGGTGAGAAGGAGCAGGGAGCACAATTAGCATCCTAATCCTGAAAAGAGAGGATGGGGTTGCGACATCACCAGAACAGAGTAGATCCCTCTTCTTCAGAGAGGTCTGTCAAATCTCTAACACTGGGCCTTCTGTTTTCAGTTGGAAGAATAAAATTAAAACTAGGTTAGTCAAAAGTGGTGGTAAAGTGAGGGCAAATCAGGGCTTCCAAAGGGGAGTGGGGGGCCTTTACCACACACCTGCTTTGGGGGAGGATCACTCAGTGGGGGAGTGAGAAGCTGCAACCCCAGGGATGCCCAGGTATGGACTTGGTCTACACATCTCTGAGCTTTACTTTTCTTGTATCCGTTACAGGACAACCAGAATGCATGTGTCTCGGGCTTGGGGTAGATCAAATAAGGAGACCCATCTTCTGTCCGATAATGGGCAGGCATTTATGGTAAAGGCAAGGGCCTCAATGGGAGCTGAAGTAGACTGCAAGGGTAGGGAGGGAACATCAACCCCCAACAAAGAAAGGCCGAGACACAAGGTGTGGAGATTGCCTCTTAGAAGGTGAGTGGGAAGCCCCTGTGTGTCTTTATTTTCCCTAAGATTCCTCACTGAGACCTGCAAAGGAAGCCAACACCACTCCAAATTCTAATCCTAATTTAATCTCCTAATCTCATTATTTCTGACAATCAAAACACCATCTTCCCCAAAGCATACCTGAGAAGAGTCAAGCACTGGATGGACACCTAAATATTTTTAAGTAAAAAAATTAAACTTTTAGATGATTATGCATAATAATTCTCTTCAGAGAAGACCACTTCAATGAATACTGAAGACACTCGTTCTTCAAGAGAGAGTGTCATTGTGGTTCTTTTCTCTCAGTAACCAGGGTATATTGTCCATCTCTGGCACCATCCGCTGGAATTGCACATGGTCTCTTTTGAAACCAGTCAGGAGTCTAAGAGACAAATAGTTAAATCAAGTTAGGTAGAGTTAGGTAGATGAGGTCATGTTTCCAGCCACTGCCAAAGTCGACCTGTCCTAGGGACAAAAAATGAATTTGTTCACCAAATAAATTTCTACAGGTGAAACTAGAATCCTAGCTACTATTTCCTATCTCAAGAGAGGTGCTACAGCAGAGAGGTTAACAGCACAACCTCTAAAATTCAACTAGCATCTGTGTGATCTTGGACAATTTACTTAACCCTTTGTTTCCTCAGGAAAAACACAGTTAGTTGTACCTATCTCCTGAGGTGATTGTGAGGATTACATGCGCTGACCTACAACAGACACTCAACACCACACTCAGCACATAGTGAGCACCCTGTAGATGGTAGCTATTTCCACCCTGACCATCTTTCTTAAGGGCATATCCCCTTTAGTACGTGGACACACTCACAATCTACCCCGTATTAATCTAGCATGGCCCCTCATTGTAAGTTTGTATGTATTCCTTCATCACCACATTGTAAGCTTCTAGGGGACAGAAAGTGTTTTAATCATCTCTATATTTCCAGACTCTGGGATTGTCATTGCTTGAAATATGGCAACTCTTGAAGAAATAACTAAATTTTGTTTTAAGTATTAATAGTTCCCTATGTCCAGATGCATACTCCTACAATTTAAGCTTTTTTTAAAAAGCTAGGCTTGAACTGATGAAAGAAAGAAAGACAGACAGAAAGAAAGAAACAAAGAAAGAGAGAGAGAGAGAGAGAAAGGGAGAAAGAGAGAGAGAGAGAGAGGGAGGGCGGGAGGAAGGAAGAGATAGGGAGGAAGGGAGGGAGAGAGAAAGGGAGAAAGAGAGAGAGAACAATATCTTTGTCAGAAAATGACAAAGGTCTATGTAATATCTACGTCGTCAGTTGAACATTCCTTAAAGCTGTTTTCTGACACTTCAAAAAAGAGATTGTTTTCTAAGATCAATTGTATTTTGAGACCCACCAACCAAACCCAAATAAGTTTATGAATCTTGTTTTTGACAATGGGTAAAGTTGGATGTTTAGAGTTGTTTGTTTTAGGTTTTGTTTGCTTGTTCAGAAAGGAGGTGCTCTGTGTTCCTCATGAAAAATGAGTTACTGTGGACAAATGTAATAAAAGGAGATTTATAGCCCTGTTCTCCATACAATTTAAATTAATTTCTTTCTGAAACCCAAACAAAAAGCTAAATGCATAACAAATGCATACGGGTTTTAAATCCTATATCATAATTTACACACCAAAAAGGAAGAAATTTAAATGTGCATTGATTTTTAGACTGATAAGAATCAGTGTTGACTGTGAGTTGAGAGATTTTTTTTTTCTTCTTGGCCTCCTCCTAATAGTTAGTTTGCAGCAATTTTTAATTAAAAACAGTTCCCATAGTAAGAACATGGGGGAAAAAAGACGTCAGGAAAATAAAATCGGTACGAGAGTCCTGCAATTTGTTTTCTGAGGTCATGTAGAGATTTTGAAAAATAAGAGAGTTTGGAAGTTCTCATTTTTAGAACTGCACTTTTGGTTTCATTTAACATTTTCAAAACAGCTTTCCTTACCACTACCAACGCCCCCTCCCCCCACTCCTCACAACCCCCTTCGGAAAAACTTGGAAAGTTCTCTGTTTAAACACTGAAAATCATTCATAAGACGCAGAGTAACAGCAGCATTTTTCTTTCTAAATTTCTAGGAAAAAAAAAATCCAAGTTATCACAAAACATTTCTGATGTTTTTCCACCTATCCAAAATACCTAATCTCATTTTAACTAGACTCCGTCTGAACATCATGGATACTAAGCTACCCCATGAATAAACATGATGTTACAACGTGAAACCCGGTGACTGAAGTATATAAAAATGTAACTGAAAGAGAAGAATGAGAGCCCCCCACCCCCCCCCACACGCCCTCCTCAGGGAGCTGCAGAGTTGAGCAAGGAGAGGTGCAGGCAGCAGATTTAAATTTCAAGGTCTTCAAACATTTTTCGCGTTCATATTAAATCCTGTAAAACCAAAAACTGTAATTCTAATACAAACCTTGTGTGTGTGGCTTCCAATTGTAATCACAGTTTTCTCTTTTGGAGTGGGATGTGTAATGTTGATAAAAGAAGAAAAAAAAAAACGCTCGAAACAGAAGAAATACATAATGGAACCCACACTTTCCTGGAGTTTGTGGTGTTTTATTAAAATTAGAGTATTGCCAACAGGAAAAATACATATACACTTAAAAACAGCTTTGTTGCAATGGAGACATGTTGGGTCATTTGAGGAAAAAGAAAGGTACAGAAAAGTTAAGCTACAAGAATGAAGATTTTTTAACTTGATAAACTTTCTTAAATTCTATAGTAATGCAACAGTGAAATCCTCTCACTAAAAATGAAGGTCACTATGATGTGTCCCATATTTTACCTATTTTTTTCATTTCACAGACCTCAGGAAATGAAAAAAAAAATACTATTTACTGTTAACTAATTACTGAAGCTTTTTACAGAGCAAATTCTGGTATCTGTAGACAACGTTTTCATAGGCTATCTGCACTCTGCGTGATATGCTAAACTCTCTAACTGTGCAGTTGTGTGCTTCCCAGATACATTTGGGACAGCAAGACCATTCAAATACAAATATTTTGGAAGATGTCGGGTAAATCATGGTAGCATACACAACGGAAAATGCCACCCCCTTCCTCCTGCCTGGGAATTACAGTGACCAATAGTGACGCAAACCTCAGAGTTTCTCTTAATTTCATTTAAAAGGTTGAGGGGGGAGGACACCCACACATTTCTTTATGGAATTCCACTGAGATTCTGATGTTGCAAATAAATTGTATTTCCCAGAACAGCCAATAGCATTTAAAACATATTTTTTGTTGTTTCTGTTCGCTTTGTTATACAATTCATGTTCCTTTAAAAAGGTCCTGTAATCTCTAAGACACTTGCTTTCCTTTGCCACAGAGATTTGGGACACAAATCACCTAACGGATAAATTAATGGTGGAGAAGGTGGGGATGAGCACTTTTAGGAGAACAGGAGGCTGATGCCCAAAGCAGCTTCGGGGCACATCAGGCCCCTAGAGGCACTGGGATTGTGTTAATTCCAGCGACATAGTTCTCAAACTCTCTCTCCTCTTCCAGTGTTCACTGATTGGCAAGTTAACAATTGTTTACTGAGTACCTACTTTGTCCCAGAACTGAGAGCTCCAAGCGTTACTTTAAACAAGACTGGCAAGGTCTCTGCCTTCAGCTTTTTCTCCACTTTGACTTCACTGTTTCAGTACTACTTGTGAGTTCAAATTGAACACCCTAAGCACAGAAGTGATGTCTGTGCTCCTCGTGCTGGTTCATAATACTTTCTGGTACGAAAGAAAACCAAACCCAGGACGTTTGCAGCATCTGAAATTTTTAAGACTCTTAGGAGTCTCGTGAGGTAATTTTCAGATGAGGAACCATGATCTATGCCAAATAGTTTCAGGAAGTGACAGAAACAAGAAAGGAACAAGATTAACTCCCAATCCAATGCTCTTTAAATTCTTACCACCCAGCTTCTGAAGGACTTTGATTTAGGTGGAAGAAATGCAGCAATCGCAGGAGAACATCCCTGGGATCATCTATAGGAGAATAGGTAAGCCCCATGGTTCTTGACCAGGTTCTTTCCTTTCCATAAATAAGGAGGTTTCTAGGAAATTTCTATGAACTTGACTACAATTTATTCATCAACACCGATCTACAACAATTTCTTTCTAGCCAAGTCTATGTTCAAATAGAAACGGGGACTTCCCAGTATTACCCAAATTGTGCATGCGCGCGCGTGCGTGTGTGTGTGTGTGTGTGTGTGTGTGTGTGTGTTATTAGGAATCAATGAAATAATACAATGTAGTACAGGATCAGGAACCAGAAGACAGGAGAAAGAAGTGAGTGTCTCTTCCCCAAATGACTGAACACCTTGGTTAAGTTGCAAAAGTCACTCAACAATCTATTTGGTTTCGTGTGTGAATAACCTCTTAACTCTTTCCTGACTATTATTATATTTTGTTTCAACCATCTCTAAAACTCAAAACAACTTTATCGTCAGTAACCATCATGGAAGGCACAATATAACTTCTTCATAAGAAGTTTTTTGTCTAAATATTTTATTTTCCAACTACAGACTATGATCAAAATTTAATATTCAATATTAATATTTAAATATCATAAGAGAAATTATTTTATTCTCTCCTCTGTTTCACAAGAAATGAAAACAAATTTATGGCCTTTGGGTTCATGACATCATTTACTGCTTGGCAAAGAGAAAAGAAGTGTCAGGGCAATTATTTGGATAATTGTAAAAAAGATCTAATTAAGGAGGGGGAAAGGTTCGGGGTTGGCTCTAGAACATACCAGAAAACACTTCACGGTGATTTTTTTGTCACGGTCAGAGAGGTTTTAAAAAATCTTTAAGATTTGTCAGAGCAAGCTTTTCTCTCTAGTTTCTTGAGCTAGGAAGCTGTTTGGGCTTTTTTCTTTTCTTTTTTTTTTTTTCCTACTCAGAGAAAAATCTTGAAAAGTAATACCCCATAATCCAAAAGGTAGGAGTTCCTGAGTTCAGCTCTCACAAAAGATAATGTGGCTTTTTTAAGGAAACATACTAGGAATAGGGGACTTTTCAAAGATTTTCTCTCAAATGGGAAACAAATGTGGGACCTTTCTGCATCTGCAGATTTTCGTGAGGGCCAGGACAGGAAAGTGCCCACATCATCTCTCTCTGAACAGGCCAAGTGATAATTTAGGAGCATAAGGGGGAACACAGATAGGAGGGAAATCTGCCTGTTCTCCTGACCAAAGAGGATGGCAGAAAAACCTCATTCCACAACTTCCCAGAAACTTTCTAAAACGTAAGCTGGACGCGGGTTATTTTTAAATCCTGTTGCTGTTCAAGAACTGAGCCCTAATGGCCCTTGTTCTCTTGTTTTCAACCAAGTATATTTTTAAGACCTTCTTTAACCCCAGATTTGTATTGCATTGACTGTGTGTCTAAACTACAAGACATTTTCTATCCCCTGAATTCTGATAAGCAGGCTATGACAACCAACAGTTTCTGCAAGAATTGAAGAATCCCACAGATAGTTTCAAAAAACTGAATGAAATATACAAACTGTAACATACACAACAACAACACACCAGAGTATCATTTACTGCCAACAGGTCACCATCCTAAGCAAAACAGGGTTTACACTTCTGTAAAAGCTACTGGCTTCTGGGGAAGCAACAGGATCATCGATTATATTTAACTTCTATGATGTATTAACATATAAAGAAAATAGCAGTCCTAAAGGCAACCCAGTTTAAAAAATAATAATAATAATAATCAGCCCTTGTCCAGCAGTTAGCCAATCAGAAAGCAGGTCACATCTTGTTAGCTGTATTAAATACATTAGGCATCATGAATTCTCCATGGCTCTGTTGACAATTTAAGCAAGTGTGTTTTATTTTATCATACAACACTAATTGAGTCTTTTCCAGAGCTGAGAGTCAGTCTGCAATCTAAAATTCCAACAAAGCTATTCCCTTAAAGCTCTTTGCCATCAGCCCTCTGGGTATTTGCACTCTGGCAGAGAAGACGGGAGTCCCAGCGATTCCTACTTCCTAAAGTGACTTTGGTGCACCTATAACAAACTCTTTCTCACAACACTTCAACACAAAGCCCCAACTTGCAAGCAAATGAACAGCCCAGCAGCAGGACCCGCCAGCCTAGCTAGCACAGAGAAAAAGTCAACTGGCATTAAATATTTAAATTGCAGGAGGCAGTCTGGAGTTTTGCATTTACAAAGTTCTGAAAGTCCTGTTCTCTGCGCCCAGAGTTACTGGCCGAGAAGGCAGAGGCTCGTTCCCTCTTTCAGGCACAAGATTACAAATATGCAAAACTCGAACTGACTTGAATGCAGAGCCAGCTCCCGGTGGAAGGTAGAGCTCCTTGGGAGACACTCCCATCAGCGATAAGAGAAAGTCGAGAACCCCCTTGCCCCAAGCAACTGGTTTCTGAATTTAACATGGAAATACACAAACAACGTGTCCCTCCAGGGCTAGTTCTGAAAAGTGTAGGGGGTTACCCTTCTGCCCCCTCCACCTCGATTTTGATGATTTTGAAAAGCAAATGCAGGTCAAAGCAGACTTCCTCGGGGGGATTCGTTAAAAATTTATTTTGCCAGATGCAAATGATTCCCCAAATCCCTGGGAATTATATCTCACGAAACACCAACGGGACCGACTCAGAGCCTGAGTTCGGGAAGAACAGCCTATCTGGAGACCAGGCAGGCGAATCAAGTGCTGGGTTGTCTATTTCAAGATTCCGGCAGAAACTGTCCCCAGCTCCAAGAGTTGCTGTGCCTGGAAACCCAGCGTTCAAACTAGTGGATTCATCCTGGCGCTCATTTCCACGTACGTGGTAGTATCTAGTGGGACACTTCCCACAGAATTCAGCCAGCAACCCAGGAAAAGCCCATGCCCAGTTTGAAAAAAAAAAAAAAAAAAAGACGCAAACACACACCCAAGGTTGAAGTACTTACCTCTGTGCGAGACTGCAGTCTCTTGTTCATCTCATAGATTCGGTACTCTGGCTGTACCATGTATGGTGTATGTCTCCTATAAAATGGGCCGAAAGGAGAAGAATAGAAGGGGTCATGTGGTGTGCTGGACATCTTGCCTGCTTGTCGAAAATCAAGCTAAACAGAGTATCAGTAACGTCCATGCAGAGCACATGGGCTGTGTTCCTCACAGTACAAAGTAGACGCACGCACACGCTCACACACACACACACACACAGAGGCAGGCAGGCAGGCAGGCTGAACACACTGGCTGGGAACTGCTGTGGGAGCCCTCTACAGCGGGAGAGGAGAGGGAGAGAGAGGGGAGGGAGGGAGCTCGGGAAAGGAGGGAGAGGGAGAGAGCAGGAGCTTCAGAGAGGAAGGGAGGTTGGGAGGGAGGAAAGGAGGGAGGGAGGGAGAGAAAGAGAGAGAGAGAGAGAGAGAAGCTGGATAGCTTTAGGCACCACTGCTTGTTTTTAAAGAAGCAGTTTGTGGAGAGGTCATTTCCTGTCCGCACTGTAGACTACTTCAAAAATATAATTCTCCTCACCATCTGACAGAAGTCGAAGGTTTGGTTTTAATTTTTTTTCTCCAGCCAGGACCCTTCACAGCCTGATTTCTAAGCTTGTTAGCATCTAGGTGGTTTAACCGTGGTTAGCATCTAGGTGGTTTAACCCCTGACAGACACACTGTTGTAGGGGATCAGAAATGTGATTACTACCAAATACAGAAACACTGCACGGGGCCCCTGGTATTAGAGCTGGGGATTCACTCGCATGCCGAGGTCTCCCTCTGCACTCATCCTCCTACAGAGTTTTGGTTTTCCTTGCTGGTGTTCCAAAGGCTTGTTACAGCCTTTGTGCTTCACCCACTCCTCACCCCTGCACCTCCCACAATCAATCCTTTTCCCAGCCCCCCTCCTTATTCTCCCAAGGCTTCACTCAGGCAGGTTGAAGGGGGCCTGGGTTCAGGTTACAGAGGGTTTTCAGGTAAAAACAATCATTCAGAATGTGGAATCCCTAAGATCTATCCGTGGAGCAAGGGTTGTTTTTTGGGTTGTTTTTGTTTGTTTGTTTGTTTGTTTTGTTTGTTTTTCCCCTTCTTGAAAAGAAAAAAAAAATACAAACAAAATTAAAAAATCCAAAAAACAAAAAACCTACTCCCAAAGCCACCCTCCAAATAAGATAGGAAAAGCAAGAAGGAAAAAACTCCCCCAAAAAATGACCATGGAAAATTTGGTTGAGTAGGAAATTACAGATAATTGAATGGCTCATCCCCAAATAATACGTCCAACTCTGATGCAGGCAAGGTCTTTATTTTCCAAGATTGGTCAAGAACATAAATCTTTTCGCAACTGAGGTATATGATAACTGGAAGAAAATCTGCACAGCTCAAGGAAGGGTAAGGCTCTCTACGGAGAATTAAATGATCTATATGACAATCAAATTCCACTGGAACCAATGATAACCAGACATATACCCTTAAACAAAGCCCAGACACAAAAAATGTAAATGTATTGAGCTAATACCTAGTGAGGTCTGTGGTTTTAAGAAAAGAAAGCAGAGACCACCAAAAAGGGTGATGTATGCAAGACCTGAATGTAAATGCATGCAAATGAGACATTTCTTCTTTTTAATAAGCAGATTAATTAACTTTCTGCCCCAATCATGGCTTGGGGTATCTCCAAGTCACTAGCCAACGGGGGATAAGGTATCGCTAATTCTGTAATCTACACTCTTAAGAATACTCAGGGGTAGAAATACCCCCAAATTGTTGTCTTGCTCAGTCCCTTTCCGTGATTGTCTGAAATGTTTGCAGAGTCCACCCCAAACTTCCAGTGCAACCCAACACAGTAATGTCCCTTGCCAGGATGAGATTAGGGGAGGCCTTACACTAAGGTTGCTTGGAACTTGTTTGAGAAGACCCCAGGGCAGGCCAGCATGCTTGGTTTCAGGTTTCATTACAAATCCAAAAGCTGGACTAAATTTGCTGCAAGGTTTGTCAAAACACACAACCTTCTAAAGACAGGATTTCAAACAAATTTGGCTTGATTTATGTTTTGGAATGATGGCCACTGCAAAATCTAACAGCTTCTTGCGTGTAGATCCTAAACTAAAGAATTTCCAAGAGTTTAGTGCCTGCCTGAGTTTGTGTTTACGTGGCTGGTTTCGGAAGAAGAAGCAAAGTCACACCTCACAGGCATGTACAGCCCAATATTGATCAAAAAAAGGGAAAAACTTGAAAATCCATTTAGGGAACTCCTTTCTAATAAGGTTAAATTTTACTCTCATTAATTCTTGCAGACAATTCCAAGTTATAATTGGAACTACTGCTTCCTGTTAATATCTAAAGACTCCAAATTCAGAAGTATCTGAAAGTTTATCATACTTGAGCCACATAGGTTTTCATCTCTACTACTTCAGGAGTCTCCAAACTGGTCTCCCTGTTCAGATCCACCATCTTATACTTCGTCTTTATTATAATCAGAATGTTGATTGCAGAAAAGAAAAGCTGATCTTGCCCCACATTTTCCCTTCAGTGTTTCCCTGCCCCAGGAAGACAATGTCCATGCTCCTTGGCATGACAGACAGAGCTCCTTAAGACCTATGCTCATGCGGGCCCTCCCTGTCTCTCTGTCTCTATCACACACATACATACACACACCTCATTTATTTGTTTGTTACACTTGGTCTTCCTAAAGTTACAATCTTGTTTCATGCATGCACACCTTCGCACTTTCATCCTTTGTCTCCCTGCAAACTCTTACTCATCTTTCTGTCCAGTTAAATTGTCTCCTCTCCTATGAATATTTTCATCATTCCTTCATTAATGCATTTATTCCAGTTAGTGTATCCACAGCAGAAGGGGGCACGGACCATAGCACTGACCAGAACACTTTGCAACCCCTGGTTCCGCCACTTCTCTGCCCTGTAAACTTGAGCCAGTGACTTCATCTCTCTGTGATCCTGTCACCCCATTTTTAAACTGGAGACAGAGAAAGTGACAATACATAAGATCATTGAAAAGGATTAGATGAAATAAGGCACTACAATGTATTAGAATCCACATGTATAAATTCTCAAAAAATATTATTCTTATTAGGTACCTATTACATGCTTAAGCACTAGGGAACATTAGGAGGTCAAGGCAGATAGCAGATATGCTTCCTGCCTTCCTTTCCCTTGTAGTCCACTCAGGGTAAGAGGAGAGACAGTGTAGGAGAACTAAAAAGACTTCGGGAACATGATTTCGAACTGTAGTGTGTGCTGTGAAGGAAATACAATAGTTCCCCCTTATCCAAAGCCCCCCAGGGGATGCTTAAAACCGCCATTTGTACCCAAGGGTATGTATACTATGTTTTTTCCTCTACGCATATCTCTGATAGAGTTTAATTCAACAGTTAGGCACAGTAAAAGATGAACAATGACTAATAATAAAATAGAACAATTATAACACTATGCTGTAATAGAAGTTATGTGACTATAGTCTCTCTCTCTCTCTCAGAATCTTATTGTACTGTATTCTTACTTACTTACTTACTTACTGTACTGCATCACCCCTCTTATCATGATGTGAGATGATAGAACGCCTGCGTGTTGAGAGGAAAGTAGGTGAATGACATAGGTATTGTGACGTAGTGCTGGCCTGCCACGGACGTTCTGATCATTTCATCAGGAGGAGCATCTGCTCACAGCTCACAGCTGACCGCTAGTCATTGAAGCTGCAGAAAGCAAAACCATGAAGAAGGGGGGTGGCAGGGACTGCTGTAAATAAAAGCAAGAGATGGAAAATGATGTCCCCATTTGGGTCAACACTGTGTCTTCTGTATTCTTCCACTGGAGAATTTACATGTAAATGTATTAATTGCTATCATGTATTAAGTCCTTACTTATGTGGGAGGCTCTGGGCTGAGAGGTTTACACAAATATTCTTTACTGATCTTGCAATAAAGTTATGAGATCGATTCGACCACACTCTCCATTTTACAGATATGGAGACTGGGGCTTCAAGAGGTTATGAACCTTCTTCAAGGTTATAAAACTAGTAAGTGATAGGGACAAGACTCTTCTGCATTTCGCTGCTGGAAGCCCGGGTCCATCTTCAGCATAGGGCATCTCTGCTCTTTGACCCAAGTGGCTGGTGTGGTACTGAGTCCACAGTAGGTACTCAAACCATACACACCTAACTAAATGGAAGAAAAGACAAAAGGGTGTAATGTCTCCCATTACCTAGATTTTATTCTTTGTCCTGCTCAATTTCAGCATCTGTTGTCCCCCTCCCCCACTTCTATCCATTCTCCCTGAAGCCTTGTCAAGCTACTCCTACTTTTCTGTCCCAAATTTTCCAGAACATATTCCCAAAATTGCCCAGTTAAGTCTTTAATGCTTTGCACAATTAGGTCACCTGGCTGGTTTTACCAGTTCCCTGTTTCTGGAGGGACCCGCTAAGACTCACTTCACTCTGGCCCACGGCTGAGCATGATAAGTGAGAGAAATGATGTACTCATTTTAAGACTGCAAATCAACTCCTTTGGGAAACCATAGGGAAATCCAATAAGCAGCGTTTGTCTACCATAGAAGAATGAACAAAACTAACCCCTGGTGTGACACTTGTACCACCCTCAAAGACTGAGCCATGAGTTCACATATAATTTTGCATGTTGAGATTGAATAAACCCTAAAAGTCCTCACACAGACGTTCAAAGTGACTGAAAAGCTGGCCTACATCCACATTAGGTCTAAACCACAGAGTGTTTTGTTTTCCTTTCATTTGAAATACTTGCCAACAGTGTACAAAAATAAAGAAGTTCCTCTAAAATCCAGATTATCTTCTTGTCTTGAAAAATCATAAGGTCTGGCAAACCTTGGTCCCATCCCCACCTGAATGGCGGCATGTGGGGGGGGGGGGGTCTGGTGGCTAGTGCTTAGGTCCCCACCACGAGATGGCCCTCTCTAGCCAATGTCCTTAACTACCATTTACCTGCCTGACCCCTTTAGGGAATCTATGCAATTGCACAATCTCCAATTCCTCTACCAGCTCTGCTTGCTTCAGAAAGCTAGTTTTCTTACCACTCTTCTGTTCCCTCCTGGACTTCCTTCCTCATCCATTTCTGTGACCCCTGTCATCTTCTTTCTGCCCCTTCATTCCATAAGCATTCAGCAAACATACCCCTGCAAACTACAGCTGAGATGTGACCGGGAGATAAAAATAAACAAAGATATAGAAGGTGTGGTCTAATTTCAGGTGACTTCCAGATACACGGACATGTGTTTCCTTCATGCACAGCGAGTACACATTCATCCCTTACACTGTATGAAGCACCGTGCCAGGTACTGAGCAGAAAACTCCAGGAACAAAACAAAAATAAACGCAGAACCAATCCCCAGCCCCAGGGTCTTTACAATAGAAAAGGAGTCTTAAATAATCTTTTAGAGGATGAACTTTGGATTCTCACAGACTTGGCTTGAATCTTGAATTTTACATATCGCTGTGTGACCTTCGGCCCTTAACATCTCTGTGTCTCAGTTTTCTATTTTGTGTGAAATGAGGCTGATAGCCATCCTCTGGTTCTTCTGAGAATTAAGTAAGTTAATACATCTCAATTGACTAGAAGAGTGTTTGGCATTTAATAAGTGTTCACAATACTGTTATTATCCGAAGAGGTGACAGGGATTCCCCCATCTCAGAAATAAATGTAGAGTGACACTGTGAAGTCTAACGGACAGGCTGGCATAGGGATTAGGGAATTAACAGTAGAGGTATGGAAGAAAATAAAAAAAAAAACCTAAGGCATACTATGGCAGACATCTTCAAACTTATAAATGAAATGCTAATCTACAAAGAGCCTCTAAGGAAGGAGGCATTCATTGAAACAGGTGAAATCAAGGAAGGCTTCACAGAGGCGTTGGCACTTGTGCTTGACCTCAACAGATTTGTCATAGAGATAGACATGAAAGTCTGAGAAAGGTCATGCCAAGCTGAGAGGACACTATGGAAATGAACATGTTTGATGTCAAGCAAAGTCAAGAAACTTGGTGAAAGTAGAGACAGTAAATAAGCTGTTGGAGTCCAATTCTCAAATACCATTTTAAGGAAAGTGAAATTTATTGCATGGGCACCAGGGAGTCAGAAAATGACAAGATAAGTGCTTTGTTTGAGCAAGATGACTTGCAGACATGAGGAGGACAGATTGGACTCAGACAGACCCAAGGACTGAACTCTGCTTTGGGAAGTTGATTTCACTCAATGGCATCCCTAGTGTACCTTTGCTCAGAAACTTCTCTCTGGAACATATGAAACAGAAGACCCAGAACAGAGACTGAAAAACTTGTTGCTCTTGGCTTTCACCTAGAATGAAAATGACTGAAGACTTTGTGGGATTCCTAAAGGCCATCTTCTCTGCGGTACCAGAGGCCATTGCTCAGGCATTTCAGACTTACAAACAGAGTCAGTCTGTGGTTGAGGAGGACATTGCTGACTGTGCCAAAGAGCTTGAAAATCTGTTTCTACCCTGCAGTTTTGAAGACGTATTGGGTTTCCCTTCTTGTGGTGTTCACTGCCATTCTCTAATGTCCTTCTGACGAAACCAAATCTAATAAGTAATTGTAATGACTAAGGAAGCCCGAAGCCACCGAAAACAACTCATTTCTCAAGTATCAACAGTAAAACCCAACCCACAGCATGGACCACCCAATATTTATATCATTACTCCTGAAGTATTTGCTGAGGGCCCACTGTGTGCTGGACCCTCCTTCCTCAGACTGTGTACGAGCTGGCCCTCTCCTCGCCTTCCGGCCACATCCACACCTCTGTTTCTTCCCATGACTCTCCTTCTGCTTCATTCCCAGTACACACCAAGCTCATTCCTCTAGATTCTAGAAACCCTCCTCTCTTTGTCCCGGGCATGAATATCTCTCCTTAGCTCTCAGACTCAGCTCAAGATACTACTACCTTTTTGGAATGGTCATCCAAAATCAAATGACCTAACAGCTGATCCCGGTTCCTCACTTTCTATCACTGAAGTCTGTTGGTTTGGTCTCTGCCCCTGATCACTATTAGTAACCGTGTCTGCATTTGTTATTTGCTTGTTATGTTGCCTGTGCTCACTACGAGTTTGTGAATTCTATGAGTGCAAATGATGTGTTGGTTTTATCCACCTGTTTATTCTCACAATGTAACGTGCTGCTTTGCACTGTGGGTGCTCAGTATGTTTTAGTAAACTAAATGGATGAAAACTTATCAGAATGAATCCCAGGAGAGCTGTCCTAGTCTTTTTCATCCCCTAATTCCAGGCCAGCCCCTCCATTTAGTAAGGATGTATACAATTCTTATTCATTCATTTATTCATTTATTCATTCAGAAAGCATGCATTGGGTATTTACTACAAGTCTGGTAATGTGGTAAGTACTCGGCAAAAAAAAAAAAAAAAAAGCAAATATTTATACCTTCAGAGAACCCTTTCCCAGGATCCTGTCACCTATCAGACCCTTTGTTGTTATGAATTGTTCAGTATCCAAAAGATCTCAGAGCTGCTATTGAGATGTGCAACCTACAGGAGACCATGTGGTCAAGCATCAAAGACATTGCCCTCAGGATTCAGTGTTGTTTCTTTCCCATTGGATGAACTGGATTCCACACAATCACTGTATGACTGAAGTTAGCTTTCATTTCTTTATTGGTAAAATGGAGGTAATAGTATTAATTTCATAGGGCCATTATGGGACTCAAGGAAGAACACTTAGTAACAATAACTAATCCCTTATATAGCTGTTATGAAATGTCAGGCATTGTTCTAAGCACTTTATAAATATTAATTCATTTAATCCTTATAGCCATCCCGTAAGATAAAGATGAATCTGTTCCTATTTTATAGATGAGGAAGAGAGGGGGTGAGTAACTTGCCCACAGTTACTCAGCTGGTAATTGATGGCGTGGGCTCTGAACCTAGGCAGTATGACGTCCCCCTGTTGATTCTGTCAACCAATTTGGTCCACAGCCCTTGTCCAGATCCACATTAGGTTGTGAGCTTCTTAAAAAGAGAAGAACTAGTATATGGGGTGGCCTCATGGATATGCAACACATATTGTCATGAAGAAACAAAAGTATAAATGAGACAATACAGTGTATCATTTGGAACTCTTTTTGTTTACAAGTAAAAAAGTATCATAAGCAAAGAAGAAAAAAAAAGTGAATTTTTTGCTTATGTCATTGAAAAAGTTAGAAGTATCTGAGTTCAGTTACAATAGGATCCAGGGGCCCAAAGTAAGCCCTACAAGCTTTCCTCACTCACAGACAGGCTTTGTCCATATGTGACCACAAACAGGGCTGAGCTTTGATCCGTCCAAATTAGCCCAGCCAGAACAGAAGTTTCCTCTATAAGAGATTCAGTAAAAATGCAGGGTTAGGCACCTGGGTGGCTCAGTCAGTTAAGCATCTGCCTTTGGCTCAGGTCACAATCCCAGGGTTCTGGGATGGAGTCCCACATTGCACTCCTTGCTTAGTGGTGAGCGTGCTTCTCTATCTTACTCTCTCTTTCTCTCTGGCTCTCCCTCTCTCTCAAATAAATAAAAATATTTTTTAAAAAATGCCAGTGTTGACTCTCATTGCCCGGTTTAGACATAAATATCCACATCTAAATCAATCGTTGTGGCCAAGAAAGTGGCCAGTCCTGTCACATGTTCTCCTTTCCAGCCTGAGCCAGAGTTCATCCTTCTAAATCTAGGCGCCTGGGTACCTGGGTGGCTCAGTGGGTTAAGCCTCTGCCTTTGGCTCAGGTTATGATCTCAGGATCCTGGGATTGAGTCCCACATTGGGCTCTCTGCTCAGCAGGAGGCCTGCTTCTCCCCCATCTCTCTCTGTCTCTCTGCTTACTTGTGACCTCTTTCTGTCAAATAAATAAGTAAAATCTTAAAAAAAAATTAAATATAGGTGCCTGACCAAATGATAGGGTCCTAAGCAGAAGGAAGGTGTAGTGGGTTGAACTGTGTCCACCCAAAATATACGTTCAAGTTCTAATCCTTCATACCTGTGAATATGACCTTATTTGTAAATGAGGTCTTCATGGGTGTCGTGAAGTTAAAATGAGAACTTATTGGACTAGGCTGGACCTAAATCCAATGACTGGAGACACGGAGGCACAGAAAGGGAAGACAGCCATGTGAAGAGGGAGGCAAAAACTGGTTTGATGCCCTGATAAGCCAAGGAGCACCAAGGACTGCCAGAAACCACCAGAAGCTGCGAGGCAAGGAAAGATTCTTTGCCAAAGCCTTCAGAGGGAACATGGTCCTGCCTCTAGGATTCTGAAAGAATGCATTGCTGATGATTTAAGCCACCCAGTATGTGGTATAGTGGCCCTGGAAGTTTAATAGACAGGAAATGGGTCTGGTACGCAAAGCCTTTGATATCCAAGCGCAAAGATGCCTGCTTACCTCATGAGCTGGAAGGAAATGCAAAGAGAGATCCTGTATGTTATCTCTTCCTGTACTAATAAGACTAATAACAATAATAATAATAATAGCATCGTTTACTGATTGCCTGTTAATTGCCATGCAAATGCAGACTTCAGTGCTTTACATAAAATTATATCTTTCACAATGTCCCTGCTGAGTTAGATATCTTTCCCTCTCTGCATGAAGAAGCTACCTTACACAGAATATGGTCCTCCTTCTCAAATTATGGGTAAGATCACTGAAGGCTGGTTCTATATCTTACTAATCTTTATGTGGCACCCTTTCCCCAATCATACACACAAGTGCACCTGTATTACACCACCAAACACACTGTGTTTGCAAGAAACGAAATGGGTGGCCAATATTTCACAAAGGAATAAATGGCAACCTATGCCAGCTAAATCTCTAACCGTTGCAGATTTTTTTCTAACAGACTGAAAACTGTGATCTGTGATATCCCCCTTTTTCTCCTGCTCTGTTTTATCCCACCTTACTGCTCCTGCTGCCTGCCTCCCAGCCCAACCTGCCAGAACTAGCCTCCCTCAGCCATCGCAGGCCCCTGCCTCCTGCCTCCCTCTCCTTCCCTTGGAGCTTCACGGACCTTCCCTGTGCAGACTGGCTGCAGACCTCAGGGCTCCAGCAGACACGCCGAAAGCTGGAGGAAAGACGGTGTGGCTGCACAAAGTCTCCTAAGCCTGCCACGGATGATCTTCGATGGTACAACTTGGACCTGGACAATCATTTGTGAACAAAGGAGGCCAGAACGCCTGAGCCTGCTCGGAATTGACTTCTGTGTCCCTCTATTATTGAAACTGACATCGGATGTGCGTGCGTGTGTTTCTTTCATAAAAGCCCTATCCTAATCCAAGATCAAACAATTTATTTTGGAAAATAACTGCACATAATGGTACATTTTCTAGAACTGACCAGGTTCCCCCTGTCATTTGCCATCAGCTTTGAAGTATTTAATAGCTAAGGTAACTTGAAGAAACTCCCATGTTCCTGAAAACTGCTCTTAGTGTCCCTACTATTTGCTGGGGACTTCTCATTTACCCACTGCTTTATCAGTCCACTTTTTGCTTTTATCTACTTATTTCTCAAGTGGATTGTCATTACCTCGTTCTCTGCACATCGTTTTTAAGATCTGAGGAGGATTTCCTTACGTGAATAGACCTTAACTGATCTGAATGTCCCCTAGAGTTCATATTTGCATTATTTCCAATTTTTCTCTAATACAACAATTCTTGAATGAGTATATCATCTCTTTTCCCCCAGCTTTACTGAGGTATAACTGACCAATAAAAGTATCTACTTAAGGTGTAGATTTGTATCTACTTAAAGTATCTACTTTAAGGTGTATGATTTGATATATATACACACTGTGAAGTATTTCCCACAATCAAGCTAAGGAACACATCCATCACCTCCCAGGGTTACTCTTTGTGGGTGGTGATCCATATCTTTTTGTGCATCTACATTTATCACAACAAAAAAACCAAAAGTAAAGTCACCTAAAGGCAAAGGGTATGTGCCAAGTAAAGCTTTGGTTGTACATGTTGCCAAAAGGCTCTATAAATGAGTTGAATGGACCAGGTCCACATACAATTTTGACGTAGTTCTTCTGTTAGGAAGCATGATTCACCCTCATGAAAGAAGTTTTACCTAATACTTCACGATATGAAGGAAAAGGTGAAATGCGACCGATTTTCTCCATGCATACACTCGAAGAGGACCCAGCAGCTCACCTCTGGGAGCATATGTGCAGGGCCCCCAGCTGTGATGCCTCCACTAGGAGCTGGTGCAAGGGCAACTGTTGTGTGGTGTGTAGTTTGGAGGTTGATAGATCCTCGGCTGTTTTCTGATTTTTCCACAGTTATAGAAAAACAATGACTTGATAGACATCTTTCAGGTCTGGATGGAAATGTCACTTTCTTAAGGGGTCTTCCCCAACTCCCCAGTCTACATTTCAACTTTTTCTTTGACTCATTAACTAGCCCAAAATGTCCTGAGTCATCTGAAGAGAAACTAGCTCCCACGTGGTCTCTTGTACTTAGCACATCGTGACATGCTAAGTCTGGATGCATCTATGGATATGTACCAATCATTTCAAAACATATGTTGTGAGACATTTTATCAGTTACAACCTAATTTCAAAATGGGTCAATATTTTATATACACAATGTCCTGTATGCTCAGTTCAGTTGAATAAACATTTGGTGGCATCGTGATATATCATGTACTAGGCAAGAGCTGGGAATGTGATGATTAATTTCATGTATCAACCTGATTGGCTAAGAGGATGTTCAGACATTTGGTCAGACATTATTCTGGTTGTGTCTGTAAAGGTGTTTCTAGATGCCATTAACACTTGAATTGGTAGATTGAGTAGAACAGATCGCCCTCTCCAGTGACCCTCCCCAGTGTAGATGGGCCTCATCCAATCAGTTGAAGGTCTAAAAAGAAAAAACTTGATGCTCCCACAAGTAAGGAAGAATTTTTCCTGCCTTTGAATTAAAACTGAATTGGCTCTTCTTAGGTCTCAAGACAGGATTCAGACTGGACCTGAAACAATGGCTTTCTGTGTTTCCAGTTTGCTGACTGACCCATAGATCTTGGGATCTGTCAGCCTTACAATCACGTGAGGCCTATTCCTTATAATAAGTCCCTTATAGAGTTAGAGACAGAGATGGAAATAAACATCCTATGGGTTCTGTTTCTCTGGAGAATGCGACGAAGACAGATTTTGAAACTGAGAGTGGTTCTAGAGGAATAGTTTTGAGGATACGTTCCTGAAGTGTGGAATAGGCTCTCTAATCCAATCAGATTTAAAGACACTAATGACTCTACTTATGGTAGTAAAGATTGCTGACAGTCAAAGGCATAATCTTAGAGACATACACAATATGTCAATATGTCAATATGACGGGCAAAGGCATAATCAATAGAGACACACACAATATCACCAATGGGTATTCCCAATAACCCACTTAAAGGAAACAACAACTGAGTGACTGTGTATATGACACTATTAAACACTTCCATCAAACTAACAAATATAATAGGATTGACCGGTTGTTCCTAATGTCCCTGAACAAAGTGGGGAACAAAAGGGAGAAGCTCTGGGATTCAAATTCTCAGCTCCAGCACTGAATAAATGACCTGAAATCTTCTGTGTGTTCAGAGCATGTCTATTATTAAAGTAGGGAAACTGGGAAGGAATGGAATCCTGAAAGTTGAAATGGGGATATGTGTGAGAACTCTGGTGAGGTGGGGACAATGAGCCCCTGAATTCTGAATGAGTCCTCTTTATTAGTGAAATAGGTCTTCGTACTCCAGAGGTGAGCTGCTTCTCCACTGTCTGAGGGGATGAACCCTTGTCATCTGAGGAAACAGCAATGACCTCCCCTGAGACAGTTGTTATGCAAGCCAATACTGATTCTCCCCCAGAACTAACCCCTACTCACTACCCGTCTTTGTTTCTAAACCTATAACTAGACTCGAATCCCAGAAGGCCCTTAAAGGTGAGGTACGAAGTGTGACCTATGGGGACATGCACTCAACTGCGGAGGAACTGCTTGAGTTTTCCAACTTATACTGGGAGAAATCTGGGAACATGTTAGGAATAGATATTAAGGGTATGGGATAGTGGTGGAAGGAACAGAAAGTTGGGTCAGAACAAACTGGGCTCACTAAGAAGAGACTCTGCATTTAATGCTGCAGCTTAAGGAGTTAGAAAAGACTTTAACTGTTTGGTTTCTTGGCTGAGACATGGAGCAAAAGGGAATCCACAGTGAGGGAGGTGGAGATGCTGGGCCAGCTTGTTCATTGTAGATGGAGGGATTTGAAGGCTTACAGAGAGACTGGGAGTGGACTTGCCATTTAAGACCTACTCCCCAACACTTCAGGGGACAGGGGTCCATAAGACACCTTTCACAATGACGAAGTAAACCTATGAGTGGAACATCAGTGACCTTGCCGAGCTCTGTGATCACTACTCTCCCTAGTTCTGACCCCACAGTGGGTGAGGCCAGTCACTAAATCGGGAAACCTAAATTCATGGGAACAACTGGATCCCAGGATGACATGGGCCAAACGGAGGCACTCAGTTACCAAAGAGAAGGTGAATGAGGTTACCATAATGAAAAGCAGCGTCAAATTAGGAGCTGGTCACATATGACTATGTGAGTTATAGTTTGACTCACAGAGAGCTACAGCATTGACTAGTTGACCATGGTATTCCTGAAAGTGAAATAAATGGTAAGTCTACTAAATTCTTTCTGGATCTGTATAAGCAGACAAGTTCTAGGTTAAGTGAAGAAGAGTATAACTTGAATCTTAAAAACAGAAAGTCATGGCTCCTCAATCAATTCTCAGACTTGAGCCACTTTACAGACCCAAAACACCTTAAGTGAGAGGGAGGTTGGGTCCCTTTGAAGAAGCATCGTGATACACTGCCAAAAATTATACTGTTTATTTTTCTCTCAGCTTTCTTCTAAATATGGCCTTCTATCTATAACGTGCATTGGGGAAAAGAAAATAATCAGACCTTTAGAGGACTACTGGACCTCAGCTCTGAACTGACACTGATTCTAGGAAACCCAAAACGTCACTGTGGCTCACCACTCAGAGCACCACTGGTCCATTATACTGAAAACACTGGTCCATTATACTGATAACACTATGTTGATTGGTCCTAGTGAATAAGAAGTCACACTGACTCTAGACTTACTGGTTAAAACATTTTCACATGGGATGCCTGGGTGGCTCAGTCAGTTGTCTGTCTTCAGCTCAGGTCATGATCCCAGGATCCTGGGATCGAGTCCAGCATCAGGTTCCATGCTCAGTGAGGATCCTGCTTCTCCCTCTGCCTGCTGCTCCCCTGCTTGTGCTCGCTCTCTCTCTGACAAATAAGTAAATTTAAAAAATCTATTTAAAAAAAGGTAAATAAATAAACATTTTCATGTAAGACAGGAAATAAATCCAACAAAAGTTCAAAGACCTATCACAGTGAGATTTCTAGGGATTCAGTGGTATAGGACTTTTAGAGATAAATTGTTACATCTGCTACAAAAAGAGGCACGGTGCCTAGTGGGGTGTTTGGATTTTGGAGGCAACCTATTCTTTATTAAGGTGTGTGACTCAAAAAGTTGATAGTTTGGACTAGGTCCCAGAACAAAGAGCGCTCTCCACAGGTCCAGGCTGCCAGGCAAGCTGCTCTGTCACTTGGGGCATGTAATCCGGCAGATCCAGCGGAGCTCCGAGAGGCAGTGGCAGACAGGAATGCAGTATGGAGCCTTTGATGGGTTCTTAGTGGTGAGTCATCACACAGGACTTAGGATGTTCCAGCAACACCTTGCCATCTTCTGGGAATAACTACTCTCCTTTTGCAAAACAGCTCTTGAGCTGCTATAGGACCTTAGTAGAAACTAAATGATTAACCAGGGGCTACCAAGTTTTCCACTGTGACCTGAGCTACCTATCATCAACTGGGTGTTACTTGACCCACCACGCCATAAAACTGGGCATGCACAGCAGCACTCCATCATCAGGTGGAAGCATGAAAGTTGTGTAACATTCGAACCCAAGAGAGTGGAATGTGCAAAGTCATAGAAGAATAAATCGGCAATATGTGACTAGAAACTCCAAATTCCAGGGGCACCTAGATGGCTCAGTTGTTAACAACTGCTCAGGTGATGATCCCAGTATCTGGGGATCAGGTCCTCCATCAGGCTCCCTGCTCAGGAGGGAGCCTACTTCTCCCTCTCCAACTCCCCATGCTTGTGTCCCCTCTCTTGCTGTGTCTTTCTCTGTCAAATAAATAAATAAAATCTTTGAGGGGGAAAAAAAAAGAAAGAAAGAAAGAGAGAAACTCCAAGTCCAGAAGAATTATCCAAGCGTAGCCACATCAAAGACTATCCACCTACACTTTCTGGTATGAAATAACAGAAAGGGTATGAAAATGATATTGTTTTAAGTTAAGAAAAAAATTTTAGGTTGCTTTTTGGATGATAGATGATTCAGTTTGATGATCCAGGCCATGATCAGATGCTTGCCATGGTTGGAAGCAGGCACTAAGTATTGAGAGGGACACAAAATACATGCCCTCAAAGTGCTTCCCAAATAATGTGTGTACCTAGGATACGATTCTCAGTGAGGAATGCTGAGTGGTCAGGATAAAAGCTGAGGACATTGGGAGTGCGCAGTCATTCATTCCAATCTCTGGGAACTAGGAAGTCTTCCCACAACAGTGAACATGACTCCATGGGTCATTTCTTCTTGGGATCACTATACCACACTCTTTTATTGACTCGTTTCTTCTGAAATACCAACGCTCTTTCCCTGAGAGAGCTACACAAGAACAAGTCAAGAGTTGCAAAGACGAATTAAGTGAGAGATCACTTGAAAATGTAAGCAGTAAAATAGAAAAATCCTCCAGATATACCATATATTTTATATATCATATTTAAATAAAACTGAAGGAGCAATCTATTTGCTAAGTTGTAAAGTGGTTTTCCATTTATAACTATAGTAATAATCATTATAGAAAGTTTTAAAAATTAAAAGACAATTAAGAGGAAATTCTGTCACCCAGGAAAACAATCACTAACATTTTGGCATATTTCTTCCTAGTTTATGCATACGTAAACTATTTTGAAATAAGATTGTGATAAGACTATATTTAACATTTTGTATCGTTTTAACATTATATACATGTATATAAAACCTTTTTTTCTTATCAATAATCTTAAAAACATAATTTTAAATAACTGCATGATATTTTAGTTTGTGGGGATACCACAACTAATATAAACATTTTCCTCTTGTTGGATTTTTAGGAAATTTCCCATTTTTCACTCTTTTGAAAAGTACCATGATGAATATTCATCTGAAGTTTCCAGCACTATTTCTTAATACCTCCTTTAGAGATACCTTAGGCTAGGTTTTCTGAAAGGCAGACACAAGACAGGACTAGAAATGCAAGAGAGTGCAAGAAATTAAAAAATAGAGCCTCCCTATGATCCTGCAATTGCACTACTGGGTATTTACCCCAAAGATACAGATGTAGTGAAAAGAAGGGCCATCTGTACCCCAATGTTCATAGCAGCAATGGCCACGTTTGCCAAACTGTGGAAAGAACCAAGATGCCCTTCAACAGACGAATGGATAAAGAAGATATGGTCCGGGGCACCTGAGTGGCTCCAAGGGTTAAAGCCTCTGCCATCAGCTCAGGTCGTGATCCCAGGGTCCTGGGATCAAGCCCCACATCGAGCCCTGCATCAGCTCTCTGCTAAGCAGGGAGCCTGCTTCCCTTCTTCTCTCTCTGCCTGCCTCTCTGCCTACTTGTGATCTCTGTCAAATAAATAAATAAAATCTTTTTTAAAAAATTAAAAAAAAAAGAAGATATGGTCCATGTATACAATGGAATATTACGCCTCCATCAGAAAGGTTGAATACCC